>NC_088864.1:25639139-26239139 GCF_032884065.1 Artemia franciscana
TATCATGTTGCTATGAATTTGACTATCAATTCTACTAGCATTTAATAATACAGCATAATATAGCCTGCTCATCCTTGGGTTGGTAGTACATCATGTATATATTCTTCTTTGAGGTTTCTTTTCAACTAATGAATGGAATTTCTTGCCATTTCTTGTATTTTCCCTTTTAAATGTTTTCAGGGGTATGTACCCTTCTCCCCCAAATGTGTATTTCCCAAAAATTGCAAGATTGCTAGAATTCTTTCCTGAATTTTCTGTAGATATTTATGTAATTCCCCTATTTTTGTATCTTTCTTTCCTCGCCTGAAAAACCTGAGTAATTATCTGTCAAAAACTACCTGAGATTATCTATTTTATCGAAAATTTATCGCTTGGTCACATCCATGAATTTTTGCCTCTTTAATATATTGTCATGTTGAGATTCTAGCAATGTATCATTTAGTATTTTCAGTACTGCCTGAATTTTTAAATTGAAGGTCCCAGTCAACTTCAACTTTCTGTGTCTTACTGACAAATTTAGGTTCTAGTAAATGATCTTTTAATATTTCCAGTACTGCCTTAACTTCAAACTTCAACCTATTCAACTTTCTGTATTTTACCTAAAGATTTAGGTTCTAGTGATTAATTTAATATTTCTTTTATTGCCTGAACTTCAACTTCAGCAACTTTCTGTATCTTACTGACAAATTTCGGTTCGAGTAATTATCATTTAATATTTCCAAATTATCAATAATATATTCCCTTAGACTTACGTTTTGGGTTGATATTCACCACCTACCATTCCTATGGCCACTCATTCTGGCCTGCTGCAACCTAAAACTGGAACTATAATTAAATTCAAGTGTTCAGAAAATATATTCCCTTAGTCACATATTTAATTGTTTGTCTATGTATTTGTCTCCAGTTACATGATTGATTTTAGTCTTGCTTCTTGAAAAAAAAAAAAAATTACGTAAGAAAGCTTTCATATTTGTATGGATATCTATAAAAAAAGAAGAAGAGAAAACGCCAACAGTAGAGTTGGATGTGTAAAGCTAATTGATCGCCTATTGACATTATATTGAGTAATTTGTGGCGGATTAGACCCAAGTGTACTGAGGCCCAAGCCTTAAAGGTCCATTGCCTCCACATCCTAGAAGGCTGGGCTTACCAAGTCACACCACCCCATCACAGGAATTGAGATTGCCAGCACCGGGAATAGAACCCTCAACATGAAGGATATAGTATCGCATTTTCTGTGAGGTATCCATTTGGTTGGGATGGCTCTAGTCTATTGACGTTAGTATTACAATGATAAATAATTTCTAAGACTACTCCAGCTATTCTTGACAAAATGGAAAAAACTTTCGAAGAAGAGAAAACGAGGATAATTACAGTCAGTGAAAAAAGGAAAGATGAATGTGTAGACATTTCCGTCAAGAACTTTTCTTGACCGCCCTCAGTGCACAAAAGTAAAAAAAATATACCAATGAAACTCCTAAGGACAAATTGAAACAAAGTAAACACTTAATTAAAAAAGGCTCTCTCAGAACAACGGTGATATTTTATTATTATTACTTTTGTTTTGTATTCTGTAAATGAAGGGTTTGACAAATATTTGTCTCTGTCTTTTTTGATATAACGGGTTTTTAATAAATAAATAATTATTTGCAGACATTTATTTGAAAACGAGTTTCTATTATAATAGATATTTATAAGTGGCGGAAATGCTCAAAATCAAACACCAATGGTACAGCCTTCCTATCAGATGATACAAAGAGGAACACCATCAAGGAATAATATCCAGCCGATGGTGCAGTCTCAGACAAGCTCAATGTATGCATAACCCATATCTAGTGCTCTTCCACCTCACATTACAAATCAACATCCTCATGTCTCGCCGCCCACTCCTTTGACAATTGGTCATCAGTAACTCCCCCTCTACCCAGTTCGAAAACTTCAAAAACCTGTTGTGTACAGTGTTAGTGAGCAAATCCCAATTTTAAAAGACACAAAAATACCGGATAAAGCGCCTCAAGGAACAGACCAAAAAACAAACTTCAAAAGGACAAAGGATAAACCTCAAGAAAATAATGTAGATGGTGTTAGTGGTGGTTATATTTTGGTTGAAGAAAACCTGATAAAGAAATCAGGCAAAGTAGTTGGTGGTGGTGATAGAGTTGTGAAAATTGTAAAGAATGAAAAATCTAGCGTAAAGAGTGAAAAATGATAATTGGATTAAATTGCCAAAAGACTAAGGATATTGGAATGATGAAGCAAACAATCAAGCTCAGCAAACTATCACCTGAGGTAATTTTTCTTGTTTTTATGAGTAGTTTCTACTTTGCTCATTTCTCTATATTTATTTTATCACTCTTTTATTTAACCTTTTATATTGAGTTATTATAATATTGTTAATTTAAATCTTACACATATATATATATATATATATACAATAAATGTTATTTATATTATTTTCCATATTATTTTGTTATCCTTCATATTACTTATTCATTTAATTCTATCAAAAATAGTGTTTGCAGTGCTTAATCACTGCTTAATGCTTACACAGTATATTAAACTGTAGGCCTAATCATAAACAAACAAGGTCAAGGTAATTAGGCTTGTGTAGGTTAAACTGTAATACTTTAAAAATTTGCTTTTATCAGGATGTACCCTCCCCTCAATGGTCTAAGAATCTAGTTAATCTAAAGAACCTTCCTCCCAAAAATAACACTGAAGTTTCGAGCTAAATATATTTATGAGACTCACGCACCAGAGGGTACGTGAGTCTCGTTCTTTGCAAACCGTACGTTGCAAGAACGTACCATTCTTGCAAATTTCCTCATACTTTTCAGAAAACTCAACTTTTTTTTTTATAAATTAGATCCCCCTCAAGACAAATGGGATAGCTTTCCTAAATTATCAGAATTCAAAGTATCTTGTTTGTCCTTTTGTCGCAGATACACTTCCCCATCCTGCTAGAATATCCTCAAGATGGACCTGTGTTAGACACATCAATATGCGGGGAAGGGGGAGAGCGGAGAGGAGAATCGAAAAAACAACAAAATTACCCCTAGATTTTGAGAAACATTTACACACACCCCCTCGCTAAAGTTTTGTGAATGGATACTCCTGGTATGTGTTGACTTCGATAAGATTTATTTCCAAGAAAAAGACTTATCCTATGTCAAGATAGCAATTTATAATTCAGAGACAAAACAAACACAGCAAAAAAAGAGAAATAGGGTACTATTGAAGAAAAAGGACGGATTCTTAAGTTGATATGTCAGAAACATTAGAAACATATAAAAAACTAGTTAAATTTAATAGTAACACAAAAAGGAAGTTGATTAGGTAAATGGTATAAATAACAAGGAAGATGGTTTTTGGTAATGTAGGAGGCAAAAACATTTAAAGAATTTAGTCAGAAATAGACTGAACAAACTTATCTAGTTAAAGTCTATTAAACATAACTATGGATATATTCTCTAAAATGGAGAGACAAACTCTATCTTAATATACTGTCTTAGAAAATACTCCGTTCTAGCCTATTTAATCTTGCCTGCATGTTGGGAGCTAAAAACTAACAATATGAGTAAAAAAAAAGACTTTATTCTTTAACGAAATCTATCAGAGACCCATTGACCATAACCAAGGATTCAGTTTTGTAATGCAATTGTTGGCACAATTCAACAAGAATATAACTGGATTTAATGTTTAAAATTGTGATAATTAATGATTATTAGTTATTTTAATGACTTAATGAATTGTTTTCAATTCTAATTCTAACTACAGTGTCTCAATTCTCATAGAAAAGAATGATGTGTATACCATTGTTTTATCATAATAGGATTTCTCTGGAATCAGCCGAGATGGTTTTCCCCCTCCTCTGAAAGGGGTGCAGGATAAATCATCAGTTTTGGCTTACCCTCTCTTTGTTTTTATTAACCTTTTTAATTTCCTTCCATTTTTTTAAATTTGGGGGGGGGGCATATAAACTCAAGGGGAGATGAACCATTTACCTCTCCTTTTTTCTCTTGCTAACCTTTCTAATTTTCTTGTAAATTCATTTTTTTTTCTTTTGACGAATCCAAGTATAAAATAATTGCTTTGAAAATTATTAATTAGAATACAAAAGGAGACAGGTTCAATTCAACACGATACCTCAATTCTAATATAATTTCTGATTTCAGTAATATTTATATTTTTCACACTCTTTTAAAAAGAGGAGCAACATTAAAGCTCAAAACGAGCAAAAATTATTCCACATATGAAGGGGTTGCCCCCCTCCACCCACTTCGATACCTTGATCTTTGCGCTAAAGTTTTCA
This sequence comes from Artemia franciscana, assembly GCF_032884065.1. NCBI lineage: Eukaryota > Metazoa > Arthropoda > Branchiopoda > Anostraca > Artemiidae > Artemia > Artemia franciscana. Next base: position 25,643,452 of record NC_088864.1, read on the forward strand.
TACTGAATAACTTTTTTTTTCTTTTTTTCTTTTTATCGGTAAAATGGCACAAGTAAATTAGATACATGTGCTAACAAACGAAAAGTTGAAAGGCTGACGAGAAAAATAGAAATTTTGTTGTAATCTTAACTTCTATTATTGACAAATCAAGAAGCTTTACTATTATTAATATATCTTTTGGGTTGATTCGATGTTTGTTTGCTCAGTTCTCCATGGCTTTTATTTTTAGCTTTTCTGATTCAACAGTTTTGTATTGTCCTTTTTCCAATATTTCTTAAGCCTGAAATCTTCCCTAAAGATGGATTGGCAAAGATTTTGTGTAGGTACCAGCAGTTTTTTATCTTACTGGAAGTTTATCTTTTTATTCTTGTTATCTCAGTACAGCCAGTATCGTCTTGGAAACCAGGTGTGTGGACAAAGTCCTCGGCCCCTGGTCCCCAATTTCCTAAGATCTTTACTCTTTCCTGTGTCTTAAATATTTTCTTCGTCGTTTTCTGATGTGTTTTTCTTTAGTCTATATTTAATCCCCCTCCCCTCTTGAAATGAACACTGTGCATAACTCATTAATAGTTTTTGCTGTATAATTTCTCTAACTCTTTCAAGTTTCCTGTCCCTCCCACACTGCCATTGGAGGTATGGTTAATATCTAGCCAAATATCAGGCCATTGCCAACCTTTTAGTCTTATGTAAATTTGTAAAAACAACACTTGCCATAACTCTTTTTTTGTGTGTTTTTTTTCCCGATTTATCTTCTTGGTTTGTAGAAAAATATATTAAATAGGTGGTTTTCCCTGAGAGTAAAACCCTGAGAGTAGAGAGATCGGGATGAAACTTGGTGGGAAATAAACACAAGTCCTAGATACGTGATTGACATAACCGAGATGGATCCACTTTCTTTGGGGGAGGGGTTAATTTTGAAAAATTAGAAAAAATGAGGTATTTTAACTTAAGAACAAGTGATTAGATGTTTAGGAACGAGTGAAACTTGATATTTAGAAGGACCTCGTAACTCATAGTTCTTATTTTAAATCCCGACCAGATCCGGTGACACTGGGATGAGTTGGAGGGGAAAACCGGAAGTCTTGGAAAACGTGAAAATTGAGATATCTTTATCTTACGAATGGGTGATCGGATCTTAATGAAACTTGGTATATAGAAAGATCTTATGTCTCAGATGCTCCATTTTCAATTCGAATCGGATCCGGGGACGTAGGGAGGTAGAGGAGGAAAACAGAAGTCTTGGAAACCGGTAATCTTGGAAAACGCTTAGAGTGGAGAGATTGGGATTAAAATTGGTGGGAAGACTAAGCAAACAAGTCCTAAATACGTGATCGACATAAGCGGACTGAATCTGCTCTCTTTGGGAGAGTTGAGGGGGGGGGTGTTAATTCGAAAAAAATTAGAAAAATTTAGGTATTAGAATTTGATATTTAAAAGGAAATCATGTCTCAGAGCTGTAATTTTAAATCCCGACCAGATTTTGTGAAATTGGGGGGAGTTGGAGGGGAAGCCGGAAATCTTGGAAAAACGCTTAAAGTGGAAAGATTGGGTTGAAACATGGTGGATAGAATAAGCAAATGTCGTAGATATGTGATTGATGTAACCATACTGGATCCGCTCTCTTTAAGGGGGTCCAGTGCTTTGGCGAGTTTGGTGCTTCTGGACGTGCTAGGACGATGAAAATTGGTAGGTGTGTCAGGGACCTGATCAAATTGACTTGATAAATTCGATTTCCTGGTTCCGACCATCTGGGATGCTGAAGGGAGAGGAAACATTAGAAAAAAAGATGTATTTTTAACATACGAATGGATGATCGGATCTAAATGAATTTTGATATATAGAAGGACCTCGCGTCTCAGAGCTCTTACTTTAAATCCCGACCGGCATTAAGCCTCTGATTTTCCTTTTAAATCAATCTATTGATTCTTAGAATTTTGCTAGAGCTCATACCATATGAGCTCTTGGCTCTTCTGACCTCGTCACAAGTGCCATATGAGCTCTTAGCTCTTTTTTTTTTCTTCTGGGGGAATCGTATGGAACTTCTGATCCTAGACGATTGGGAGAGGTTTCATTTAAATTGAAAAAAAATCATTGCCCTTTTATGTGACAAAATGTATTTGAGGGCAACTAGCCTCCTTCCCATGCCCCTTTTCCCCCAAAGGCACCGTATCAAATGTTTTAGATAGGCATTTGGTTCAGCATAGTTGAAAGGTCCAGTAACAATGCCTTTGGAAATTACATGGACCCTGATAGTCCTTGGGGAAAGGGCTGAAAGCTACATAATTTTCCCATTGGTTCAATATGAGGAGAATATGTTTGTGGGGGTAAATTTTTCATGGCGGAGGAGATGATTTCCTGGAATAGTTTGAGAAACTGTTAGAAATTAAAAAAAAATACTAGGTTTTTTGAATGAAAGTAAGGAGGAAATATTAAAAGAGAAAACGATTAGAAATTATTCCGTACATGAGGAATACGGAATAAGTTATTCTGTTCTTTCTCACATTTTACACTAAAGTCTGACTTTTTGTCAAAATTCTTTAAGAAATAATGCTCAAGCAAAAGGATCTTCGAATTTCAATGAGATATTTCTAGAAAGCATCAAGACTTTAGTGTAAAGAGCGAGGATTGAGATAGGGACAGCTCCCCTCATATACGAAGTATATTTAGTCACTACATCCAACGTACAGATTACAGATTCTTTCATCTTTTTTGAGGTACAAGTGCTCAAAAATAAACTCAGGAGATGAAATTCTGCACCTATCAGACATAGAAAATACCTAGAGAAAGATCTAAAGTACTCTGAAACTTCCAACGCCGGTTTAATTTTTTACAATATTGTTGTTTGTTTCACCGAAAAAATCGATTTTTTTAATCTTAAATATATTCTATTGGATCCCCTGACATGACCTTAAAAATTCTAAGAGGTTAATATTTAAAAAAGACCTCATTTTCAAAAAATGAGAACATTTTTTTCTTGCATTTTACATCGTTCTGGGACTTATTTTTCTCTTAAAAGTGTAGAATTTAAAAACCTTATAAGGTTTTCTTGAGAGGAGTGCGTGAAAATAAACGCAAGGGCTATGTTAGCATTAGCAACCTGTGTCAGCGTGTGGCTATGAAATTTCAATTCATTATCAGTTACTACTCATAGGTCCTTCTTTGCCCTTACTCCTTCTAGTTGTTCACCTTGAATGAACAGGGTTAAGGCTTCGTTCAAGTACTTATCTATATTAATTACTAATGTAGGAAAACAGTCTTCCTTTCTCCTCTGTTATGTTTTTATTCATTATATATTATTTATTAGAGTTTATATTTTTTATGTTCGGTTGTGTGGTGTGTGTTTTTGCTGTTGCATTGGTGATTTCGTTTTTCATTATAAGTGTAATTAGGATTGTTATATCTAAAATGCAAAACTTTGTTTTTGAACTATTGAATTCTATATTCAGTTAGGCATGGCCGATTGTAGATTTAGTTAGTTTTAGTTGGCTCCCAGGTCCCCCTCACTTACTTTGAAGCGAGTATTATCTGCTCAGGCGACAGGGGTTTCATGAAGGGGCCACCTTCACTCATTGTCGCCTGGTTTTTCTTAAATTACCATTTTCCGTGCCAAAAATGTATCGGGGAAGATATTCTTTTTCTCTATGTATCCAAAGGTAAGGCAAAAAGAATATCTTTAAATATGACAAACATATTCTTAAAAACAAACTTACACATAATTTAAAAACTAGCTTGAGGAATAAAAAATTTTGATATTTAGAAAACAAGAATTTTTCAAACTGCAATCCTGTAAATTTAATTAAAGTTGACCAGAATTTAGGCCACCATGGCATAGAATCTCCAAAACTATGTAATCAATTTCTCTCCAAAATTCTTTGAAGTTCATCAATTTCTTTTTGAACTAAAAACTTCTGTAGTTCCACCTCAAGTGTTTCAACCTCATGTTGAGCCTGGCGAATTTCAGCATCAACTACTTCCATTTCTCGCTGTAAGGTCGATAAATCCACTTTTTTTCTATCCTCAATTTCCATGTCTTTTCTCTTTTCAACTCTCGTCGTTACAATCCGTGTTATTTCCGTTTTTGTCAATACATCTTTGCATACCTTTGTAATCGAAAACTTTGCCCTGTTTTCCTTTACCACTCCAAGAATTTTCTTTTCTTTAGTTTGCATTTGCACACTTTTTTCACTGTGTAATGCATAATATGTTTTCCTTGCTAATATGCTTTTTGCCATTGACTTATCCTTTCCTTTCATTAAAATTGTGTTTTTTGCCTCTAATAGAGAGGTTCTTGATAAGCCCATATTTCTTCTTGGAGCTAGTGACTTCTTTTCTTCAGTATAGCTAGTTCTTTCCGACATGGCTAAGATATTTTTTTTCTGGGTGGGTTTAATAAGACTTCATTTTTTTTACAGCTGAAAAGAGGGAGTATTTTTTTTTACCCCGGGCCTCGCAATGAAGTTTAATCCATACATCTTTAGAACTCCTTCTTGACTGATGCTCTACTTGGCAATATGGGTCCCAGGTGTCTGATACCGCGGTCGTAAGGTCGGGCAACAGGCTATATATGGTATCCATTCTTATAAAAAAAAAAAAGGACAGCAAATGAAACGTTAATTCAAAGCCCTGTTATCTATAAACAGCTCTGGAGGTTTTTTGCTTTTTTTTCTAAATTCTGAAGATTTCTTCGTTTCAAACCTCATTTTAGAAACAGAAAAAGAATTAAATAGAATTTTCTTTGTCTAATACAAACAGGCGTCATGTATTAATTCTGTATAAAACTCTTCTCTATAAAATATATATAGTCTTCAGTAACTCATTAACTACATATACTTTTTTTCACTTTGCCCTATTGTCTGAATAATTCCATGCATTTTTTTGTCATTGTTTAATCATTTTTTTCATAGCCATCTAATTACTCAACCTTTCTATACTGAACTATTTATTCTGGCTGCATAGCAATAAGTTAATTTTAATCATATGTTTGTTTATATTCTGTGACACGTGTGATCTTCTCTCAGACACACCTGTTTTGTATGGACACAGTGATGATGCAATTTACATTTTGGGAATCTTCCCAACGCTTAAAAGCTTTCGGTGTTATTGCCAAAGATAGCGACACGTTTTCATCGTAATCACGTGTTTTTATTTGTCAATAGGATTATTATTTCGTTGTATTCAAGTTTGTTTTGCATACAACACACTTAATTTGTCTTGTACTTTAAAGAGGGGTTTATTCCCTTTTTTTACTTTTTATAATGCTTATTTTTATGATACTTTTTTCTCAAAATAAAACACAATATTTGAAAAGAGTATGTAATTTAAATGACTTAAAAATCATAACTAATAAATTCATATGGACATATGGATAAGTTTATATGAAAAAAATAAATAAGTAGGAGGTGACAAAACACGACAAATGCAACTCTAAGCCACAACCTCTCTTAAAAATGTATATGTTTAAACGATATTTAATGTTTATGCATCCTCGCCGAGTATTTGGTTCGAATTTTTCCTGTTATTTTGTGTTTTGACAATAGACAGTTTTGTTGTCAGGCGATTTTAAGGTCTTTATATTTACTTAATGCTATCGAATAGAGCTCTTGGTGTTTACTAATATTTTTATTAAATTGGAAAATAAATCAGAAACATACACAAATTAGAACATATTCCTGTTTCTTAATGTGACCGCCCCCCCCCCAAACGATTTTTTTCATTATCATAAGAAATTATAAAATATGTGTTCTTTTTTTTCAATTGTGGGAAGATATTTTCTTCAAAAAAATATATTTATTTAGAACGACAATTGGGATGTCTATAGCTTATGGCAAATTGGATAGTTCCTAGAAAATTCTATAGACACAAACACTTTCTTATTATATATATTCTTTTATTAAAAAATGACAACTAACTAAATATAAAATTTACAACTATAAATATTTTCCTGAAACAAGCGCTCCTTCAGTAGTTTTGTATCAGAAGTGAAACTGCGTCTTCATTGGGTAGAACCATGACGTCAGGATGGTGTTCAGCAAGGAGTTGGTATAGAACAACGGCCAATACGATTCTCGACCTCACCTCTCAGACGATCAAAATTGGATTGAATTAAAGTTCAACAAACTATGCGGGTTCATATATGTAGACCGTCTAGTAATGTTGTCTAAGCTCAACCAGGATAAATAGCCAAAAACGCCTAAGCAGCCACCAACAATTACAGTCTTTATCCTAAATTTTTTTTTCGATTCTCTAGCATGTTGTCCAGGCAAAACCAATTCCAGAATGTCATCTAACTGAGGTCTGACAGAAACCTACAGCAGCCACTTGTAATTAATAAACTTGCAATTGATTTTCCTCAATCTTGGTTAATTCTTGGTTACACTGCATTTGGGATAAGCCAGGTGCAGGCTTTTGTCCAAGTGGATGAGTGACTTGGGTATAGACATCTTGCTGTAAAGCTGTAGAAATTCAAACATTTCATCCCTCGAATGGTTTTGAGGAAGCTGGACCTCTCACTAGTTGATCGTCACTGTGGGGTATAAACCTCCTAAGAAGCTGAAAAAACCAAGAGATCTGAAGGATTTTTCATCTTTTCTTTGGGTAAGTTCTTTATCTCAGTATGGCAGATTTTAATGGTGTGCTTTTATTAACCGATAATATGAAGTTTTAATGGAGCTTTAAGTGTTACAAATTTAGTAAGCTGTTTAAGAATAGTTGATATAGTTGGCATTTTTACATTTACATTACAAGGTAAAATGTGTTGTTTGCTATAATTGCTTTTTACATTTTACAAAAAGATTCTTCCCGTGGACTTAGTCTAAAGGTCGTTCGTGGAGACCGTTAGTCCGCCCCTTGCGAACGAGGACGCGTCCACTAGGCATACTTTCGTATCTTTAAGGGGCATATTTTTTTTTTTTTTTTTTTTTTTTTTTTTTTTTTTTTTTTTTTTTTTTTTTTTTTTTTTTTTATATATATATTTACAAACAAATCTGTCTTTCAACAAAGAATTTAAAATTTTTTTAAGAAATAAAAAATTTGATATGTAGCAAACAAGAATTTTCCAAACGTGCAATCCTGTAAATTTCTTTGATGTCGAAAATAATTTAGCCCAACATGACATTGTCTATTCAATAAAACATCTACTAAAGCAGTGTTATGAACCCTTACTTCACAAAGGCTTTATACAACAATGATGACCTACAAGTTTCTTTATCTTCTTCTAATATAAATAGCATTTCTCGAACAGTCGGTCTCTTAAGTCTTTGAGAATAAGGCATCTGAGCGACTCTGGTTGCTACTGTTTCTAATTTTGGCTTCTTTCTCGAGCCGATTGCTTGTAACGCTGTACGATTGGCTTCCGCTTGATGCATCTCTTCCATCTCCACCCGTTGCATCTCTTTAACTTTGGCTCTTAATTTTGCTTGTTGTTCAGGGTCTTCAGTCCTAGATCTGGATTTGGCAGCCTTTAGTAATGTTTCCCTTTCATTTTCTTCGTGTTTTTTCCTTTTTGCTTTCTCTAAATCTTCGAGAAATCTAATTTGAGCTCTAACATCTTGACCAACATAATAATCTCCTTTGTTCTTAATAAATTCCATTTTATGTTCCGTGACAACCAATAGGCGTTCCAATATATTTTTGAGTCGTTCTTGAGCAGCGTGACTAAGCAAAGTAATGAAATCTGAGGATATCTCTTCTATGCCAGGATAACGGGATAAGACCTTTCGTACTTTTCCTTGTAATGACGTTGGAGGAAAAAATACTTCGTCTTCAACTGATCGGATTTGAGTTCCAACTAATTTAGTGGGACCTAAGAGTCTTTGAGATTCCTCTGCTAAATTGACTCCACCCATCGTTGCCACGTCATTGATATCATCATCACCACTAAGGACAGCTGAGGAATTAAGAGAGGAGCTGAATTTGTTTTCTTTGGATATGATACTCTTTTGGACAAAACTGCACATGGACACAGGACTTTCTATTCCTTTATTAACAGTTTTGAGCTGATTACGAGGTTCCAAATTCCTATAGGGCACCTTTCCTTTCGGGATGACTTTTCTGTTTTGTATATTTGGGGTTCTAGGTGGTCCAGGTGATGCACCAATTGTATGTTGGGTAGCGATAGGAGCTTGGACAGTTATTTGAGTTTGGGGTCTTTGAAATTGGTAAGGCTGAATGGCTCTGATTATCGGAGCATTTGCGACTGTTTTGGAGCCAAGTCGGGACATGGGACTAGCTGGGACAACTGGTGGTGGAGCAGGTGCTGAATCTAGAGATGGTGGAACAAGTCCATCAATTTTCATATCACCCGTAGCTAAAGAATACCGAAGGTATGGTAGTGTTTTCTGAAGGAAGGGCGATAAGCTCTGATTCTCTGACAAATTTAGTTCTTTTTGGATTCTTTGTGTAAATTCTTCAGGTTGAATTTTTTGATCAATTAAAGCTTGAACAAGTGTCGACACATTTTTAGAGGCACCTTCTGCTCGATTGTTGCTTAGTTTGAGAAGTGTCACTAGGATATTCTTCAATTTGAAATTAGCCTTTTCTAGAGTCATCAATGGTCCACTAGCCGCACTAGCACCAGCCTGGTTATGTTGAGCTGTGACAGCCGCTTTTTGTTGAACTACATTTTGTCCCAACTGTGATTGTTTCACCATATTTTGCGCTGATACCTGGAGTGGTGTCTGCAGTATTTGCCCTTGTTTTGGTGCATGGTTTACACATGGTAATTGGTGTTTGCTGTTTTCTGTCTCCAGAAGAAGGTGCTGTTCTTGTCCAGCCAGCTCACCTTGGTGTGCAGAGATGTAGATCCCTGGCATTCTGGGTCTTGCTTCACTGGTAATAGCTTGTTCTGGAGCAAGCAGAAATCTTGGTGCCAGTTGTTTTTGGGAAATTTGAACAAATCCAGTTGTTCCTGGTGTAACATTTGCTACTTGCATTCCAGGCTTATTTATTACAGTTTGCCGTGTAGGCACTTTTAACATTCCATTTGTTCCGGGTCGAATCATAGCAATGCTGGCTTGGGGAATATTAATAGGACTAGAAGACGTTATTTGAGACATGAAAGGTTGTGATAGTGTCAATTCTGAGTCTGACGTATTGACTGGCTCATTTTGATTGACAGCTGAATATTTCTTGTCATCGACACTGCTTGTCAAAAAACTAAGCATTTGGCTATTCACCGATTCAGGAAAGTTTTGGAACAAAGCAGATTGTGGTAAGCTACCAGTCAGGGAAGCAAACGCCAAGTTTTCTTCATTTGTGTCAACAGCATTGTATATGCCATTGATTGGTTGCTGCCTGTTATTTTCAGCCTTGTTTACACCTTGGAATGAGGATACTGATGCGCTGTTTTGCATCAAATTTGATCCATTACTATTTGGAAATGCCAACTGACTTTCAAGGTAACTCTTTGCCATCTCATCAACGTCTGTACACATAAACTCATAAAGAAACTGAGAAAACGGCATTTTCTTAAGACCCACACGGGCTTTGATATTTCTGTAGCTAAAAGCTTGTTGATCCTTTAAATATAAGACTTTTAATGTCTCACAAATTAAAACACGTTTACTGTTTGACAGTTATTTTGCAACTGATAAAACCAACTAATGAACAACAGTATTTATTTGCTGTTGGCCCCGCCTACTTGTGAACGTTTAACCAATTATACAGGGCTACAAAATCCTAACAGCACTGACACCGACGTTACAACCGTGTGATGGGAAATCCAACAATTTTAATGCTTCGTTCGTGTTGCTATTAAGGTTGTACAGCCCATGTCTGGTATTATAGCATTTTCTGGAGAATCTTTTGCCAGATTTTTAATTCTCGTCTAAGTTTTACCTACAGAATTTTGACTATTATACAATTATGTAGATTTTGCAGCTTACTTTGGAATTAAGTTAAGCTTCTAAAGAAATCCCAGAAACTTCAAATTATATACCTAAAAGTCTCTCACAGTAAAAGCAGACAATTACTCAGTTCACCGCAAAAAAAAATAATTGTTTTGAAATATTCAAGATCACTAATTGCTCTTATAGTTTTGAAATTATTTTTTAGCGTCATAGAAAAAAATTCAATTTGATATTGAAGGTAATTGATATTTATAGAGGGCTGTATTGTGGCTCCTTGTTCTATTCCACCTTCAGATACCGCCCCTTTGTGTCTTTAACTTTTTTATGTAAATATGGTGCTTATCTTTTGACTTGGATTATACAGGTATGTTTAAGGAGGTATAAAATGATTGAAAATCAACCAATATAGCCTATAGAATTATGGTGTGACCCCTATAAATCAAAACTTGCCAAGTACGTATTTTGCAGATTGCTATTAATTTTTTTCATTGCAAACGTTAAAGGGTTTTTAAGGTTTTTAAGCTACAAATCTGAGGCTTCTATTTAATTATACCAAAGTGCAATATCAAAATGCGTTGTGTATAATTTTCACAAATGTTGTTTTATTTTCTGTAAAGTTAATTTTTGAAAGATTTCTGAGGCTATTGACTATAAATCTGATTATAAACATTAAGACAGAGAACATTACCACTCTTAATATATAAGAATTATGCCAACTAAAAATGTCTTCGATGGAAACTCTTAAGTAAATTTTTGATCACAGTCTGATTTCTGTTTCCTTTTTTTTTGCACTTTTAGCTTCAGGCTTTGGTTTTTTCTGGTTTTTCAGGCTTCTTTGTTGTTTTTTGTTCGGCAGTTTCTTTTGTTTTTTGTCTTCGATTATATGTTGATAATTACTCTGTTTGATTATGTTGCATTAAACATAGATTAGCAAAGCTATTAGTCGAGGCTCTGTACTTTTTATCTGGTTAGAAGCTTATCTTTCTATTATTTTTGTTTTCAGTGTAGTCTTGGAAGTCAGGCATTTGAACAAAGTCCCAGACTCTTGTCCAAAATTGGAGTTTTTTATGTCCCTCTGCCCCCTAGGAAATTACCATCGGTTAATTTCATGCTCGCTACAAGTTTTTCCCCGAAATCTCAGGGATTTACATCCACGTTCAACGATTAGGCAATCAGAAAAAGCTCTTAAGTTAGTAGATTATACTTTTCCCTCCAGAAATGCCTTGGTAAATCCTTCATCCTTGTACCAACAGTATATTCCCAAAAGATATGACCCCCTCACCTCGGATTCCGACTGCTCCCTAGTTTCTTAGCCTGCACCTATTTGTTGTAACGCGTGAAAAAGTATCTGTCCCCTATGTAACAGAGCAAATAAACGACCCCTTATCAAAGTTTTCCCATTTTTGTTGTCATCCCAGATATTTCCTTTTTATAATGTTACTTTTCTATAATTCTTTGTTTGGATTTTTTCTGTTTATTATATGCTGAATATTTGCTTAACAAGGAGTATGTGTACATGTGTGCGAACATTCCTGATGATCATAAAAAAAATAGCTCCTAAGACCCTATTTCGGCTACAGACCAACGCCTAAAATTGTGTTTTTTCAAGGATAAACTGGTTATTGTCATTCAAAAGGTGTTATGTGACATCTCTTCAAAGGTGGATCAAGGGAAAAATCTTGGGGGGGGGGGGTTATGTGACTAGGGCACCAACGAATACGCCCGCTATCATAACCAAGAATGCGAAAGCTTCCTTGCTCTCAAGGGTGCCCTTGACTTTGCATAAATAATTAGTATCGCTATTTTAAAAATCCAGAATATTACAAACATGTTTTTTTGGACATTTTTTCATGAAGTTTAGAAAAGCAACTGGCACTAAGGCCTATTGCTTAGGGCCTCCTCTTGAGCTGAACCCGGCAATCAGTCACTAGGGAAATCAGTACTGGGCTGCCAAATTGACACATTTTGTGTCAAAATGACACAATTTGATGTTGCGTGACACAATGACACATTCAGTCAAAACGATGACGCAATCGACGAAAATAACACATTTTCCAATAAAAAATGACACAATCGACAAAAATGACACATTTTTCAAAAAAAAAATTACACATTTTTGTCATCCAAGTCTTGTTTTTTAAATGGTAAGAAAAGAAAAGTAAAATTCAATTTTCTACCTCCAGAAAAGCTACAAATTAATGGAAGGGAATAGCGCTATCTAGCAGTGGTAGTAGTACACAAACAGTGCGGAATACGGGACAGATGCCATCACCATATTTAAATTTTAAACCACGCGAAGAAAACAGCCATAGGCGGAAATTTCAAATCAAAATGCACGCTGAATATCTGAACTTAATTGGCTTCTTGATTGAGTATTTGATGTAGCCAACTGGTACGTACTTAATAGTAAAAATTAAACAGCATGCAGTTTGCCAAAGCTGTATGCATAAGCAGCAACTCCCATTTTTAGGAGTACAGGAGGGGTATCCAACCTCGGACAAGATTACAATTTCCAAAGATGTCTTTCCTTCAAAATAATCCATCTGGCTTAAAAAGGCACCAACAAATATGACAAAAATACCAGATTGAAGCTAGAGCCGATTACGATTACGACGTCATACAAAAAGTCAATTTTCAATTTACTGTCGGAATTGATTGTCCCTATAACTTTTATAAATCTAAACTTGCCTCGTTGGCCGCCCAAACACAAATTCATAGTGTGTAACATTAATTTAATCGAATGTTTCCATTTCTTTCATGACGTCATAAAAAGGTCATGATCCCAAGATAATAGGATAAGGTTAAGTTTACTCCTTTTTGAACTGATTCGGAAAAGTTTATATATTCAAAACTCTAAATAAAGATTTGACAATTAAATATGATACAACTTGTAGCAAAAGAATATGATACATTTTGTGACACATTATGGAATCTGAGACGACACAAATAGCACATTTTCGGAAGAAAGATCCTTCACAATCCTTCAAAAAAATTTGGGAGCCCTGAATCAGTATCTTGAAACGTCTTTTGCCGCTCAACTACTGTCAGATAAGAATACGAAAATAAGGTGATAAATGCTATTTTTTTAGGACTGTTTCAAATCCAGGAGGCTTGTATTAATGCAATTATCAATTATTTAAGTTGGATCCGATCAAAACACAGTAAGTGCAAAAAATATTCGAGGTATTCTTGTATGAAATTGTTAGTTTAGATTATGGACGGTTGTAAATTATTTCGGTCCGAATTGTTCCAAATACAAAAGAGAGCGCTTGTTGATTCCTTGGCCCTCACCAGTCGATGCGACCGGTATTTTTAACTAAATCTAGGGTATCCAGTGTCTTGTGTGAATATATATTTGTGTCTTTTGATTCTTGATGGCCACTTCTTAGTTCAACCCTTTTTATTTGGTGCTTAGTTCAACCCTTTTTAATACTTAAGTTATTCCATTTTTAAGGGACTAAAAGAAATTCTATGAAAAGAAACTTCTGCATGAGAGACTGACGCCATTTGTAGTCATTCTTGCATCTCCGGGACCATTTTGTTTTTGGTTCAGGTCGCATGTTAAAATGTGTTTAATTCATTACTTCTAACTAGGGGAGGGGGTATTTTTACTTTTTTTTTAGGGGGGTGGATACAAAAACTTTAGAAAATCCGTCAAAATATTTTTATATGCACACGTGTTGCATTTTTACAGTCAGAAAACCATTCCGGGTTGGTGGTAGAGTTCAAACCCCCTTCCTTGCTCTGGATACGACCTTGTCCGAAAAAAAAAATTCGTAGTATTTCCATTGAAAGGGGCGTGTTTTCTTAAGTATTTGTGTTGAAAAAATTAACAACACAGCAAAATTTTCCTTCCTTAATTTTATAAATTAAGGATAAATACTGATTCAATTAAAGTAAGCAGTCATTTAGCCGATAAAGTCTTATTGTTTTGTTTCGGTGTATTTTGCTTCGGTGATTAAAAATACAGCTTCTGTGTCTACATTTGGAGCTGATTTAGTATTATCACAACATAACTTTGATTGATATCAAGGGACATGTATAAACATAAATGGCTTCATTTTTTTTTAAGTAGGGAGGAGGGTTTCTCCCTATAAGATCTTTTCCTTCCTATCTCCTAGATTAAAATAAGCTTTTCGTTGTATTTTTTAAGGGCTCTTTTTGTATTTTAGTTAAGAATTTGGAAAAGCAACGAAATTGAAATACAACCCAATTTTACTTTCTGGATTTTGAAGAATACTTAGCCAACTCCCCCTCCTATTCCGTGCTAAATATTTCTGTTCGGGGGAGGGGGAGTACAAAAAAACATTAAAGACTGCATCAAAAATGTGTTTTTTAAACTTTTTTCAAAGGGGGGGGGCAGACCCTAATTGACTCCTCTCCCTAGTATAAGGCCTTCCTCCCCCCTCCTCTAATAGACTATTTTCATCAGTAAGTGAATCAGTCTGTGCGGTTTAATTGTTTTTGCTGGATAGAAACTAACCAGGTGACATGTACCAACGAAAGTGGCTTTATTTTTTTTTGGGGGGGGGGGGCTTTCTCCTTACAATGTGTTTTCCTTGTTTTTTTTTTTTTTTTTTTTTTTTTTAGTTTTAAAAAAATCAGAAAGGCAAGGACACTGAAAACTTAAGAAATTTCGACGTGTATTTTACAAAACTGTGGATCCCATAAAAAGGGAGGTTGTTATAAAACCCCTTAGTCAATTTATGGAACTTGGTTTCTGACCTGGTACAGTAAAGAGCATAGTGTTTATAATTTTTTTTTTCAGGAATCATTACGTAAATAGAATGTCATGGAAATATTAGGGAAGTGCTCACTTGAATATTATTTTGAGCTGTAGCGGCTATAAACCGAAAAGGACACCTTTGGAGCCTCTGCAGCCCAATTTTCACGATTTGTGGTCATTATATTTGTTGCAGACAATGGAATCACATAACAGACCAACGCCAATAAGGGCTACAGACCAACGCCTTTTTTTTCTTTTTTTTTAAGGGTAAACTGGTTATTTTCATTCAAAAGAGGATATTTGACATCGCTTTAAAGGTAGATCTAGGGAAAAATCTTGGGGGGTGGATTTGACAAGGGCGCCAATGACAACGCTCACTATTATAACCTCAAGGGTGCCCTAAACTTTGCATAAAATAACTAGTATAGCTGTTTTAAAAATCCAAACTATAGTAAATATTGTTATTTGGACATTTTGTTATGATGTTTAGAAAAGTAACTTGCACTAAGGCCTGTTTCTTGGGGCCCCCTCCTGAGCTGTACCCTCCAATCAGTCATAAGGGAAATCAGTATCTTGAAATGTTTTCTGTTGCTAAGCTACTTTCGGAGAAAAGGACAAAAATAATGTACTGAAAGTAGTTGATAAATGCTAATTTTTAGAGGACAGTTTCAAATCTAGGAGGCTTGTATTGATGCAATTATAGAATATTTTAGTTGGATACAATCAAAACACATCAAGTGCAAAACATATTCGAGGTATTCTCTTATGAAATTGTTAGTTTAGATTATGGACGGTTGTAAATTATTTCGGTCCAAATTGGTACAAATCGAAAAGAGAGTGGTTGGTGAATCCTCAGCCCTCATCAGTCGATGCAACCTTTATAATAACTGAATATAGGGTATCCAGTGCCTGGTCTGAGTATATCGAAACTTGTTTCGATTCTTGACGACCACTTCTTTGGTCAACCCTTTTTATTTGGTGCCTAGTTAAACCTCTTTTTTATCCTGAACCCTTAAACTATTTTATTTTTTAGGGACTAAAAGAGATTCTACGCAAAGAAAGTTCTGCACAAGAAGAAAGACGCCATCTATCAGTTGAACCAACAAATTATCTACCTGTCTATGACACAAAGAAGATGATCAAACCCCAACCTGTAATATCTGATGAAGATGCCGACGAACAAAGGAAAGATTTACTCCAAAGAAATAGGTAAGTTTCATCTGTCTGTGTCTAATTCATTTTATTTTTATTGGAACGACGCAAGGATCATATTGATTTACAATTTGGGGTTTATTCAAACTATATAATTCATTGAAGTTCAACATGGGTGTAAGAAATATCTAAAGCATGGACACAGCATTTGTATTGTTTATCACTAGTTAGATATTTTAGCTGTGTCTCTGTGATTTCTTTTCTTATTTAACTACCTAGTTTTACTTCTTATTTGAAAGTCTAGAATGTAGTCTAAATTTTACCTTATCTGTATTCGTTTCAATAAATCGACGCAAAGGACATGTAATACATGTCAATATACTGGTGCTTCTATTTTAGTTAAATCAGGTTTTTTCTTTGACAAAAAAGTTTTCGAAATTAAAATGACTTTTCCTTACCAAGGTCCTTCTACCAAATAAGATAAAGTTGACTCTTTCTAATTCGAATTTCATGGGACCACGATTTTGCTTAGACGTGTGCACAGTTCAACTTGTCCATAGCTCGGATTATAGAAGGCATTCTACATAAAATTTGATTAGAGGTACTCGGATAGAGGTAACCCAAATGAAAGTTCGGGTTGCAGAATTACAAAATTGCTAAATTTACTCCCTACAGCCACTAAAAAGTTAAGAATAACTTTATCAGTGTATTATAGACTTGACTTACAAATGTCAATAATAAATTTAGTTTGCTAGGAAATAGACACCTGAACATTAACACAATCTGATGCAAAATTTGTTAAATAAAATTAATACTTATGAGTTTACACGTTGCAACCTGCATATCGCGGTTTTGACTGAGAGAGATAAAGTGAATTTTAAATGACGATTTATTTAGTAAATTTCGAGTTTTAATTTTCGGGACATTTTGACTTACAGTGGTAAAATGTAACATTATTTTTAGGTGTGCATGGTTTTTTGTTCGACTTAGACAGGTTTTTCCAAGAAGATTAAATAATTCGGTCTATTAAAGATTTCGACCCTACTGTAAAATTTTCAAGCTCCCATATGCAAAATGTGGAATTTTAGATCTTTTGCCAGAAGAAGGATCATGGATGCATGTGTTTTTTTTTTTTTTTTTTTTTTTTTTTTCAGGGGTGATCTTGTTGACCCAGTAGACATAGAATATTGATATGGGGCTCACTAGAGCGGAAACTAAAAGTTCTAATGTAGTTTTTAAGTGACCAAAAAGATTGGAGGGTAACTATGCCCCTTCTCTCGCCCCTTTTTTCTCAAAAAGCGTCTGATCAAAATTTTGAGATAGCCATTTTGTTCAGTATAATTAAAAGGCAAATAACTTTACATTTGGAAATGACACGACCCCCACAGTCTCTGGAGAAGGGTCTTTAAGTTATAAATTTTGCCCATTTTTACGCATATTATTTGTTATTAGAAAATGTGCATTCATTTTTCGGGTAGGGGTGTGAATTTTATAAAGGGGATAATTTTGTACTGGGGTAATTTGTCACATTTCCTTTGCGAAATTCCTGTATGTCTTGCTTTCTCTTTTTTCGACTTAATGTTGCGCATGGAGATGTCAGGGGTAATTTCCCGTGAATTTTCACAATGATTGAATTGTCTAGAGAAATTAACCTTGGGGAGGAGAGATTTCTCCGTGGAGGTGGAGCGAGATTTACTGGCATTATTTGAAAAACAATCAGAAATTGAATAAAAAAAACTCGTTTTTTTTTAACTTAAAGTAAGGAGCAACATTAAAACTTAAAAACGAACAGAAATTATTCTGTATATGAAGGGGGCTCCCCCTCCTCAACACGTCACTCTTTACGCTAAAATTCAAATTTGTCCCCATTCTCTAAAAACGACTCCTGAAACAAAAGGTTTGTTTAATTAGAAGAATAAGAAGCCTTTTTAAAATTACAAAAAAAAACTTTAGCGTAAAGGGCGATGTTTTGATGAGGGGGAACCTATGAAGAACTGCCTAATTATTTTTTTCGCTTCTAGTTAAAAGTAGTGTTGAACGCTCTTCGCGAAGATATGCTTTTGCATTAGAAAAAATAGTTAATTTCTTATGATTTATAATTTTTTTTTTAATATTTTGCTGCCTAGCATCTTGTTTTGTTTTTTTTCTTGGTGGGGGGGGGGGAATAAGAAGATGTAAACCTAAGCATAACAAAATATGTTTACCAAGTAGAAATTGCTGAAAGGTAGTTCGTACGTGCCACGTTACGTGCCGGACTTGCCTATTGCATTTCTCTGTAAGAGGAGGGATAATATGTTAACAAACTAATGGGGATTGGGTTAAAATTTTAGGAATCGTGAAAGAAGTATAAAACTTGATGCTGTAAGTATGAAGAAAGCATGAACTACTTTAATTTTCATAGATTAGATAGATTTTTATCCTTAAGTTGTTTGTTATTAACTTGGATATCATTTGTGAAATAGATTTTCAGATCGTATGCTCACGAAACAAAAATATGTATTCTCTTATATTCTCTTATTTATTAATAAAACAAGAGCTAAGAGCTCATAAGGCACTTGTAACGAGGCCGGAAGAGCCAAGAGCTCATATGGTACGGGCTCTAGCAACATTCTAAGAATCAATAGATTGATTTAAAAGGAAAATCAGAGGCTTAATGCCGGTCGGGATTTAAAATAAGAGCTCTGAGTCACGAGGTCCTTCTAAATATCAAAATTTATTAAGATCAGATCACCCACTTGTAAGTTATAAATACCTCATTTTTTCTAATTTTTCTCTCCCTTCAGCACCCCTAAATGGTTGAATCGGGGAAAACGACTTTATCATTCAATTTTTGCAGCTCCCTGACACGCCTACCAATTTTCATTGTCCTAGTACGTCCAGAAGCACCAAACTCGCCAAAGCACTGAACCCCACCCCCTAACTTCCTAAAGAGAGCGGATCCAGTACGGTTACGTCAATCACGTATCTACGACATTTGCTTATTATACCCACCAGGTTTCATCCCAATTTCTCCATTCTTAAGCGTTTTCCAAGATTTCCGGTTTCCCCCTCCAACTCCCCCCAATGTCAATGGATCTGATCGAGATTTAAAATGAGAGTTATAAAGCACAAGATCCTTCTAAATATCAATTTCATTAAGATCTGATCACCCGTTCTTTTCTTCTTTTTTTTTATTCTTAAGATAAAAATACCTCAATTTTTTCAAATTAACACCCCCCAGCTCCCCCAAAGAGAACGGATCCGTTCCAATTATGTCAATCATGTATCTATAACTTGTTCTTATTCTTTCGATTCATCTCGATTTCTCCACCCTAAGCGTTTTCCAAAATTTCCGGCTTCCAAGATTTCTGTATCCCCCCTCCAACCCCTTATGTCCCCGGATCCGATTCGACTTGAAAATGGAATATCTGAGACATTAGATCCTTCTATATATCAAGTTTCATTAAGATCCGATCACCCATTCGTAAGATAGTGATACCTCAATTTTCACGTTTTCCAAGAATTCCAGTTTCCCCCTCCAACTCCCCCCAATGTCACATGATCTGGTTGGTATTTAAAATAAGAGCTCTAAAGCACAAGATTCTTCTAAATATCAAATTTCATTAAGATCTGATCACCCGTTCGTATGTTACAAATACTTCATTTTTTCTAATTTTTCCTAGTTACTCCCCCCCCCCCCAACTCCACCAAAGAGCGGATCCTGTCCGGTTATGTCAGTGACGTATCTTCGACTTGTGCTTATTCTTCCCACCAAGTTTCATCGTGATGAAACTTGCCAAATTTCATTGTCCTAGCTTACCTGCAAGTGCCTAAACTAGCAAAACCGGGACAGATTGACCAACCGACAGAATTTTCGATCGCTATATGTCACTTGGTAGATACCAAGTGCCATAAAAATTGTAGATGTCAGACAAAACTGAAACGGAATATGGGCGTAATTTTTAACTACATTTTACATACAAGGCAAAACAGCCCCCATTGAAGAGGATATTTTGTACAAAGGATTTAAGCTGTCTAGCAAAATGTCCGAAACGGAACGCTACAAGTAAATTCTATTGCACACGGAATGCAAAATGCTATCAATGGCAAGAAAGACACCATATTATTATTCTATGCTTCAATTCTTGAAAAAGTTATCTTTGTTGTGAAATAGATGGCGCTCTTGTATTTGCCATGGTCTAACATGTATTAAAAGGAAAACATGTAACATGTTGGCTTCAAAATAAAAACTAAATGAAACAAATTTATTTTTCACAACAACTAATGATTTTGAGTAGATATATTATTTTATGAATAGATGCGAATAGTGTTTTTTTTTTGTGTGAACCGTTGTATTTTCTTTTTTTTTTATTGATTATTTGTCTCTAATTTTCAGTTCTTTGTCGAAAAAAAATTGAAATAAGGGGGAAATACTCCCTAAAAGTCATAGAATGTCACATCATTGCATTCAGCGTATCAGAAAACCTTACTGTAGAAGTTTCAAGCTCCTATCTACAAAAATGTGGAACTTTGTATTTTTTGCCAGAAGATCCATCACGGGTGCGTGTTTATTTGTTTGTTTGTTTTTTTGTTTTTGCTTTTTTTATTTTTCTTAGGCATGATCGTATTGACCCAGTCGTCCTAGAATGTCATGAGTGGGCTCATTCTAACGAAAACTGAAAGTTTTAGTGCCCTATTTAAGTGACCAAAAACTGGGGGGCGCCTAAGCCCCCTCTCACGCTCATTTGTTTCACAAAGTCAACGGATCAAATGACTTACTCCCCCACAGTCTCCAGGGGAGGGGCCGCAAGTTGCAAACTTTGACCAGTGTTTATATACAGTAATTCTGAATGGGAAGTGTACCGACGTTTTCAAGGGGATTATTTTGGTTTGGGGGGCTATTTATTCTAGGGCCTTTATGATTCAGGGGTCATTCTTAAAGAATTGGGTCAAAGTTTAAACTTTAATATAAAGAGCGAGGTATTAACGAGGGGACAAACCCCCTCGTATACGTAATGAAAATATAAGAATATAGAATTCTGTTACGTAATTTATTTCGTAAGTTACGTATATTTTTTACTAATAAAAACGTTCGTAAAAAAAATAAAAGTTCTAGTTATCTTTTTAAGTAACCAAAAAATTTTAGGGCACCTGGGCCTACCCTTTTTTCCTCAAAACCTTCCGATTAAAACTAAGAGAAAGCCATTTACCCCCCCCCCCCGAAAAAAAATGAAAATTTTGTTTTAAGTTTTCATGTGCGGAGAGCCAAAATCAAACATGCATTAATTCAAAAACGTTCAAAAATTAAATTAAAAAAATGTTTTTTTAGCTGAAAGTAAGGAGCGTCATTAAAACTTCATAACGTAAAGCGTCATAAACCGAAACAAAAATTACTCCGCGTATGAAAGGGGCTGTTCCTTCCTTAACGACACGCTCTTTGCGCTAAAGTTTTTTACTGTTTCGAAAAGTAGAATTGAGTAAGAGTCAAACTTCAGCGTAAAGAGCGAGGCGTTGAGGAGGAAACAGCCCCTTTCATACGCGGAGCAATTTCTGTTCGTTTTAAGTTTTAATGTCGATCCTTACTTTTGGTTAAAAAAAACTTGTTTTCTTTTTATTTAATCTAGATAGAATGGAAAGTATCTTGTTCTGGTATGCATGCTGACAAAAATAAATAGTTAATTTTGTGAGAAGGATAGTGTTTCTAAGAAAAAGTTTACAAAAATACTATTATAGGTCATTAAAGGATTATTTTCTGTGAAAGTTTTCTTGCACTCTGTTAAAACTTTTAATTACGAACTTTTGCATTTTCAAACTTTTTGGTAAAGAAATGGCGGATCTTGACAAAACTCAGCTTCAATTGTAAATCAAATAAATCAATAAATCAATTGTTATCAAATACTAAATTTGCTTGTAAACAGAAAAGAGTCGTGTTATTTTGTCGTTTAATTTTAATTTTCCATTGCGATTGCGTCGTTTGAATTAATCCAGGTTTAAAGGAACCGAACTGGTAGCAACTCATGCCTTAAAAACTTTCTTATGCTCGCGTATAGTTTGATTTTGTCCGGTTGTTCAGATCTAGCCTCCACTACTTCTGAAGTCATATAAGTCGTCTATTTTGGCCTTATGCATTTCCCATGTGCTCAATTCAGTCAGAGACAGTGTATGTTGTATTTTCCTTCTCCTGATAAGGCTTTGTGATTTTCAGACCTCTCTTCAGAGAAATGGTTGATTTTAGCACTGCTTGGCTTCAGTTGTAGATACCAAAAGGGGTATTTACATGTAAATAGAATAGAATCGCTTTATTTTATCGTTTTACTCTTCTTTTAAATAATCTCGGATTTAAATAGAGTCATTTAAATTAAATCTGGTTTAAAGAGACCGGTCTGGTAACCTAGCAACGGGCCTTAAAAATCTGTTTATGCTCGCATTTGATTTATTTCTGTCTGATGGTTCAGTAGTTAGTTTTTTTTACCTTAGTTTTGAGTTTTTTTTTTTTTTTTTTTTTTTTTTTTTTTTTTTTTTTTTTTTTTTTTTTTTTTTACTCTCCAGGAACCCTAGTGAGACTGGTCACTGGCTTTAGGATGATGGGATCTCACCCCTCTCGCCTTGGTCCTTAGAGCCACCCATGCACCTTCCCCATCATGTTGCTATGAATTTGACTATCAATTCTACTAGCATTTAATAATACAGCATAATATAGCCTGCTCATCCTTGGGTTGGTAGTACATCATGTATATATTCTTCTTTGAGGTTTCTTTTCAACTAATGAATGGAATTTCTTGCCATTTCTTGTATTTTCCCTTTTAAATGTTTTCAGGGGTATGTACCCTTCTCCCCCAAATGTGTATTTCCCAAAAATTGCAAGATTGCTAGAATTCTTTCCTGAATTTTCTGTAGATATTTATGTAATTCCCCTATTTTTGTATCTTTCTTTCCTCGCCTGAAAAACCTGAGTAATTATCTGTCAAAAACTACCTGAGATTATCTATTTTATCGAAAATTTATCGCTTGGTCACATCCATGAATTTTTGCCTCTTTAATATATTGTCATGTTGAGATTCTAGCAATGTATCATTTAGTATTTTCAGTACTGCCTGAATTTTTAAATTGAAGGTCCCAGTCAACTTCAACTTTCTGTGTCTTACTGACAAATTTAGGTTCTAGTAAATGATCTTTTAATATTTCCAGTACTGCCTTAACTTCAAACTTCAACCTATTCAACTTTCTGTATTTTACCTAAAGATTTAGGTTCTAGTGATTAATTTAATATTTCTTTTATTGCCTGAACTTCAACTTCAGCAACTTTCTGTATCTTACTGACAAATTTCGGTTCGAGTAATTATCATTTAATATTTCCAAATTATCAATAATATATTCCCTTAGACTTACGTTTTGGGTTGATATTCACCACCTACCATTCCTATGGCCACTCATTCTGGCCTGCTGCAACCTAAAACTGGAACTATAATTAAATTCAAGTTTTCAGAAAATATATTCCCTTAGTCACATATTTAATTGTTTGTCTATGTATTTGTCTCCAGTTACATGATTGATTTTAGTCTTGCTTCTTGAAAAAAAAAAAAAATTACGTAAGAAAGCTTTCATATTTGTATGGATATCTATAAAAAAAGAAGAAGAGAAAACGCCAACAGTAGAGTTGGATGTGTAAAGCTAATTGATCGCCTATTGACATTATATTGAGTAATTTGTGGCGGATTAGACCCAAGTGTACTGAGGCCCAAGCCTTAAAGGTCCATTGCCTCCACATCCTATACACATCCTATAGTCAGAAATAGACTGAACAAACTTATCTAGTTAAAGTCTATTAAACATAACTATGGATATATTCTCTAAAATGGAGAGACAAACTCTATCTTAATATACTGTCTTAGAAAATACTCCGTTCTAGCCTATTTAATCTTGCCTGCATGTTGGGAGCTAAAAACTAACAATATGAGTAAAAAAAAAGACTTTATTCTTTAACGAAATCTATCAGAGACCCATTGACCATAACCAAGGATTCAGTTTTGTAATGCAATTGTTGGCACAATTCAACAAGAATATAACTGGATTTAATGTTTAAAATTGTGATAATTAATGATTATTAGTTATTTTAATGACTTAATGAATTGTTTTCAATTCTAATTCTAACTACAGTGTCTCAATTCTCATAGAAAAGAATGATGTGTATACCATTGTTTTATCATAATAGGATTTCTCTGGAATCAGCCGAGATGGTTTTCCCCCTCCTCTGAAAGGGGTGCAGGATAAATCATCAGTTTTGGCTTACCCTCTCTTTGTTTTTATTAACCTTTTTAATTTCCTTCCATTTTTTTAAATTTGGGGGGGGGGGCATATAAACTCAAGGGGAGATGAACCATTTACCTCTCCTTTTTTCTCTTGCTAACCTTTCTAATTTTCTTGTAAATTCATTTTTTTTTCTTTTGACGATTCCAAGTATAAAATAATTGCTTTGAAAATTATTAATTAGAATACAAAAGGAGACAGGTTCAATTCAACACGATACCTCAATTCTAATATAATTTCTGATTTCAGTAATATTTATATTTTTCACAATTTTTTTAGAATTTTTTTAGATTCTTTTAAAAAGAGGAGCAACATTAAAGCTCAAAACGAGCAAAAATTATTCCACATATGAAGGGGTTGCCCCCCTCCACCCACTTCGATACCTTGATCTTTGCGCTAAAGTTTTCATACCGAATAACTTTTTTTTTCTCTTTTTCTTTTTATCGGTAAAATGGCACAAGTAAATTAGATACATGTGCTAACAAACGAAAAGTTGAAAGGCTGACGAGAAAAATAGAAATTTTGTTGTAATCTTAACTTCTATTATTGACAAATCAAGAAGCTTTACTATTATTAATATATCTTTTGGGTTGATTCGATGTTTGTTTGCTCAGTTCTCCATGGCTTTTATTTTTAGCTTTTCTGATTCAACAGTTTTGTATTGTCCTTTTTCCAATATTTCTTAAGCCTGAAATCTTCCCTAAAGATGGATTGGCAAAGATTTTGTGTAGGTACCAGCAGTTTTTTATCTTACTGGAAGTTTATCTTTTTATTCTTGTTATCTCAGTACAGCCAGTATCGTCTTGGAAACCAGGTGTGTGGACAAAGTCCTCGGCCCCTGGTCCCCAATTTCCTAAGATCTTTACTCTTTCCTGTGTCTTAAATATTTTCTTCGTCGTTTTCTGAGTTACAGTGTTTAAGTGTTACAAATTTAGTAAGCTGTTTAAGAATAGTTGATATAATTGGCTTTTACATTTACATTACAAGGTAAAATGTGTTGTTTGCTATAATTACTTTTCACATTTTACAAAAAGATTCTTCCCGTGGACTTAGTCTAAAGGTCGTTCGTGGAGACCGTTAGTCCGCCCCTTGCGAACGAGGACGCGTCCACTAGGCATACTTTCGTATCTCTAAGGGGCATTTTTTTTTTTTTTTTTTTTTTTTTTTTTTTACAGACAAATCTCACCTTCAACCAAAAATAAAATTTTTTTAAGAAATAAGAATTTTGATGTATAGCAAACAAGAATTTTCCAAACGTGCAATCCTGTAAATTTCTTTGATGTCGAAAATAATTTAGCCCAACATGGCATTGTCTATTCAATAAAACATCTACTAAAGCAGTGTTATGAACCCTTACTTCACAAAGGCTTTATACAACAATGGTGTTACCGTCATTTACAACTGCATCTCGCAAATGAATACAATGTACGCCATCCATCAGAATGCTCGTATGTGCCCATGTGGTCAACGAGGTCATCCCTGTTTAGAAATATCTTCTTACATGCCTCGCACTGAAATATCTTTCTGTATATGCCCATATGGTAAGCGAGGTCATCCCTGTTTAGAAATATCATCTTACATACCGTGCACTGGAATGACATTTTTTTGGTTCCAGAGCTATCAGAAGTACCAGAGCTATCAGAAGTGCCTGAGCTTGTACTAGAGCTATAAACGTTATAATTTTCACGTTTTTTGTCATCAACAAGAATCTCATAAGCTTTTAGAATCTCTTGAAAACGGCTTGTGGCTTCTTTCTCATTGTTCCGGTTTTTGTCAGGATGCCATCTCATAGCTAAAAAACGGTACGACTTTCTCACTTCTGCCTTAATTTCCGTTGCCTTCATACCTATCATTTTGTTTCTATTTAACTTTAGCATAGTATAATAGTCGGTTTTCTTAGCTTCTATTTGCCGTGACATGATATGACTTTCTTAAATTTTTGTTTAATCTGACTCCTAGAGTTGTAGTTTTAGTACTGAGGCTTGAACAATACGCTGCTTTTATTTATACTATGAATGACGTCATTGAGTTTTTTCACAGTCACGAGTCTAAGATTTTCACACGTTACGCGTTTAAAACTGCAGTATAATTTTGATGTGACGTCATATTTAGTTTTAAATTAGCTACTGTTAAAGGACGATGAATATGCAAGAGCTTTTATAATCAGCACAAAACTTAATATTTTACCGAGATTAATATAAAAAGACAACAATTCAAACAGTACTCATCCGTAAAATGAAAATATTCCTGTTTGCTAAAATTTGCTAACGTATTCTAAAGTTGTATTTTAATGCTAAATGAGGCATTATTTAAATTTTTATCGTCTGCCACTTTATTTATAATTTTCAACTTAATCATTACCTCATAGTCAACTTACAGCTTGCGACGAAGGTAGCATGTAATTTGGCTCATGCTATTGGCAGGGTATGAAAAACACACAAATACAGGTCTTGAACTGTTGCACTGAGAGAGATTCATTGCTATCAAAAGAGTACCGACAGTTTTATAGGGGAATTGAATTTCCCTTTCAGAGACTTGTGCGAAAAATTACCAAGGATTTTGAACCTGAGTTGAGGTGCCAGAGCTAGGTGGTGATGGCCCTACAAGAAGCCATAGAGATATTTATTTGAACTTTTTAAGGATGCCTACTTGTGTGTCATTCAATCCAAAATGGTGAGTATTATTCCACAAGATACCCTATTAGCTTTTCGTTTCGATGGGGATACGACCAGTATTTTTTTAGTACAACAGTTAAAGAAAGATGAGTCAAAGGAACTGGTGTTCATGTTTTCGAAGCAAAGGCTTTTACTGTTTCTGAGTTTTTACAAAATAAAAAAGCTTTTTCCACTGACAGTATGGAGCAACATTAAAACTTCAAACGAACAGAAAGTATTACATATTTGAAGGGGGTAGCCTGCTCCCCATCACCTCACTCTTTACGCCAATTTTTTTAGTAGTTTCACAAAAGCTTCTTATTGTTCTAAATAAACGACCCTTGCGTTTCAGGAGTCGTTCTTGAGGAATTGGGACAAAATTCAAACTTTATCGTAAGGGGTGAGGTGTTGAGGAGGAGGCAGCCTCCTTCATATACGTAATAGTTTCTGTTCGTTTTAAGTTTTAATGTTGCTCCATATTCTCAGTCGAAAAAAAATTGTTTTTTTCTGATGACGATTTTGGCGATAAAAGGGGCGGGGAAGGGGCCTAATCTTTTTTTAAATAATCTCAGGAAATATAGCCTCATATCTGGGGAGAAATACTCTATCCAAGGAAATATCTTGTAGACAATTCAATCCCGGTGAAAATTTACCCATGACAATTACCCTAAACAACTCCACGCGTAAAATTGAGACGGAAAAGAAACAGCAAGACATTTAAAACAATCTGTATTGGAATTCTTGTAAATTCCACCTGTGTATAATTTCCTCTGACAAGTTTAAAACCTGGAAACTTTCTTTCTCATGGAAAAACACCCAGCAGAAAATTCATCCCCCTCCCAAACTAAAATGTATCTATACTTCCCAATAACAAGTGCGATGCGTAAACAATGGAATTTTTTTTATGACTTAAAGAGTTTTCCCCTGGAGCTGTAGGGGGGGGGGGAAGGGTCAGGGTATATCCAAAGGCATAGTTATTGGGCCTTTCAATTATGCTGAACATGCTGAACTGATGACGATTTTGGCGATAAAAGGGGCGGGGAAGGGGCCTAGTTGCCCTCTAATCTTTTGGTCACTAACATTTGGCACTAAGACTTAGTGACGAAGATGCATTAAGTTAGAATTTGCTTAGTGTATATTATACTTAGAAGCTCGAGACACTCTATTGCCAAGAAAAAATAAAAGATGATAAATAGAATATATGTCATGCAAAAACAAATATCTTTATGAAGTATAAAATATAAAGGATAATGAACTTTCAAGGACTCAAAATTTCAACGCTGAATACTCGACAGCTAAAACTCATTTGGTTTTTTTCTTCATCCATAATATTAAATCCCTTCGGACGCCTGTTTTTATATTACGAAAAACATGATTTTGAGCTTTTCATTTTTATCATTGCCTCAGTCAGATCACTCCGAAATTTGGTTATTTTGTAAAATCTTGTTAGCTTTTATAGAAATGTTTTTAGACGTTATAGTGTTTATAGATAAAGGTCGTTGGGTAGGAGGTTGGGAATAGGAAAGTTAAAACGCATTTGAAAATATTTACCACCAAAACCATACAAAGTGTGAACTTGACACTTCAGAGCGTAGACTACATTCATAGCATTTAGTCTTTTTCTTCTCATTTTCTGTGTAAGTGACAGTAACGTTCACTAGAAAAAATTTAAGAACACTTCAAGTTTACTCGCAATTTAGGCTAGAAATACGTTTTACGCCACCGCGGCGATCCAGTCTCCTAACAGCTGTTTTTATGATTCCTTGGATACTGTTCCGAAGAACTTTACAATGACGTTTTCTGTTTTCTTTACCAAACCCCTTTCCTGGTTTCCCCTTTACATTTTTGAATGGTTTTTTACTTTATAATACAAAAATCTTTCCCCACAAAATTTTCTCTTTCACGAGTTTGCACCTTGTATAAATATAACCTCTAGTCGTTAATTCGTTAATCATAGTTGCAGTGGTAGCCGCGACCTAGTAAAGAGCGAACCTCAGCCCATAGTAACCATATTGCACAATAGCACATAGTAAAGTCTACCATTGGAATCAGCATGGTCGAAACCCTAGTTATGGGAATTCTAGTTATACGCTGTTTGAGTTTTCCAGCTTGGTTTTTGCTTTCTGATTCTTCTCCGGCTTGCTTTCACTGCCTCTTAGGAATCTTCTCCGTTTGGTAGCCAAACAGCATCTTCTAATTACAAGACTATCTGCGAAGATCCATATTTGACATACAACAACAGCGTGGCCGGAGTTTTCCCCTGACATCGTCTGCGCTAAGGCTTACAATACCCTTCCACTTGAACTGAGTGGTAGGATCTCCCATGGTTCTTTCAAAAAGAAAGTAAAAAAAGATATCTTGTTTGGAAATAAGTTAAATTGAATAATGAATTTAGATAGATAAGAAATTTTAGTCATTATTTAGTATTTTATGATTATTAATTTTTTTTGCAGAGATTGGAGTGATTTGCTCCTAGTTTTTCTTGACTCTATTACTGTGCTAAAAAGAGGCTACTAATAAAAACATTTGAAGCCTTGGTAATACATTTCTAACTATAACTTACTACAATAAAGCCATTCTTTCTTGCACTTTTAAGCCTGGTAATATCAATTCGGCGTTCTTTTTGTTCCTTTGTCACTTAATGCCTCTTAGTTTGAAAACTGGATAAGTAAAACGAAGAAAAATTGGTAATCACGTAGCCTTGTGGATTTATCTACTTAGTAGTATACTTGACATTTTCAATAGGAGATATTACAATAACTTATGCCATATGCAAAACGGAATAATACTCAAATTCTGTTTCAAATATAACACCTGGTTGGCAGTCTTGGAAAACTTCTTGTCAGTGCGTAGCACTAAAAAAAAGTAAGGCAACAATCATCGAACTGATTTCAGTCGTCCAACTCACAATGAAAATCAGGACGCTGAATATCTCATAGTGAAGGAGCTGAGATGGCACAAAACTTAATGACTTTCGTTTACATGTAAAATTGAGGGATTGTTATGAATATTTGATAGGTAAAAGCGATAGAGTTTGTCATGTAGATGTGTTTCTCGCTTAAACTAGCGGAAATCCTTAGAAATAACTTGGTGGGCCCATGTTGTGATTTGGAGCAAGACAACAAGCTGTATAGGAGCTGTGCGGCTCCCATACATGTGTTTAGTTTTTCAATTTTATGTATGTGTACACCTTAAAAATATTGCTATATTTTGAATTATGTTGCAAAATTAGCAGGTTTGCATCAATTTTTTTGGGATATGGAGAGGTATGAGCAGTGGAAGCATTCCAAATGGCCAACTGTACTCAGCTTCCTTGAAGAGTTTTCATCACTGAGTATTCCTGCTGAAATTCTCATCTACAAACTCCCCTTAATGAAGCCTTGCTTTTATCCCATAGCTTCTAGTTTGCTGAGTTCGCTAACTTGTGTGGATCTAACAGTGGAGGCAGTCAAATTTATTACCGAAGGTGAACAATTCTTATGACCGGAATAACTAAAGTTACGTATTCACTAAGGTCAACTGCTTGACAAAAAAAAAAGAAGCATATTCACGTATGGACTCAATTATTTAAGCTGCTAAAGATAGTCTCATTTATCGGTTAGGATTTCCAAAATCAAATTCCTTTTTTGCATTAACAGACTGGGTCACTTCGATGCTGGTTACTCTCCATATCTGCTCAACAATATTGATGATTACAACTATGATTGTAATTTTATTGTAAAGTGTTCAAGCTCACTGAAAAATCGTACTGAGAAAAGCTGTCGCTAAGCGCGTTTAAAGCCCAGGATGGTTGGCCCCCAACCCCCCATTGCACTTCCTGACTGAAGGGCCAAGAAACGGAGATCAGCACCGCCGGTACGGACTGTAAAGTCTAATGCCGTATCCTTTACCTTTTTACCTTATATATATATATATATATATATATATATATATATATATATATATATATATATATATATATATATATATATATATATATATATATATATATATATATATATATATATATATATATATATATATATATATATATATGTATATGTATATATATATATATATATATTTATATATATATATATATATAAAAGGCAGCTCGTACTTTCAACCCTCATAAGTGGATCACTTCATGCATCGCAAATAGATACCGTTATTTTCTTGGGAAACTTACAAATTTTCCCTTTCTGTTTTGATTAGAAAAAACTAATATACCCTTGGTTCTCATGGTGTTAACTACACTATATTTAAAAAAATTCATATTCTTTTGGTCCTTTAGTTTAGGAGAGTATCAAATATTTTTATAAACACACCCAAATTTGTATATCTGAGGCAACTTTATAGCGTTGTCTATAGTAAAGGCCGTACGACTCCAATGTTTTATTATTTATTATATTTTTTTCAGAGGTACTTCATATGGAATGGATCGTCGCATAAACTTCGAAGGGGGCTCATTCGATTGGAAATCGGAATTTCTAGTGGCATTTTTAAGAGTCAAAAGTGATCAGAAGCCAACTAGCCCCTCCCCTCCCACGCCCTTTTTCCCAAATGTATCCGATAAAAATTTGAGATAGTTATTTGTTAAAAACTGTTCAAGGATCATATAACAAAAACTCTAATGTCGACACAAAACCCCAGGGCCTGGGGGCAGGTGTTGTAAGTTATGCACTGGGGGCATATATGTTTCTTATGGAAGATATGCTTGTATAAACTTCTGAAAGGTCTCATTTGATTGGAAATTGAAAGTTCTAGTTCACTTTTTAAGAGTCATAAGAGATCGGGGTTCAAATACCCCCCCCCCTTCTCCCCACGCCCTGTTTCCCCGAAATTATCCGAGAAGAACTTTCAGATATCCATTTTTTGAAAATAGTTCAAAGATCATGTAAAATGAACTCCAGAGTCAACATAAACCCCAAGAGCCCCGGGGGGCAGGTGTTGTTTGTTACGCCCTGGAGGCATATATGTTTCTTTTGGGAGGATGGTCGTAAAAAACTTCAGAGAGGGCTCATTTGACTTGATATTGAAAGTTCTAGTTCAGTTTTAAGAGTCAAAAGAGATATGAGGACAACTAGCCCCCCTCCCCCCACGTCTATTTTTCTAAAGATATTTTATGTCTTCAGCTTGTGGTTGTTAATACTATAGACTAGCATATCCATAGGAATGACCTATATTAAGTTATGAAGCAAATAAAAAGAGATCACAGCTGTTGAACCATTATACCATTTCATTACTGAAGCCCGTACTTGAATTTGTAGCACTTTCGTGATTCAATTTTTTTTTTTTGTCATGGACGAAATGATGTGTATTTTCAAAACAGGCAGAGGAATTAACAAAAGTGTGGATCGTATTTTTCTGTATTTGTTTCGAAAGATTTGTGCGAATTTGATTTAACCAGGACCACATTCTTGCTATGTTTGTTTCGAAAAATTGGACCTAAGCTCGAAATAACCGGAAGAAAAAAAAATTGATCCAAAACAACTAAAGTTAGTGAACCATGCGCGTGTCGCGGCGCAAGCTTTGACACGTGCAAAATATTGTTTAACTTTAGCACCGAAAATTGTTGTAAAACATACAAATTTAGGGAATTTTAGCACTTTAGGAACTGACCATGATGGCAATCCTGGTTTTCAAAGACTCAGGCGTATTTTGGCGTACTATTTGTTTCACTTTATGGCAATACTAAGTTTCAGTGATGCTTTTAAAGGCAGGTGTATGTCTAATCGAAAGAAGTTATCGTCAATAGTTTTTAGTGTTCTTTCGTTTATGTGGATGTAGATACCTCTCTGTTTGAATTTTATTTTTTATAGAAATCTGTAACACAAATAATGGTGATGGATGCCAACAGCCGTCGTACTTGTGATTTGTTAGATAGCCACGGTGGTCATATTTATGTATGCGGAGATGCTAACATGGCCAATGAAGTCAAATCCGCGTTGGTTTCAATATTTGTACAACACGGAAATATGGATCCGGATGAAGCTGAATCGGCTGTAGAAAATCTCTCTGTAAGTTTCTTGCATGAATAAGGATTAGAAGTAAAATTATATTCTTATTGCCATCCTCTTGTCAGTCCCAGGGCATCAGTAATGCAAGCTTGCAATCAAAAACTGCTTAGGGATTTTTAATTTTTCTTACATACTTTTACCTTCACTTGCTAAAACTAGTATTGAAATACTACTATTATGTTAGTTTTCTTGCAAATCAAATGTTTAAGCTTAATTTTGCGTGAGGATAGGCTAAGGTTTAGGGTCTTCCAACTGTCATAAGTTTTCATCTTCATCCCTGGACCTCAAGGTCCTAGTTCTATCCCTCCACCCCTAGATTCAAGGAATCAAATTTGGTTGGATTCCAGAGTTTTTTACTCTCAATGTGTCTATACATTTAGGAATACTAAATTTAAGCGTAAAAATTCGTTTGTATCTTGATAAAAGCATAAAATTTTCATATTTTCAAAAATGGATTTTGGGCTTTTTAGCTTAGTACGGTTCAGCAGTTAAAGTCATACCTTTAATATTAATTTTGCGTAAGGATAGGTTGTTTGGAAAAAATTGAAGCTATTTTTGTGTTGTGAGATGGTTTAGGGTTATAATTTCATACCTATATCCCTGAAACAGTACCCCTGTCTGTCTAGGCTCATAGTGGTACTGAGATAGACTTTCCATGAGCTCACCTAATTAGAATTGGGCCTATAAACATAGCTTCGGGGTAAACTTGATGAGTTGCTTCTTTCGAGATAATAATAGCCTAGTTAATGACATAGCATTGTATTGGATTTGATTAATGCATAGTTTTTGTGGGTTGCTTTTGTTTTGGTGGGATTTTTTTGGATGAATAACCTCTTCCTAGCTACGTTATAACTGTAATTCTAAAAGCAAAGATCTCAGTTCCGTGAAAATTTTATCTTGACTGGTTTTTCTTGGTTTGAAAAAAGAAATATTTTTGAATGAATTTAAAATAAAATGCATTCAGAGAGTATAAATTTAGTATCCTACTGGAACTATCCTAGCATATACTTATTTGGGTTATTTAGTATAAAAATACTGTATCCATGATTTATAATAAATCCAAGAAAAAATATAATGAATCTACAGCATAAGCTGTGGTACGATAATCTTTACGTTTCCATAATTTTTTTTTTTTTTTTTATCTTATTTAGTTATACCGTTTGGGACAAGATTTTTTGAAATATCAAAATATTGGTGCAATTAAAACCCTCTCAAGAACAATGAGGTAAGAACTACAATAAAATTCACTCAAATAATCCTTGCGAAAAATATTCTTTTAGTCGAGGCTGTCGTTTCAAATGCAAATTATATCTTCTGTTTAAAAATAAAACTCGGGGTTAACAGTGTAGGTATGCGTGTGTGTATTAATTCTATACAAATTCTTCTGTATGTGCAGTTTTTTGGACCATCCCATTTCAAAAAGCAACTTTTATAGTTATACTTGCCTTTTCATCTCTTCCTTATGTTATCTCCATTATTTTTTAGCTGTAACTATTGAATGAAATATTTAAAAAAAATGTATTTTATTTAATGTCCAGCCTTTTTTGTTTGAGAGTTAAACCATTCAAGTCAAAAACACTTTTTTCTGTATATGTGTCTCTACAGTCGTATAAAGTCGATTATATTCTTCAATGACATCCAAAAATAAGCGGAGATAAATTACTCCCCCGTTGTTACAAAATTGGGAATAGTCATTTTAAAATCAGTCGATATATCTTAATGCCACCGGTCAGTAGGTCCGATAAATATGTTGTCAGGGGAAAAGGCAGGAGAAAGGGTATATTTTATGATGTTTGAGTAAAGAGTTGCTGTGTTTCTAATTAATCATGTATTGTTTTAGAATAGGGGCCGTTACCATGAGGACATTCTGTGAATTACTGTTGGTGCACGAAAATCTCACTTACAACAGACAAGCCCTTAATGAAGAATAGTACTGTCTGATTCAATTGTTAGTTCAGTGTTCAAACGTTTATTGGATTTGAAGCTTCTTCTTCTTTTTTTGAAAGTGCTATTTTCCCCAAAATTTATCAATTTTAACTGTATTTCAAATTATTCGTCTTAATAAACATATTAACCCGAAAATAATGTCTTTCAATTATTTTTTTTTCTGGGAGTGGTTGATTTGATAGAAAAAATCTAATTTTTTTTTTGCCAACAATGCAATAATTCGTAGGTTAGATTTTGACTGTCTTTTGACTGCTTTCTATTATTTAGGGACACTTGGTGATTGGTCATAACCTGTTTTAGCTATCTTTTGATGTACCCCTCTTGTAATTTTTAATGAAAAACTATACAACTTTAAGTGTCAATTTTTTTAATTTGCCTCTGCAAATGAAAGCGGCTAGTTGACGAATGAAATTTTTTGTTAGATTTTAAATTTAGTTTTGCCATTTTTGACTTTTTTCTTAGTAACTATAGTAAGGGGTACATGATGTTCTGTGCGTATCTCATGTAGTAGATGTTATTTCTGCTTCGAAGCAACGCTGGGTTTGTTTTGCTTTATTGTGTCTGATCAGCGGTCTTTAGCTCAAAAATGGAAAGAGATGTAAATCTGAAAGTTTTTTTGTACTAACATTTCCAATTTGTACAAATTTCCATTTTAAATAGGTAAATTTTCCAAGGCTTTGACACGCGGAGACAATATTTTGGAACTACCCTCCCCTCCCACCTCAACATCAAAACATTGAATTAACTTCATCACTCAGGACGAATATCCTTAAGTGGAATGAGAGAGTGCAATGTTAGTTTTTGTGTATGCGTTTTATTTCGATTTTTTAATCCGAAAGCATAAGCTGTAGTAAGATTATGAATTCTATAAGCGTTACGTTTCTACAGTTATCTTTTTTTTATCTTGTTTAGTTATGCTATTTGGGACAAGATTTTTTGAAATATCAAAATATCAGTGCAATTAAATCCCTCTCCAGCATAAAGAGTTAAGAACTACAATGAAACCTTCTGAAATTTTTTACACTAAGCAAAGCCATCACGGTATTTGCATTCGCTTTCATCTGAAAACGAGATTTAAGAAATAAGTGAAGTATATTTCTTAATTTTGTGCAGTATTTACAAAAATAGAAAAAAGATTGAATATAATATCTTCTATATATATAAAAATAAGTTGTCTGTCTGTGGATGGATCAGGTGACGTCACCTGAAAAAACTGGATCAGGTGACGTCAAAACTGAAAAAACTAAAAAAAGGCAAAAACTACAAAAAAAAACTAAAAACTAATAAAAAAAATAAAAAAGCTAAAAAACTAAAAAAACTAAAAAAAGGCAAAAACTACAAAAAAAACTAAAAACTAATAAAAAAGCTAAAAAACTAAAAAAACTAAAAAAAAGGCAAAAACTACAAAAAAAACTAAAAACTAATAAAAAAAATAAAAAAGCTAAAAAACTAAAAAAAGGTAAAAAACTAAAAAAACTAAAAACTAAAAAAAACTAAAAAAAAGGAAAAAACTGAAAAATAAGCTAAAATAAAGGTAAAAACCAATAAAAAACTAAAAAAAAAACTGAAAAAAAAACTAAAAAAACTAAAAA
This sequence comes from Artemia franciscana, assembly GCF_032884065.1. Lineage (NCBI taxonomy): Eukaryota > Metazoa > Arthropoda > Branchiopoda > Anostraca > Artemiidae > Artemia > Artemia franciscana. Next base: position 25,679,653 of record NC_088864.1, read on the forward strand.
AAGGTAAAAAACTAAAAAAAATAAAAAATAAAAAAAAAATAAAAAAAAGGAAAAAACTGAAAAATAAGCTAACATAAAGGTAAAAACCAATAAAAAACTAAAAAGAAAAAAAGGAAAAAACTAAAAAAAAATTACTAAAAAGAAAAAAAAACTAAAAACTAATAAAAAAACTAAAAAATCTAAAAATCTAAATAAACTAAAAAAGAAAAAAAAAGGAAAAAAATAAAGGAGAAAAACAAAACTAAAAAACGAATGTATATACAGACCGGTACACCGGGATACAAATGACGACCGGGACACAGGGAATATAAATGACGACCGGGACACAGGGACACAACTACAACGGGGACACCGGGGGAAACAGGGGGATATAAATGACGACCGGGACAAAAAAACTAAAAAGAAAAAAAAACTAAAAACTAATAAAAAAACTAAAAAATCTAAAAATCTAAATAAGCTAAAAAAGAAAAAAAAAGGAAAAAAATAAAGGAGAAAAACAAAACTAAAAAACGAATGTATATACAGACCGGGACACCGGGATACAAATGACGACCGGGACACAGGGAATATAAATGACGACCGGGACACAGGGACACAACTACAACGGGGACACCGGGGGAAACAGGGGGATGTAATATATATATATATATATATATATATATATATATATATATATATATATATATCTATCTATATTCACAGGTGGGACATAGTGACACAACTACAATGGCGCGTAACTATTATGGCGCGTAACGACTTACGCGCGCGGGGGGGCTTGGGGGGGCGCGAAGCGCCCCCACCAACTAGGTGTTGGGGTGGCGCGAAGCGCCACCCCAACAGCTAGTATATATATATGTATATGCTGTTTGTTTGTTTGTACCTCTGTTAGTCTACTGTACTTCTTTACTTCTGTTCTCTAAAAAATCTACTGTGGTTTTTGTTTAAGCGATCAACAATTGCAATTCAAACTTAACATTAAAAAACTAAAAAAAAAAAAACACCAGAAAACTAAAAAAAAACTAAAAAAAGAAAAAAACGCCATAAAAACTATAAAAAAACACCAAAAACTAACAAAAAAACAAAAGAAAAAAACCCACAAAAACTAACTATTAAAAAAGTGGTAGTTCAGGCGTTGTTTCCAAAGAATCATCTATGGTAACTACAACTGCAAATTTTCGGTTTTCGGGGCTTCCCACAGACATTGCGTTGGATAAATAATTTTTAGCACTGACACCCCAAGTGATGTTGGAGCGCGCAGCACAACAGCAACGCGTGGCAGGCGAGGGAGGAGGATAGGGGGACTAGCTGACACTCCACGTGCTGCTGGGGTGTGCAGCGCCATAGCAACGCGTGGCAGGGGTCAACTAGTATATATATAAATCAGACAAATTTAGACCATTGACCCTCGTCACTTGTATCTAAAAGCCAAGATCCAGGTAGTACACAAACTTTTGTCTTTAAAATTTAGAATACCTAGCTGTAGGCAGGACAGCCACCATCTTAAGGGAAAAATTTGTGGCAATCGTAAAAAAAAAAATCCATAGCTTGGCGATGACAACCGTATCAAGAAAGGAATCAGAACGTGCTGCCTTTCAGTGAAGTGATACTCGTCACTCAAAAATACTCTTGTTACTGAAAAGATGAATTTTTCAGTTTACTAGGGTTTAATAAAAAATACAAAAAAAAACATAACACACATAACCTCTCTTCTCTATGCAAACATACATGCGGAGTCCCTAATCGCCTCAAAACTTACTACGCACTATGGCTCTCCCTTCACTCCTCGAAACAACAATGGCCCCTGCCTTCAATATTATCCTTACAAGTCCCTACCATTTCATCTTGGAGCAAACAACTCCAATCTCTACTAAAAAAGAAATAATAATAAAATACTCAATAATGACTAAACTCTCTTTATCTATTTAAATTCATCATTCAATTTAACTCATTACCAAGCAAGATATTTTTTTTGTCTCTTTTTGAAAGAACCATGGGAGCTCCTACTTCTCAGTTCAAGTGGAAGGGTATTGTAAGCCTTAGCGCAGACGATGTCAGGCGAAAACTCCGGCCTCACTGTTGGCGTATATCGAATATGGATCTGTGCAAATAGTCTTGTAATTGGAAGATGCTGTTTGCCTACCAAACGGAATAGATTCCTAAAAGGCAGTGGAAGTAAGCCGCAGAAAAATCTGTAAGCAAAAACCGTGCAGGAAAGCTCAAATAGCGTATAACTAGGATTTCGACCATGCTGATTCCAATGGTAGACTTTTTGTTTTGATCCGGTACCGTTTTTGAGTTTTCTTTTCGCAATAACCATTCAAAAATGTATAGGGGAAACGAGGAAAGCGGTTTGGTAAAGAAAACAGAAAACGTCATTGTAAAGTTCTTCGGAACAGTATCCAAGGAATCATAAAAACAGCTGTTAAGAGACTGGCTCGCCGCGGTGGCCTGAAACGTATTTCTAGCCTAAATTACGAGTAACTAGAAGTGTTCTTAAATTTTTTTCTAGAGAATGTTACTTGCGATACTGTCACTTAAGGCAGAGAATGAGAAGAGAAAGACTAAATGCTATGAATGTAGTCTACGCTCTGAAGTGTCAAGTTTACACTTTGTATGGTTTTGGTGGTAAATACTTTGAAATGCGTTTTAACTTTCCTAATCCCAACAGCCTTTATCTATAAACATTATAACATCTAAAACACTTCATAATAGCTAGCAAGATTTTACAAAATGAAAAAATTTCAGAGTAATCTGACTCTGAGGTAATGATAAAAATGAAATGAAGCCCAAAATCATGTTTTCCGTAATGTAAAAACAGGCATCCGAAAGACTTTAATATTATGGATGAAGAAAAAAAAAATGAGTTTTAGCTGTCGAGTATTCAGCGTTGAAATTGTGAGTCCATAGAAGTTCATTATCCTTTATACTTTATACTTCGTAAATATATTTGTTTTTGCATGAAATGTATTCTATTTATCATCATTTTCTTTTTTTTGGCAGTAGAGTGTCTCGAGTTTTTAAGTATAATACACACTAAGCAAATTCTAACTTAATAAAAGAAAAACTAAGCATTGAACATATTGATTCGTCCCAGCACTGTTTTTTGGCTTTTGAAATATCAAACAGTTCTTGGTAACAAACCGTAAATAAGAAGCGAACCGGCTCAATAGTAACCGAAACTCTAAAAAACAGAACTTGATACCAATAGTTATACCAAAAGAATCGGCGTATTATACTCCTTTCTAATTTATAAGTTTCGCTAAGTTCAATCTTAAACATTAACGGCAATGAGCCTGAGGAAATTCGACTGATTTAAAAAAAAAAGGAGGAATCACCGCTTAAAAGTCAGAGAATCTGAATGAAAATCACCCCGCCAGATTCAACGTATCAGAAAATCCTCCGGTAAGGCTTTCAAGCTCCTACCTGCAAAACTGTGGAATCTTGTATTTTTGCCAGAAGAAAGAACACGGATACGTGTTTATTTGTTGTTTTTTTTGTAGTTTTCAAACAGTTCGTGGCAACGAACTGTAGTAAAGAGCGACCCGGCTAAATAGTAACCGAAACTCTAAAAAATGGAATTTTGATACCAATAGTTACATCAAAATAATTGCATTTTAATGCTGATTTTAAATATATAAGTTTCATCAAGATCAGTTATACCCATCAAAAGTTACGAGCCTGATAAAATTTGCCTCATTTTAGAAAATAGGAGGAAACACCCCTAAAAGTCGTACAATCTTAACGAAAATAACACCATTTGATTCAGCGTATTAGAGAACCTTATTGTAGAAGTTTCAAGCTCCTATCTACAAAAATGTGGAATCCGTGTTAGTTGTTATTTGTTTTGTTTTTTTCCCCAGGGGTGATCGTATCAACTGAATGGTCCTAAAATGTCGCGTGAGGGCTCATTCTAACGGAAATTAAAAGTTCTAATGCCCTTTTTAAGTGACTAAAAAATTGAGGGCACCTAGGCCCCCTCCCACTCATTTTTTCCCAAAAGTCACCGGATTCAAAATTCTGAGATAGCCATTTTATTCATCATAGTCGAAAAACCTAATAATCATGTTTTTAGGGACGATTTATTCCCCCGCAGTCCCCATGGGAGGGGCTGTAAGTTACAAACTTTGACCTATGTTTACATATAGTAATGGTTACTAGGAAGTGTGCAGACGTTTTCAGGAGGATTTTTTGGTTTAGGGGGGAGAGTCGAGGGGAGGGGGGTTACGTGGGAGGATATATCCGTGGAGGAACTGCTCATGGGGGAAGAGAATTTCAATGAAGGGGGCTTAGGATTTTCTAGCATTATTTGAAAAAACAATGAAAAAATAAATATGAAAAGTTTTTTCTACTGAAAGTAAGGAGCAGCATTAAAACTTAAAACAAAAAAAAAAATTATTACGCATATGAGGGGTTTACCTCCTCGTTATACCTCACTCTTTACGCTAAAGTATTTGTAGTAATTTCAGCTATTTATTATATGGCCTTTGTGATTGAGAGGTCATTCTCAAAGAATTGGGAAAAAATTTAAGCTTTAGTGTAAAGAGCGAGGTATCGACGAGGGTTGAACCCCCTCATATACGCAATAAAAATGCGTATTCATATACGCATATATATATTCATATACGAATATATTCATATACGAATATAGAAGTTCGTTACGTAAGTTAATTCGTAAGTTACGTATATTTTTTACCAATGAAAACGTTGTAAAAAATTAAAAGTTCTAGTTGCCTTTTTAAGTAATCAAAAAATTGGAGGACAACTAGGCCTCCCTGCCCCTCGCTCCTTTTTTCTCAAAATCTTCGATTACTTGCAATTAATTAATATGCAAATTTCGTTTTAATTATTTATGTGCCAAGAGCCAAGATCAAAACATGCTGTAATTCAAAAACGTCCAGAAATAAAATAAAATAAAACAAGTTTTTTAAATGAAAGTAAGGAGCAACATTAAAACGAACAGAAATTACGCCGTATATGAAAGGGGATTTTCCTCCTCAACGCCCCACTCTTTACGCTAAAGTTTCTTACTGTTTTAAAAAGTAGAGTTAAGAGAAAGAGTATCTTTAGAGTCAAACTAAGAGAAAGAGTCATACTTTCCATCAAGTTTCATCCCGATATCTCCACTCTAAACGTTTTCCAAGATTTCCGGTTTCCAAGATTTCTGTTTCCCCCCCTCCGACCTTCTATGTCCCTGGATCCGATTCGAATTGAAAATGGACCATCTGAGAAATAAGATTCTTGTATATATCAAGTTTCATTGAGATCCAATCACCCATTCGTAAGATACCTTGATTTCACGTTTTCCGAGAAATCTGGCTTCCCCCTCCAACCCCCTTCAATGTCTCCGGATCTGGTCGGGATTTAAAATGAGATTTATAAAGCACAAGATCCTTCTAGATATCAAATTTCATTAAGATCTGATAACCCGTTCGTAAGTTACAAATACCTTATTTTTTCTAATTTTTCCGAACTACTCCCCCCCCCCAACTCCGCCAAAGAGAGCGGATCCGGCCCGGTTATGTCAGTCACCTATCTTGGACTTGTGCTTATTCTTTGCACCATGTTTCATCCTGATCCCTCCACTTTAAGCGTTTTCCATGATTTTCGGTCTCCCCCCCACCCTAATGACACTGGACACGGTCGGGATAAAAAATAAGAGATCTAAGTTTCGATGACCTTCTAAATATAAAATTTCATTAAGGTATAATCACTTTTTGCAAGTTAAAAATACATAATTTTTTCTAATTTTTAGAATTAACCCCCCCCCCAACTCACCCAAAGAGAGCAGATAAGTTCTGGTTATGTCAATCCCGTATCTAGGACTTGTGCTTATTTTTCCCAAAAATTTCATTCCGATCCCTCTACTCTAAGCATTTTCCAAGAGTTTAGGTTCTGCCCCCCCCCCCCAACATCCCCTTCACCGGATAGAGTTGAAATTTAATATGAGAGCTCTGAGACATGATATCCTTCCAAATATCAAAATTCATTAAGATCTGATCACTCCTTCGTAAGTTAAAAATACCTCATTTTTCTAATTTTTCAGAATTAACCCTCTCCCCCACTCCCCCAAAGAGAGTGGATCTGTCCCGGTTATGTCAATCACGTATTTAGGACTTGTGCTTATTTTTTCCATCAAGTTTCATCCCGATCCCTCCACTCTAAGCGTTTTCCAAGATTTTTGGTCCACCCTCAATTCCCCCCAATGTCACCAGATCCAGTCGGAATTTAAAATAAGAGCTCTGAGACTCGATATCCTTCCAAACTTCAAATTTCATTAAGATCCGATCACTCCGTCGTAAGTTAAAAATACTTCATTTTTCTAATTTGTTCAGAATTAAACCCTCCCCCCCAACTCCCCCAAAGAGAGCAGATATGTCCCGGTTATATCAATCACGAATATAGGACTTGTGCTTATTTTTCCCACCAAGTTTCCTCCTGATCCCTGCACTCTAAGCATTTTCCAAGATTTTAGGTTCCCCCCCCCCTCAATTCCCCCCAATTTCACCAGATCCAGTCGGAATTTAAAATAAGAGCTTTGAGACAAGATATCCTTCCAAATTTCATTAAGATCTGATCACTTCTTCGTAGGTTAAAAATGCCTCATTTTGTCTATTTTTCTGAATCAACCGCCCTCCCCACTCTCCCCCCCCCCAGATGGTCAAATCGGGAAAACAATATATTTTTAATTTAATCTGATCTGGTCTCTGATATGCTTGCCAAGTTTCATCGTCCTAACTTGCCTGGAAGTGCCTGAAGTAGCGAAACCGGGACCGACAGACAGACCAACAGAATTTGCGATTGCTATATGTCACTCGGTTAATACCAAGTGCAATAAAAACAATTTTTTTCGACTGAGACTATGGAGCAAAATTAAAACTTAAAACAAACAAAGGTTATTACGTATTTGAAGGTGGTTGCCTCCTCCTCAACACCTCACCCCTCGTGCTAAAGTTTGAATTGTGCCCCAATTCCTCAAGAACAACTCCCGAAACACAAGGGTCGTTTAATTAGAACAATAAGAAGCTTTTTCGAAAGTACTAAAAAATATTGGCGTCAAAAGTGAGGTTATGGGGAGCAGGCTACCCCCTTCAAATGTATAATCTTCTCTGTTCGTTTAAATTTTTAATGTTGCTCCATACTGTCAGTGGAAAAAAAAACTTTTTTATTTTGTAAAAACTCAGAAACATTAAAAGCCTTTGCTTCGAAAACATGAACACCAGTTCCTTTGACTCGTCTTTCTTTAATTGCTGTACTAAAGAAATACTTGTCGTATCCCTATAGATACGACAAGCGAATAGGGTATCTTGTGGAATGATGCTCACCGTTTTGGATCGAATGACACGCAAGCAGGCATCCTTAAAAAGTTCAAATAAATATCTCTCTCTGGCTCCTTGTAGGACCATCACCGCCAAGCTCTGGCACCTCAACTCAGGTTCAAAATCCTGGGCAATCTCTTCCACAAGGCTTTGAGTGGGAAATTCCCCTATTTAACGATCGGTACTCTTTTGATAGCAATGATTCTCTCTCAGTGCAACAGTTCAAGGTCTGTATTTGTGTGGTTTTTTTTACCCAACCAATAGAATGAGCCAAATTACATGCTACCTTCGTCGCAACCTGAAACTTGACCATGAGGTAATGATTAAGTTGAAAACTATAATTATAGTGGTAGACAATAAAAGATATAAATAATGCCTCATTTAGCGTTAAAATACAAATTTAGAATAGTTTAGCAAATTTTAGCAAATGGGAATATTTTCATTTTACGGATGAGTACCGTTTGAATTTTTTTTTTTTTTTTACATTAATCTCGGTACAATATTAAGTTTTGTGCTGATTATAAAAGCTATTGTATATTCATTGTCGATCTTTAACAGTAGCTAATTCAAAGGTAAATATGACGTCACATCTAAATTATATTGTAATCTTAAACGCGTGACGTGTGAAAGTCTTAGACTCGTAGTTATGTAAAAACTCGATAACGTCATTCATAGTATAAATAAAGGGAATACTAAAACTACTGAGTAAGTACAACACTAGGAGTCAGATTAGACAAAACTTTAAGAAATTCATATCATGTCAAGGCGAATAGAAGCAAAGAAAACCGACTATTATACTATACTAAAGTTAAATAGAAACAAAATGACAGGTATGAAGGCAAAGGAAATTAAGGCAGAAGTAAGAAAGTCATACCGTTTTTTAGCTATGAGATGGCATCCTGACAAAAACCGGAACAATGAGAAAGAGGCCACGAGCCGTTTTCAAGAGATTTTAAACGCTTATGAAGTTCTTGTTGATGACAAAAAACGTGAAAATTATAACGTTTATGGCTCTAGTACAAGCTCTGGCACTTCTGATAGCTCTGGCACTTCTAATAGCTCTAGGACTTCTGAAAGCTCTGGCACTTCTGATTGCTCTGGCACCAGAAAAAAGTCATTCCAGTGCAGGGTATGTAAGAAGAAATTTCTAAACAGGGATGACTTGATTTACCACATGGGCAAATATAAAAAGTCTTGCCATTTAGAGTGTTTTAGATTTCATTGATATTTCATAGAACATTCTTGAAAAACATGTATTTAATGGAAGAAGATATTTCTAAACAGGGGTGACTTCATTTGCCACATGGGCACATACAAAAAGTCATTCCAGTGCGGGGTATGTACGAAGATATTTCTAAACGAGGATGACCTCTTTTACCACATAGGCCTATACAAGCATACCAACGGATGGCATACATTGTACACCTGAATGATTTCTAAATATGGTTTTGATTGTCTCATTCTACTATCCCCTCACAACGGCCTTTTTAAGGGCCATCAAATCTATAAATATTTTCTAGCCCAGGCTTTATGAGCCTTTTCTGTGCTGTTTATTCAAAATGTTATATATATTTTGTTTTTTTTTGTTCATATCAGCTGCTGCGTTTTCTTAATAGACTTATTCAAAGAAAGAAATGTTTCTACTTTACTGTATTCAGCTTTTTCTTTTATTTTTGAATAAAGTCTGTTTTCTTGCATATGGTATTGTTCAGAGAAATAATTGTTGCTATTTTACTGAAAAGGTTTTTTTTTCAAATAAAAATCAAATGGGAATGAAATAAAGAGTGTTCCTGCTCTTCTGAAGTTGTCGCTCAACCTTACATATTTGGGTAAAAGTATTGAGAATATATTTGGGACTATAAATGACCGGGACACAGGGACACAACTACAACGGGGACGCCGGGGGGCACAGGGGGATACGTAAATGACGACGGGGACACATAGAATTTTCGATTAGCAATCATCATCTACAAAGCTCAAGGGCAATCATTAGAATCATGAGGTATAGATCTGAATACGGATTGTTTTTCCCATGGATAATTATATGTTGTATGTTCAAGAGTCGGTAAACCTAACAATCTATTTATATGCACAGACAAGGGGACAGCGAAGAAGGTTGTATATTTGCAAGTTTTACGTAGTTAAAAACATATACTAGGTGTTGCTTAATATTGCTAGGTGCTGCATAATTAAATTACTAGGTGTTGGGGTGGCGCTTCGCGCCACCCCAACAGCTAGTATATATATATATATATATATATATATATATATATATATATATATATATATATATATATATATATATATATATATATATATATCACAGGTGGGACACAGGGACACAACTATAATGGCGCGTAACTAATATGGCGCGTAACGAGTTACGCGCGCGGGGGGGCTTGGGGGGTGCACGAAGCGCCCCCATCAACTAGGTGCTGGGGTGGTTTGAAGCGCCACCCCAACAGCTAGTATTGAATACATATTTTGAATATCGAGAGGTTTTTAAAAGATCCTATCGACCATCTCATAGCAATGGCTAATTGTAACAAGTTGAAACTTCCAGGACTTGGTGAGGGAGATGTTCAACTGATTAAAAGGCATGTGTTAATATAACTGTTGTTAATAGTGCTAGTTATACTGTTTTTAACAATACTGCTAGTAGTACCATTATTAATAAAACTGTTACTGCTGCTGTCGCTAGTATTACAACTGTGCCTAAGGGTATAAAGGGGAAATTTTCGGGGATTGAACATTTACTCATCATCTACTACATGAAATTCTCTTGTCTGACACCATTTATTATGAGTTTTATCGATTCTTTATATAACTGATTTTAAAATTATTTTTGTTAACTACAATAGGTTTTTAAATACATCAATTTCTTTTAAATGAGCCATTAAATAGCTCTCTATGATGCTTCAGTGCCCTGATAACTGAGGAGAAGGCGAAGAAAAAGACAAAAAAAAAGAAGATGGAATAAATGCAGAATATGGTGATTTCAGCCACTTTGCTTGATTTCTAGGCCATTATATTTTCCTTGTTATTCAAGCCAAGGGATGGTAACTTTCCTATGTTATGCATCAAAATTTTAGGAATGTCTAGGTTCGAGCATGGCCTAAAGTTGGATTGGAACCACTGCTTTAGAATTAAGAATATCTAGCTATAGGCCTTAAACTAGCTAATATAGGCTACCTAGCTTTTTATCCCAGAATTCACAGCTATACCTAAGTTCATCCCCATCGTGTGTATTGTTGTAAAAATTAGATATATGATAAAGCAAAAACGGGAAAATTTTACGGTTTTAAAGGAAACTGAGAATTTGAACATAGTGGTTTGTCCCAACGTTGAATCTTTACTTTACCCCTTTCTACATTATTCATTAGAAAAATATGTGTAACTTTCCAAAGGACTGTTGGATAATAAACAGTACATCTTACAAGTTTCCAAAAATTCCATCAACTGTAAACTCTGTGTTTTATCGAGCTCTTGGGTATATTAAAAATTGCTGAAAAGCGTTTACTTTTACGAAACGGTGGATTTTTAGTTTCGCTATTGGTCTCTCCCCTATATTACCTATAACTTAATCTATTTTTCTTACATTTTTTCAAATTTGTCATCATAAAAGAAGTTGTCATCACAATTTAATAGCAAGCACTTTATTTCCGAAACACAATGAATAAAAATCGCTGAAAATGGTTTGCCTTTACGAAACACAATCGTTACCGCACGCCCAAAAATATTATTTCGTACTTCTTAAAATATTAGTCTCTATGAGAATTAAAAGCTTTTGCTTTAGATAAAAGAAAACAAAAAAAGATGTATCCAAATTTTTTAAAACTCATTTTTTTTTTAAACTGGGGTGTTGAAGGAATCCTAATAGAAGCAAAAGAAAAATATCAAGAGGAATCAAAGATGCATGTATATTAATCTTTAATGTACGCAGAGATCGATCGCTTCTATTTCTGAACAGATTGAACGATTTCGATCTTTTTGTTGTCATGCCACTTTGTTCAAACTCTAATTTTTCCTAAAAACCAATAAGCTGTTTAACGTTATTTCGTGTGAGTGTTAGAACCTTGTAATGACCTTAAAAGGGTGGTGTATCTGCCCTGTATCAATTTGCCGTGTAAAATTTTCTTACGCTTGTATATCATTGTATTTCATCTTCAAGGTAGTACCATTCAATATATTCCTGAGTATATGTTTTTTTTTTCTTCAAAAATGCTAAAAATGTTTTTGAAAAGTATGGTCTAATTTAGAGTCTTTATTCTGAATCAAAATGAAACAATATCTGTATAAACGTTTTCACCACTTCCTGGTCTTACTGGAAATTTTAATCGAATTTTTTTCAGTTTTCAGTTCATTAGTCCATCAAATTTCAGTTCATCAAATTTTTAATTTAATCACTTACTGATCTATATGATTATGAGGTCAAAATTGCAATATTTCTCAAACTGGTCTCATAAAAGCAGTATGAACTTCTTTAAAAAAAACAACAACAAAAAAAAACCAGAAAAACACAGTATTTCACAGGGCATGTAATAACTCGTCTATACGATCACCCCTGAGAAAAAAATAAATGAACACGCAGCCCTGACCTTTCGTCTGGCAAAAATACAAAATTCCACATTTTTGCAGATAGGCACTAGAAACCTCTAAAGTAGGCTTCTCTGTAATAAAGTAAATACAGATAAGGGTATAAAGTTATTTTTCATAGTCCCTCTCCCCCTAAGATTCAGCTTATGGGTGTCCATGTATGTAAGGGCTAACTAATATTCGTCTTAAATTATAATGTTTCTCCTTATATTCAGTTTTAAAAAACTAGTTTTTAATTAGTTTTTGTCACTTTAAAATAATGCAAAGAAAGCATGTACTCTTTTATAGCCCCCAACCCATATTGGGGGTCTTCCTCGGGAAATAAAACCTTGGATACAATTCTCCCTAGGAAAGCTCCACTCACATAAAATTCCCCTGGATAATGTTATCCTTGCTGAAAATTCCCGTGGAAAACTTCCTATGGAGAATTAATGGAAAATTCTCTACTTTGCTGTGATAAAAATATTGTTTAAATTTATTTTCTAATTGTTTTTCAAATCATTGAAAATCCACCTCCGTAGTAGGTTATATGGTACCCTACTTACGTGTTATCCCAACGAAACTCAAGAAGTTTGATCGGTCGAAAACTGGTTTCAATGTGTTTCTCTGTGAGAATTTGCTTAGCCTGCTTAGTTATCCTACTTAAGTGTTATCCCAACCACACTCACACCACACCGTTGAAAACTGGTTTCTTTCTTTTTTTCTGAGAGAATTAGCTTAACATGCTTAAGATAAACTATTATGTAGTTATATTTTAATTAAATATTTCATATATAGAGTTTGTTAGGTTAGGTATTTAGTATAATGCCTTCTAGGTGGCCTGCTTTCCATTATTCTCTGTTGTATTTTCTAAGCTAGTTTATGGGGAGTAAATAGCAAAGTTTCAGCAGTCAATGCAATGAATGCTTCACCAGCAGCCGAATCCGTAAAGGCTCTAAAGTGTGAAGTTTTATCTCTCCATAATCACACAAGGAGATAACATCCTTGAAAAACCGGCCACAGAAACGGTGTTTCAGAGGAAAAGTATTTAGAGCGGAGGTCTCAATAAATCCCATGTAAAAAGTAGCCAAAATAGTGAAAGGCCTAAAAGTTACCTAAAAGTGCAAATTTCGATGCCTAAATTGCCTAAATCTCTATGAACCCTTACTTTTCAAAGTACCAGTATTTTATTGGCTCTTATTTTTATCTATTAAATAAGTCTCAAGTAATATGCAATCGCCAATTGTCCTGGCCATACGCAATGACCCAATTCATAACCTTGAAAACAGTGCTGCCATAATTTGTCCCCTATAACCAAAAAATCAGAACACGCGTTTTTGAATTTTTATTTGACCAGCATTGATGATAAAAAGACTATTTTACGTCGTTATAAAAGCCAGTGTACCCTTTAAAAAGTTATATCTGCTAAAAAAAAAGAGAATCAAAGGCATTCTATGATGGACAGTCCTTTTGAGAAGATGGAAAAGCCTCCGAAACTCTTATAGCCAAAATAATTCGTAGTATCCAACTTTGAGTAAGGAGCGACTTGACCGAGCGTGACCCAGAATCGAAAAGATGAAATTTAAATAGCAATAAATTAACAAAGTGAATGATATTCTTATGGTGATTTCAAACATATAAAATTCACCAAGGTTAAGGTTACCCATCAAACGCTACGAGCCAGAGAAAATGTTTCTGATTTTTGAAAAAAAGTGGGAAACATCCCCAGAAAGTCAAAGAATTTAAGCGAAAATCAATACCATCAGATCTAATGTATGAGAAAAGCTTATTATAGAGGTTTTCAAGATCCCTTCTGAACAAATATGAATGACAACTTTTTGCCAGAAGAAAGACCACGGGTGCCTGCTTATTTCTTTTTTTCTCAAGGGTAACCGTTTCAAACCATTGGCCTCAGGAGATCGTCCACATGAAATCTTTGATCGTCCGGATTAAAATTCTTAAGCCTCTCTGACAACTCCTAAGTTTACACCTATTTGAACCTTGAGTAACAGTAAACCTTTCTGTAATTTTGGTTTCAGTCTTTTTTTTTTCTTTTACTCTAGGTTTTGAACATAATAGATAGATATTGAATGCCTTATAATAGATGATATTTAAGTATATTCACCCATCAGATTAATTGGCCTACTAAAACATAACAAAAAAGGAATAATTGTTTATTTTTTCACTACTGGAAAAAAACAGCCTTTTAATGGACAGTTACTATTATCAATTATTACCCCTGAGAGTAAGGAACATTTTTATCTTTTAAATTCACCTGTGTTATGCTAAAAGCTTGGAACAAAACAGTACATAGGTGAGTTTTTGTTTGTTACTACGCATTCTTTTAAGTTTACTTAACACTGTTTTTCAATTAGATCATGGTATGCAAGCATTAAACCAAGTGTGTAAAGAATAATTTGATTTTTTGCTATTATATATTTTTTGCTTTCAGTTAAGCACTAGTCAAATCTGCAACTGCATACATGGAGGGATGGTAGTTTTTGTTCCTTCACTTGACTCTTATTTTACTTTTGACCTACACTTATGTGTTGGGTGTTAGATATGCCGATTGGGTTTTTCTTGTTTTACCCATAATTGCACTATAATAAAGTTCACCGTTTTTGGGGTAATTTTGGCTATTCTGGGCTATGTTTGGCCTAGCGATTGCGCCGGTCTGGGCTATGTCTTCTGCCAAAAACCTACTACTACTACTAACAGCTCACTGCAGCACCAAGCCGTCTGAGGCCTAAAAAGCTACACATACTCCACCTCCATCCCAACCTATTCAAAATTTCCTCTTTACACCCTCCTAGGAAGTTCCATTTCCTTTAAATCTTTATTTACGACGTCATCCCACCCCAGACAAGGACGAACTGCTTTCCGTTTAGCCCTAGACGGTTGGCCGAAAAGGACAAATTTCGGCAATCTGTCATCTTTCATCCACAGAACGTGACCTAGCCATCTCAACCTTTCTTCCATTTTAGTCCTAGAAAGTGGGATTCAAGCGCATTTTGCATACGGCATACTGTTTGTAATACGGTCAGTCAGCCAGGTATCCAGAACTTTCCAAAGGCTATTTCTCTGGAAAATTTCTAATAAATCTCCATCACTTTTCAAAGTGCCCATGCTTCTGAGCCATACTTGACCACCGTCATCACTGTCTTTTCCAATATTCTAATCTTGGTTTGCCGACTTGTCTTATTTTTCCAAACTTTTTTTGAACTGTGAAAAAACACCTCGAGCCTTGGCTATTCCACTTTTAGCATATTCACTGTATTAGCTGTTTTACTAATAATGCTACCAAGGTAATTGAAGGTGCACACCTGATCAATCTTTTCGCTACCCAACGTCACCTTTTCATCTTCACTTATTCCTAGCCTTCGTGATTTAGTCTTCTTAGTTTTAATTTTCAAACCTATTAAAGCACCCTCGACTCGCAAAATTTCTGAAAGTTCATTCATTTTTCTCACACTTTCATCTAGTATGCTTAAATAGACAACTAAAATAAAAGACAACTAAATAGACAACTAAGGGACTTCTCAAATATTAACCTAAGAGTGAAACTTTGATCGACACATCCTCTACCTTTTCTAAAACCGTATTGTTCTTCTCTTAAAACTTTGTCTACTGCATCTCTAAGTCTAAAAAGTATCATATTATTAAATAATTTGTAACCAGCCTTGATAACAAAGACGGTTTAAATAAGGTTTTCCTAAGATCGTTAGGTACTTCCCCTTTTTCAAAAATCGTATTCATAATCTTTCGTAGCTTATTTCTAACCTCAGAGCCACCATATTTAAGAAACTCATATACTATACTATCAGCTCCTGGAGCCTTATTATTTTTTAATCCTTTTAGTACTGTCACTACTTCCTCACAAAACAAATCTTCCTTCACATCTAAGTTATCGCAAACTTTTTCATTTTCCTCAATATTTTTTCCTGCAACTGTATCTTGATTTACCACACTCTCAAAATGTTCCATTTATCACTCTTTAAGTCTTTTCTTATCACTAAATTTGACCCCATTCCAATTCAATTCAATTTATTTCTGACCCGTCAACAAAACAAAAAAGGGTTTGTAGCCCTAGTGACAGAGTAAGACGAAAAAAAAAATAAAAAAAGAAAATAAACAACTAACAAAAAGAGAGATTACAGTCAACAAACACAAACATAACTACATACTATGCAAAGAGGGAAGACCACTGGTGGTTAAGTTTTCTAGCAGAGGATTTGGAATCTTCCACTCTTTTATCAATAATGTTTGCAGGTAGAATCATATAAATTTTTGTACCAGAGAAGAATTACTGGTCCAAGGAGGCAGATGCAGCAAATACTTGGCAAATTTTGAAATAGATTCGGTTAATATTATTTTTAGTTGAAGCTGCAGAAGGTTTCCAAATGGGGGACATAGCAAGAAGATGGGCTAAGTTAGACTGTTGTAAAGTTTGGAAAGGTGAAACCGACTAAGATTCGTGATATTAGATGCAAGTGAAGAATATGCAATTCGAATCTTTTTAGCGAGGTTTTGAATTACGAGCTTAACGGTTTCTTTAATACTTCTTCCAATGGGCATACCAACATAAATAAGGCTTTCAGAAAGCGGAATAGAGGTTTTAGAAAGTGGAAGTTGCATGTCATAGTTACCCCTAAGATTGAAAGCGATTGCTATAGTTTTATCAGCATTAAAATTCAGACTGATTTGCTGATATTGATGCTGGTGTTTAGAAAAAGTTCTACTACCTCCCAAAAAGGTATGACTTAGATTCAAAATATCATTAGCGTAGGTAAATAAAAAAACATCGATTCCTAAATAAATACACGTACACTTGACAGCATGGAACAGCAGAAACTGAGTTATTAAAAAGCAGAGAAAGTTAAACCACCCTGTGTGAAACCCTTAAATATATTGAAAAGATCCGAACCCCCTTTTATTTTAGCTTTAAGATGAATGTACATATAACGGAGACAATTAATAACAGAAGGATCAACCCCTCTTTTTATTTCTTCTGACAAAATCTGGGCAAATATACACAAATCGAACGCTCTAGCTACCAGATTCTTTCACATCAGCTAGAATATTAAAAAAGGGCATAAAGAGCATGCTCCCGACTTAATTCTTTCTGGAAACCAAACTGATGACTCAAAAATCCACTATGGACACATAAAATTTTGAACGAGATACATGAAACGGTTATAGGGCGGTATGATTGAAAATCTTCAAGATCTCTTTTTCCTTTTTTGGTAATAGGAGTGATCTGGCCAATGCAAAACTGTTGTGGTACCACACCTGAGAAAATTGACATTTGAAACAACAGCGAAAGGTGCTGCACAAGCAAATCACCAGCATTTTCAAAATGTTTAGCAGAGACCAGATCAACGCCAGTGGATGTTTTTCTGGATCTCTCTTAAAGCGCACTTTACATCAGAAGGAGTAATTGAGAAGGTAGACCGCTGGAATTATGCAAAGATACTGCCAAGCATTTTTTGGAATTTACTTTTAGTTGACGGATCTGGTGACGAAAATTCAGTTTTATAATAATCAATCCACTTAATTTCAGAAATATTATAGGTAGAGGTCCGCTCGGAAGTTTTAAGATTTTTACACAAAAGAGAAGGATCACTGGCTATATTGTCTACATTTGTTTGTATCAGCATGATTTTATGGTCCTTAAGAGCTCTTGCAAAATTTCTTTTGTTTTTATACACAAATTGTTTACTATACCAGAACGCGTCTAGTTGAAGCCACAATAAGTTCTTCACATTGAAGTGCGTGATTAATTTCCGCAAGATAACTGGTAATCTGAATTTCAATCTGACGCTCACTAAGATAAGAACTGCAGTCAGGGCTAAAGAGACAGAACGGACCCTTGATTTTATTAAAAAGCAAGTCACACTCTAACATAAATAACTGGCAATTAATGGCGCTTTAATCTTGGATATCAAACCATTTTTTGAAGTTAGAAATTGTGGTAGCACTGATGCACTCAATATATACACAGATCGGAAAGTGATCAATGCAAAAGCCTTCACGCAAGACTGTGGCTTGGTTCAATGGAAAAGAAGAGACAATTTGATCAAGGTTCGACGTTGAGGAACTAGTGCCTATATAAGTAAAATTTTCATCTTTTTCAACTAAATGGTGGAGTGTAAAATGATGGAAAGGAGCTCCAGGGCTACTGACTCCTTGGGAGGGTTTTGTTTGTGAAGTCACAATTAAAGTTACCTATGACTATAATTTGTGAGTGAAATTCTCTACTTTCTTGACGAGTCGGCACACTTTTTTGTCAGCACTTAGATAACTTGAATCAGAGATGTCATTGCATTAATTCGTCGGGAGGTAAATGTTTACTATCGAGATATCCAGGCATGATACTGCAAGAATACGATCGCCAGATTCAATCTGATAGCATGTTAAAGTAGTCAGAATGGCAAGGCCAACCAAGGGGTGTCCCTGTTCTGCAGAATACATTGCTGGGGAGAAAAATACAAAGCAATTGAGCGAAATTCTTAGTAGCTTTTTTTTATCTGTCGAAAGAAAATGTTCTTGAAGAAAATCACATCATATTTTTTGAGTAATTGGGTCAAAATTGGAATTTTATCAGCGACTTTGCCATTTATATTCCATGATTGAGCTGATATAGGGCACGTCATTGTCTTGGGATGTGTTTTAATAGGGTTTGAGCCACAAGGCACTTATAGCTGTAGCATAGGTGACTGGAGGACTTGCAAAGGGCACATTTTGTTGGTTTCATTCAGGGATCGTCTTTAAAGCTGCAATGTCCCCCTCCACCACAGACAGAGCAAACGTAGGAGTTCTTACAAGAGGCGGATACATGGCCAAACTGCTAGCAGTTATAGCATCGAGGTGGGAAGAATTTGTATGCCTCGATTGGTAGACGCTCGTAATCAATTACAATGGGGGAGCGTATTGTATTGAGTAAATTTTTTTTTTTTTTTTTCAAACTTCAGCTTATATGAGTGGGTTGTGCCTATCATGACAGCCAAAACGCAGTTTTCCACCTTAGCACAAACATTTCAGAGCAAAAGCCAGCTGGAAGTCGACGCACAACTCCGTAATAAGCTTGGGATTTTACTTTTGCACTAAGGGAGGAATCAGAGGTTGAAATGGATTGAGCTACAGAATTAGCAGCATTCTTGCTATCTACGAATACCGTACAGAGGGATTTACGAAGTTTCAGTTCGAGAATGCTAGCAGCATCGTTGCCAGAAACCTTTTTCAAGTATTCTTTCCGAGCTGCCGCATCTGTCACATCTTTGGGAAAGTTTTTCAAAACAACTGAATAGCAGAGACTTGGAGATATAGACGCGGAGTCATTTCTACTAAACCCACTAAAGCTAGCGGAAAAGGATTGACCTGATTCGACAAAGCTGTCAAACTTAACAACCATCTCGTTCACTTTTTTAATTAAAGTAGCGCTAATCTCATCAGCAATTTCCGGAACCTTATCAGGTTCAAAAATAACGTATCTTGGGAGACTAATTTTTTCATCGCACTGTTAAATAGCTTTTATGATGTCTACCAAGTTGTCAGCAGGGTTTTTTTCTAGATGTTACACGAGTTGCTAAATAAGCATGACTCCACACTAGCTCCTTAACCGCTATATTTAACTTGGACAAGTCCAGATTGACTACTCCTTCTCAATTTATTAACATTTCAATATGATATATTACTATTATGCCGTCTAGCTGCATCTTCCAGATCCTCGGCAATATTATTCATGACCTCCACTTCACACCTCCTTAGTTCATATTTTGATGTGTTCTCCACTTTCTCCACATTTTTTTTGTTTTTATACGATTTATCACTAATATAATCCTTATACAAACCCCTTCTACTCTCTATTAAACATATTAAACAGCTTTGTAACTAATATAATAGCTGCATTCTTAACTTTCTTCCCTAAGATACCTTCCGCTGAGATACCATTAGCAACTTCACACATTATTTTTCTAAAATTATTTCATCCATCTTCCACATTGTCAAATTACTCTCAAGCTTCGTATTCAACTGTCCCAGGAAAGTTTCTCTCAAATTCTCATCTTGGAGCCTACCAATATCTTAACTATCCGGGAAGTAGTTACCCTCCTGAAATTTTAAATTAACCCTAGAAAATATTAGATGGTCGTGTTTACTTTTAATATTAATAACAGCACTCCTATATAGCCTACCCTAGTATGTTGCATTGATCCTGCTAGTCTTCGGTTTACAATAACATAATCAGTAAGGTTTGCTGTCTTACTATCACGTGAATACCATGTCAACTGATGCGCCATTTTATGACCAGAAACCGTATTAGTTATTACTAGATTGTTATACCAACAAATTGCAAAAGTCTGTAGCCATTACTGTTTTCTTTTCCTGCATCAAATTTACCAAGACTAGGATACTATCTATCCTTATTTCTACAGACATGGGCATTAAAATCTCTTAGTAAACTTGGCAGCACTTGCAGCAACTAGAGCGCCATCTATTCACAATTGAATCAAATTGAATTTGAATGGTTTGTACTAATTTTTTTAAGAATTCATGTGCACAGACACTCCAAGTGATGTTGGGGCACGCAGTGCCATAGCAACGTGTGGCAGGCGAGGGTGGATGGGGGACTAGCTGACACTCCACGTGCTGCTGGGGTGTGCAGCGTCACAGCAACGCGTGGCAGGGTTCAGCTAGTATACATAAAAATCAGACAAATGTAGACCATTGACCATCATCATTTGTATTTAAAAGCCAAGATCCAGGTGGTACACAAATTTTTGTCTTTAAAATTTAGAATACCTAGCTGTAGGCAGGACTGCCACCATCTTTTTTTTTACGAACATTTTCATAAGTAAAAAATAGACGTAATTTACGAATTAACTTACGTAACGAACTTCTATATTCGTATGTTTTTATGGCGTATATGAGGGAGTTCACCCCTCGTCGATACCTCGCTCTTTACACTAAAGCTTTAAATTCTGTCCCAATTCCTTAAGAATGACCCTTGAATCACAAAGGCCGTAGAATAAATAGTTGAAATTACTAAAAATACTTTAGAGTAAAGAGCGAGAAATTATGAGGAGGTAAACCCCTCATATGCGCAATAATTTCTGCTTGTTTTAAGTTTTAATGCTGCTCCTCACTTTCAGTAGAAAAAAACTTTTCATATATATTTTTTCATTGTTTTTTTTAAATAATGCTAAAAAATCCTGCGTCCCCTTCATTGAAAGTCTCTTCCCCCATGAGAAGTTTTTACATGGAAAGATCTTCCCACGTAACCACCCCGCCACCTCAACTCTTCTCCCAAACCAAAAAAATCCCTCTGAAAACGTCCGTACACTTCCCAGCAACCATTAATATATGTAAACACAGGTCAAAGTTTGTAACTTACAACCCCTCCCACGGGGACTACGGGGGAGTAAATCGTCCCCAAAGATATAGTTATTAGGTTTGTCGACTATGGTGAAAAAAAGGGCTATCTCAGAATTTTGATCCGGTGACTTTGGGGAAAAATTAGCGTGGGAGGAGGCCTTGGTGCCCTCTGAGTTTTTTGGTCACTCAAAAAGGGCACTAGAACTTTTAATTTCCGTTAGAATGAGCCCTCTTGCGACATTCTAGGACCACTGGGTCGATACGATCACCCATGGGAAAAAAACAACAACAAAAAAACAAATAAACAAGCATCCGTGATCTGTCTTCTGGCAAATAATGCGAAATTCCACATTTTTGTAGATAGGAGCTTGAAACTTCTACAGTAAGGTTCTCTAAGACGCTAAATCTGATGGTGTGATTTTCGTTAAGATTGTATGACTGTTAGGGGGTGTTTTCCCCTATTTTCTAAAATGAGGCAAATTTTCTCAGGCTCGTAACTTTTGATATATATGTTTTTAACTACGTGAAACTTGCGAATATACAATATTCTTCGCTGTCCCATTGTCTGTGCATATAAACAGATTGTCAGGTTTACCGACTCTTGAACATGCAACATATAATTGTCCATGGGAAAAACAATCCGTATTCAGATCTATACCTCATTATTCTAATGATTGCCCTTGAGTTTTGTTGATGGTGATTGCTAATCGAACATTCCCTGTGTCCCCGTCGTCATTTATATATCCCCCTGTGCTCCCCGGCGTCCCCGTTGTAGTTGTGTCCCGGTCGTCATTTATATTCCCTGTGTCCCGGTCGTCATTTCTTTCCCGGTGTCCCAGTCTGTAATTTCTCTTTGAGTGTCCCGGTCGTCATTTATATTCCCTGTGTCCCGGTCGTCATTTGTGTCCCGGTCTGTAGTGTCATCTTATAATGACGTCATATACAAAGCCTTATATACTTATAATGAAGTCATATGCAAACCCACAAACAAACAAACATGCATACATACAGCTTATTTATATATGTGTAGATATAGTTTCTTTTTTAGTTTTCTTTTTTTTAGTTTTGCAGCTTTTTTAGTTTTTTTAGTTTTTTCTCTTTTTAGTTTTTTACCTTTTTAATTTTTTCCTTTTTTTTAGTTTTTTTCTTTTTAGGTTTTTTCTTTTTTTAGTTTTTTTCAGTTTTTTCATTTTTTCTCTTATTTTAGTTTTTATTTTTTAAATTTTTAGTTTCTTCTTATTTTAATTTGTATTCTTTTTTACTTTTTTCTTCTTTTTTTGGTTTTTTAGTTTTTATCCTTTTTTTTTAGTTTTTATAGTTTTTTACATTTTAAAGTTTTTTTTACTCCTTTTTAGTTTTCTTTTTCGTCTTTATTTTTTAGTTTTTTCTCCTTTCTTGGTTTTTCTTTTTTAGTTTTTTCTTTTTTAGTTTTTAGTTTTTTCCTTTTGTTTTCTTTTTTAGTTTCATATTTTTTTAAACTTTCTTTTTTAGTCTTTCATTTTTGGTTTTTCTTTTTTAGTTATTCTTTTTAAGTCCTTCTTTTTTTTTCTTATTTAGTTTTCTTTTTCTTCTTTATTTTTCACACGTCATATGAGGAAACTCGCGATGTTCGTAAAAAAAAAACTTTCAGATTCTCATCTCTTTCCATTTATGAGCTACAGACCGCTGATTCGACACAATAAAGCAAAACAAAACCGGCATTGCTCCGAAGCAGAAATAACATCTATTACAAGAGATACGCAACAGAATATCATGTACCCCTTTGCTCTAGTTACTAAGACGAAAGTCCAAAATGGCAAAACTAAATTCAAAATGTAACAGAAATTTTCATTCGTCAACGATCCGCTTTTCTTTGCAGAGACAAATGAAAAAATTGACACTTAAAGTTGTCTAGTTTTCCAATAATTACAAGAAGGGTACACCAAAAGATAGTTAAAACAGGTTATGACCAATCAATAATCATCCCCAAATAATAGAAAGCAGTCAAAAGACAATAAAAATCTAAACTGGTAATTATTGCATTGTTGGCAAAAAGAAATTAGATCTATTCTGTTAAATCAACCACTCCAGAAAAAAAAAAGAAAAAAAGAAATTGAAAGACATTATTTACGGGTTTATATGTTTATTAAGATGAATAATTTTAAATGCAGTTAAAATCGATAAATTTCGGGGAAATTAGCACTTTCAAAAAAATAAAATAGCTTCAAATCCAATAAACGTTTGAACACTGAACTAACAATTGAATCAGACAGTACTATTCTTCATTAAGGGCTTGTCTGTTACATTCCAAGTGAGATTTTCGTGCACCAACAGTAATACACAGAATGTCCTCATGGTAACGGCCGCTATTCTAAAACAATCATAATTAATTAGAAATACAGCAACTCTTTACTCGAACATCATAAAGTATACCCTTTCCCCTGCCTTTTCCCCTGACAACATATTTATCGGACCTACTGACCGGTGGCATTAACATATATCGAGTGATTTTAAAATATGTTTATTCCCAATTTTGTAACAACGGGGGAGTGATTTACCTCTGCTCATTTTTGGATGTCACTGAAGAATATAATTGACTTTATAGGACTGTAGATACACATATACAGAAAAAAGTGTTTTGACTTAAATGGTTTAACTCTCAAACAAAAAAGGCTGGAAATTAAATAAAATACTCTTTTTTAATATTTCATTCAATAGTTACGGCTACAAAATAATGGAGATAACATAAAGAAGATGTAAAAAGGCAAGTATAACTAAAAAGTTGCTTTTTCGACATGGGATGGTTCAACAACTGCACATAGAGAGGAATTTGTATCGAATTGATACACAAACGCAGACCTACACTGTTAACCCCGTATTTTACTTTTAAACTGAAAATATAACTTGCACTTGAAACAACAGAATCGACAAAAAGAGTTTTTTTTTTTGCAAATATTATCTGAGTGAATTTTATTGTAGTTCTTACTTCGTTATGCTGGAGAGGGATTTAATTGCACTGATATTTTGATATTTCAAAAAATCTTGTCCCAAATAACATAACTAAATAAGATAAAAAAAGAGAAAAATATGGAAACGTAAAGATTATAGAATTCATATTCGTACTACAGCTTACGCTGAAGATTCATTATATTTTTTCTTAGATTTATTATAAATCAAGGATACAGTATTTTTACACTAAAATAACCCAAATAAGTTTATGTTAAGATGGTTCCAGTAGGATAGTAAATTTATACTCTCTGAATGCATTTTATTTTAAATGATTTCAGAAATATTTCTTTTTTCAAACCACGGAAAACAAGTCTAGATAAGATTTTGACAGAACTGAGTCCTTTGCTTTTAGAATTACAGTTATAACATAAATAGGAAGAGGTTATTCATAAAAAAAAACCACCAAAACAAAAGCAACCCACAAAAACTATGCATTAATCAAATCCAATACAATACTATGTCATTAACTAGGCTATTATTATCTCGGAAGATGCAACTCCTCAAGTTTACCATGAAGCTATGTTTATAGGCCCCATTCTAATTAGGTGAGCTCATGGACAGTCTATCTCAGTACCACTATGAGCCTAGACAGACAGGGTTACTGTTTCAGGTATACTTGTATGAAATTACAACCCAAAACCACATGACAACACAAAAACAGCTTCAATTCTTTCTAGCCAGCCTATCCATTCGCAAAATTAAGACTAAAGGTATGATTTTAACTGCTGAATAGTACTAGTTAAAAGACCTGAAATTCATTCTAATATATTAAAATTTTTTGCTTTTATCAAGATACGAATGAATTTATACGATTAAATTTACTATTCCTAAATGTAAAGATACATTGAGAGTGAAAAAACTCTGGAATCCTACCAAATTAGATTCCTTAAATCTAGGGGTGCAGGGATAGAACTAATCACCTTGAGGTCCAGGGATGAAGATGAAAACTTATGACAGTGGGAAGACCCTAAACCTTAGCCTATCCTCACGCAAAATTAAGCTTAAATATTTGATTTGCAAGAAAACTAACGTAATAGGAGTATTTCAGTTCTAGTTTTAGTAAGTGGAGTTAAAAGTATGTAAGAAAAATTAAAAATCCCTAAGCAGTTTTTCATTGCAAGCAAGCATTACTAATGCCCTGGGATTGAAGAGAAGGCTACAATAAAAAGAAAAATTTACTTCCACTCCTTATTCATGCAAGAAACTTACAAAGAGGTTTTCTACAGCCGATGCAGCTTCACCCAGATCGATATTTCCTTCTTCTTTAAATATTGAAACCACAGCCGATTTGACTTCATTGGCCATGTTAGCATCCCCACAAACATAAATATGACCACAGTGGCTAGCTAACAAATCATAAGTACAACGACGGTTGTTGGCATCCATCATCATCATTTGTGCTACAGATTTCTATAAAATATAACATTCAAATATAGCGGCATATAAATCAAATGTGGCTTCAACTGAAAAACAGAACATAAACGAAAGAACAGTTTCAAAAGCCTATCTAACAAGAAGGCAAGGCTATAGAACAAGTAGCCAGAAGGCTGTCTAATAAATCATTAACACGACGGTTGTTGGCACCCATTCCCATTATTTGTGTTACAGATTTCTATAAAAGCAACACTCAAACTTAGTATTGCCATAAAGTGAAGCAAATAATACGCCAAAATACGCACGAGCCTTTGAAAGCCAGGATTGCCAGCATGGTCATTTCCTAAAGTCCTAAAATTGCCTAAATTTGTATGTTTCACAACAATTTTTGGTGCTAAAGTTAAATAAGATTTTAAGCGTGTCGCAGCTTCCGCCGCGACATGTCTATGGCTCACTAGGTGTAGTCGTGGTTATTTCGAACTTAGGGCAAATTTTTCGAAACAAACGTAGCAAAAAGGTGGTCCTGGTTAAATTAAAATTCGCACAAATCTTTCGAAACAAATACAGAAAAATGCGATCCACACTTTTTGTTAATTCCTCTGCCTGTTTTAAAAATCCACATCAGTTCGTCCATGACAAAAAGAAAAATTGAATCACGAAAGTGCTACAAATGCATGTACTGGCTTCAGTACTACACATGATGAAACAATTCTTTCTTGATAAAGTCAGACAAAGTTTTGCCTCTAGTCTAACTCTATTTTTACCTTGCTTGCTTACCTTTGGTTCATCCTGTTCAACTTTCACGGCAAAACATCAATTTCGCGTGATCCACCAACGTTAATCTGTTTTTAGCTGCCGGTTTATGCGTCATAATGGTTCAACAGCTGTGAACTCTTTTTATTTACCTCATAACTTAATATAGCTCATTTTTATGGATACGCTGGTCTATACTATTAACGACCACAAGTTGAAGACATAAAATATCTTTGGTTTATTGTCACATAAACATTTTCGGTACAGTTGCAACACATTATTTACAAGATAACTTCATAATGAATGTAAGGCGTGAAAAAGAAAGATGAGTCTAGTCAAGCAAAACGTACAAGTAACATTGTCAAGAGAAATCCTACTAAAATTTCGATAAAAAGCTGGATTTTATAAATTATGTGTTTTAAATACTTGTCTAAAAAGTATTATTATAAAGAGTAAGTTTTCACTTGTTTCAAGCAGTTTCTTCAGCCGTAGAAAGAAGCGTAAAATTTACACATTGATCTAGATGTCAAACTTTTCAGCCTGTAAAAAACGCAGAGGCCTAATTGACCCTTTGTACAAAATAAATAGCCCGTACAAAAAAGTAATTGAGCTACGATCTTTTTTTATTATTATAACTTTGTTTATCTGTGATTAAACTAAGTTCTGGAAGAGAAAGGTAAGTTGCATCTAATCTATTCGTTCTTTTTTCTTTGAAATTTCAAACCCAGGCGTGTACTACGGAGAAAAGACCTTGATTAAAGAGGCAACCACATGAAAAATAATCGAAGGTTTGGACATAAAAGCTCACCAATTTAGTATCAACCAAAATCTTTCACACAGATCTGTCAAATATATCCAAAAAAGCATGAATATGCATATAATCCAAGTCTTACCTTAGTCTGAGCAGTAAAAGAAAAGAGTGTAAGAAAAGACTTTAAAAACGCATAAAAAATTTAACTATATTCATTTTTACAAGTCAGAAAAAATTTCGGGGGGGGGATAGGGTTCAAACCCCATGACCCCCCTGGATACTGCCTTGGTCTCAAAGTCGTTATTTCGTTCTTCATCTTAATATTTTTATCTCATTGTTTTTAAACATAAATTAAAGTAAATTTATTTTATCAGTTTACGAATAATGAGAACTAACAAGGACGTTGATAAGCAAGTACATTTTCATCCAAGAAAAAAACTTTTTTTTATGATTAAATAAAGTTAGAAGTTAGTTAATAATTTCAAATAAATAAAAAATTTTCAAAAGCAAATAACTCATTCGAACAGAGACAAAAGGCAGTCAAAACTAGTCAAAATTATTTTACCACTTTATTAATTATTAAAGTTATATAGTAGCAGCTGGGATAAGAAACTTGACAATAAAGTTCCCTTAAATCAGCGCTATTCTGCTTGCATCCTATCTAAACGCAGGGTGCACTTACAGAACCAAGGGGAAATAAATTCCCTAATGGTTCCTTTACACATTAAGGAAATCCGTGCAGAAATCTGTCCGTGTCTTTATATATATATATATATATATATATATATATATATATATATATATATATATATATATATATATATATATATATATATATATATATATATATATATATATATATATATATATATATATGTTTTTAACTACGTAAAACTTGCGAATATACAACATTCTTCGATGTCCCATTGTCTGTGCATATAGATAGATTGTCAGGTTTACCGACTCTTGAACATGCAACATAAAATTGTCCATGGGAAAAACAATCCGTATTCAGATCTATACCTGATTATTCTAATGATTGCCCTTGAGCTTTGTTGATGGTGATTGCTAATCGAACATTCCCTGTGTCCCCGTCGTCATTTATATATCCCCCTGTGCCCCCGGCATCCCCCTTGTAGTTGTGTCCCTGTGTCCCGGTCGTCATTTATATTCCCAGTATCCCGGTCGTCATTTGTGTCCCAGTGTCCCAGTCTGTAAATTCTCTTTGAGCGTCCCAGTCGTCATTTATATTCCCTGTGTCCTGGTGTCCCGGTCGTCAGTTGTGTTCCGGTCTGTAATTTATCTTTGAGTGTCCCGGTCGTCATTTATATCTCCGGGTCGTTATTTGTGTCCCAGTGTCCCAGTCTGTAATTTCTCATTCTCATGTTTACTGTCGACTCCATTATCCAATTTGCTCATAAAATCCATTTATTTTTTTTATTTCAACCATCTTCAAGTGAAAATAATTTCCTTGGACGTACTTATCCGAAGGCCAGGCTTGTTCACGATATAAGAAGCGAAAACCAGTTCATCCTCACTGGAAAGCTTAATTTATCGACTTGTTAATATTCTAAGGCAAAAACAGAGAAAAAGGAAAAAAAAATGTCAAGACTACGCTTACTGTCTCAATTACAGCTTCTCGGGAATACGTAGTTGGAGCTAGCTCAATAACACCCAGTTTATGATATTTCCATTTCTCCTCTCTGTATAGGTCCAGTTCTTGTGTTGTATACTCTCCATAGAAAATGGCTCTTCCCAGTTGTTGTTGAACTAAAAATAAATTTGGATTATTCGTTTATGATGTATTAAGCATTAGTATAAACTGATATAGAACCGAAGTTGACAATTTTTCCGAAGAAAGTAAATCGGATCAAAAGTAACACTATTAATCAACAGTAAATACCAGAATTTTAACCAAGTAATCTACATTTTAACTATCAAACAGATTTGTTAAGACTAGAAATTTTAATAATAAAACAACTTTTTGGCCCCTACTTTTTAATCAAGCAGGTCGTGGAAATGATCTGTGAGTATGGAGCGACTCCACCTAATAGCAACAGAAACTCTAAAAACAGAATTTTGATAGCAATAAGGTATGGATGACTCTGGCAAATATTAACCGAAATTCTGAAAAAAAGAGCTTTGATAGCAATAAGGTAAGGAGCGATTCTGGCCAATATTAACCGAAACTCTAAAAACAGAATTTTGATAACAATAGATGGATCAAAAGATTTGGCCTTGTTAATTTTACTAATCAAAAGTTACGAGCCGGAGAAAACTTTTCCGAATTTCGAGAAAGAGGGCAAGCATCCCCCAAAAGTCAAGGAATCTTATTGAAAATTACACCATCAGATACAGCGTATCAGAGAATTCTACTGTAGAATTTTCAAGCTTCCACCTGTAAAAAATAGAACTTTGTATTTTTTTTTACCAGAAAAAAGATAAAGGATGTTTTTTGTTGACAGTATTGAACCAGTAAGCCTTGGACATTGGGAGAGGGCTCAGGCGCTCACAGAAACTGAAAGTTCCAGTGCCCTTTTTAAGTGACAACAAAATTGGAGTCCAACTAGCCTCCGTTCCAAGTTCTTTTCCCCAAAGTCGTCTGATCAAACTTTAGAGATAGCCATTTTGTTTAGCATAGATAAAAGGCCCAATAACTTTCTTTGGGGACGACACTATCCCCCCAGAACCTTTCCGGGTTGAACTTAAATGTGGAAATTTTTCACGGAGGAATTTTCCAAAATTCATATACGGAATTCGTTTTATATGTATTGCTTTCTCGTTGGCATCTCATTTTAAATGTGGAGATGCTCTGGGGGAATTGTCCGGGGGAATTTACGGTAGAGTTAGAATTGTCGGGGGGATTTCCCACGGGAGAAATTCTCCCAAGAGCAATTATAAGAGAAACTTTGCATGGGGATTTCTGCGGAAGAACCTTTTCATTGGCAGGGGAAGGGGATATTTCCCCCAACATGAAAAATATTTTACACACAGGGGGGATTATCCCACGACTGGAACAAAGCTCAGAAATTCAACAGAAAACAAGTTTTTCTTCAAATGTAAAACATACAAAGGAGTATTTTTCAGACGGGATCGCAAATAATAAATTTTCCAGAGGGGGGATTCACAGCAAGAATAGAACTATCCGAGGGTAATTTCCTGAGGTATAATTTTACGTGAGACGATTTTCAACAGAGGGGGACGGACGGTGGATTTCCTTGGATTCTTTGGAAAACTATCAGAAATAAATAAAATTAAAAAACTGGTTTTTTCTAATGATAGTAAGGGGTAACATCAAAACTTAAAACAAGCAGAAATGATTCCGTATAAGGGGGAAGAGAGGGGGCTGCCCCTCCTCAATATACAGCTCTTTACGCTAAAGTTCAACCTTTTGTCTCAGTTCTTTAGAAACGATTCCTGAAACACAAGGTCCATACAATTAGAAGCAGAACCTTTTTTCAAAGTACTTCACAAACTTTAGCGTGAAGAGGAGCATTGAAAAAGGGCCACCACTTCTCATATAACGAACAATTAGTGTTCGTTAAAAAAAACATATTTCCATGGGGGACATAGCTTAAGAGAAAAACATAAAAACTGGGGGAATTAGAAGCAAAATATACAAAACTGTAAGATAAATCGTAACAATTACCTTTCTTGAGTTCTGCCCTGTGCATCCAGAAAGACCTGAATGGTGCGGTGCCTTTTCCCATTCCTACCATTATAATTGGAAAATTCGGATTTTCCGGTAAATGAAATCGAGGCTTACTAAAAAAAAAAAAACGTATTGTATTTATTAAAAAAAAAACTGTTTTCCAGACTTATTGCTCCAGTTAATGATGAGCATTGTTTCTATTGGGCGTTTTAAGCAGCTTTTAAACTAAGTATGCAATTTTCTATGCTGTAATACAATACGCACTACCTTTCTATTTTAAACAAGTTCTTTTGCACTAAGTTAACATATTTTAATTTTACATAAAATAGGAATTCTGGAAGTTTTCAAAATACAATATATTGCGAAGACAAATGGTTTCTTGGCAATTTATTACTGGCTCATCGAAAAATCCCTTTCATTGTTGCTATTTTGGCTTTTTCTTAACCCAACATAAACTTTTGCCACCCCCACCCCCAAAATTCCGCGATCGTCTATTTTCTATTTTTTTAATTGTGTTGCGAGAGCAACACTTTTTTTTCCAAGCATCCCGATTTCAGCTTATTTTTAGAAAGTGGTAAGGGTCTAACCTCCGTGGTTTTTACGGAAAGTGTGGACCTTAGGCCGGATTGATGAATATGACTATGCATTTTGGAAAGCTTCGTAAAACTCTTGCATGGGGCCGAAAATCTATTGTTTCTACTCATTTCTGTTCGTTATTTCAGCTGAGTTTATCATTCGGCTTTTTGCACTTGGGATTGTGGTAGAGAAATGGTATCAGATGTGTCTCTTAAACTTTAAAAGTTCTCTCATCGATAAGAAATTATTAGTTTATCCTTTGCTCCTTTCTAAGTGATGACGTTAGCAAATTGGCCTACGGCAAAAAAGTCAACTTTTGAACTAAGACAGATTTTTTTTTTCGAGGGCAGTCGATAGATCTTGATGAATTGATCAAAGGAAGAAAAATTCCTTTATGAGATATACCAGTTTCAACATTTAATGGAGTTAACAACTTCAGTAGTAAGGTACAAACTGAAACCAAAAATATGCCAATTATTTGTTTACGGTGTATTTGATGGTCCAGCGGAACCAATTTGGTTCCAGTGGTAAGACATGTAGGGGACATGTAAGTAATAATTAGCTGTTAGTCTACATTAAGCTACATATACTTCAGCGACGAGGGGTTTGCAACTTTTGCTAGTTACAATGAGGGGTTTGCAACTTTTGCGTTGCAAAAGTATTTATTTTAAGATCCTTACAGATTAACAACTTCAGCGGTTAATCGAAGCGAGGCAACAAAACCAAAATGTTGCTCTCGCAACACTTTACTCGGCAAAGCCAAAAAAAGGTTGCCGCAACACCTCACGTTGCCCACGCAACGTAGATCTAGTTTCAATTATTTTTCAATGGAAAACGAGCTCAGTTATAAAATAAAATGACTCAGAAGAGAAAAAGAAAGAGAGACATGGAGGAAACCGCTATCCCAGGCCAACAGGTTTGACTTTATATATATAATTTTACTCGATCAATTGGGAGCACAAAATATTACAACTAAAATTGGATTTCTCAAAATACTAAAAAATTAAAATTTATGGAAATTCACACCAGATTACTATAGTAACAAACCTCCTAAAGAAGGCTTTTACAGTTGATCCAATGTTTGCTTGATTCAGGTACATTGAACAAAGACCACTTCGGGATGAGTCATCTGTAAAAAACAAGAATAATTTGTAATCAAAATAAAAAAATAGATTTTGGTCCAGGGGCTGAGACGCGACCAAACTGTCATCCAAAAAAGGGCACAACTCATTTCGGGGGAGAGGTCCAACTATGAAAAAGGGTTTGTCGAAGCGTAAGAAACAAACTTCAGAGTCATGTGAATTCTGATGGAAAATTGTTTGAGTTATTGTTTAAAGGAAAATAAAGCTTCTTATTTTGCATTATTCCATTATTATTTTTTCATTATTGATCAGAATAAATTGAATCGTCAATGTGATAGTTTGCTATTAGTAAATAAAATAGGATTCATATCCAACATAGAATTCATAAATCTTAGTGAGGTCAATCAAGGGCTTACCCGGAGTCAACTCAACTCCAAATGAGTACCAGAAGAAACCTGGGGAAGGTAGATATGAAAAGTGTACGAAAGGTGACCCTGAAGCTTAGTGCTGAATTCTTCTTTTTTTTTTGCTAACATAGAAACAAAATCACAAGAAAACAATCACCACTCAGTACAAAAATGATCATTTAAACACTACAAAAAATAATAATAAAAAAAAAAAATCTCACGCCAAGAAATATTTTTCTTCAACTTTTCTATCTTTTGCACTCTCAAACTAAACGGTACACATTTTCGTCTAAATATACATGCATGGAGTGTGGCAGCAACTATGCTCTAGTTTGTAGTGAAAACACCATTCAGTAGAAGTACATAATCACAATTCTTTCGGGAAAAATTGGGAAAAAAAACTGTCGCAAAGTTGTTTTTAATTCATTTCTGTTCGTTTGTTTTTTATTTGAAAAAGTTTCAAATTTTTAAAAAACTCCTTATTTCAAAATAAGATTTTTTTTCACCATTAATCTTTCATCAAAGTAACAAAACTAGTATCAAAGTAACAATATCAAAGTACCAAAGTATCAAAGTAAAGATAGGATCAAAGTTAACAAGGTATCAGAGTAAACAAAGTATCAAAGTAACAATAAGCAACTTGAACAGCTTACAGCCCTGGCACCGTAAATTGAAGTTAAAACGTACATCACTAAATCCATTATCAAAGTAACAATAATTGGGTTCCATAACACAGAGCCATTCCCCCAGGGCTGGGGGACGTTAACCCCGGAAGTATAATTATTCGGCCTTGGAAACTATTTTGAACAAATTGGCTATCTCCAAATTTTGACAGGATGCCCTTTGGGAAAGTAAGGGCGTGGGCTAGTTGGCCATATATCACTTTTGACTCTTAAAAAAGAGCTATAGGTTTCAATTTATGATTGAATAAGCTCCCTCAAAGTTAATATGACCACCCCTTCCACAGAAGATTTCTCAACCCCAAAGTTATAGTAATTTGAAATGTTGGACTATTTTGAACAGAATGGCTATTTCAAAATTTTGTTAAGATGCATTTTTAGAAAAAAAAACACAGAGGGGGGGGGGATTGTTATTTTTTGATCACTTTCAATTCTTAAGAATTACAACTTATCGGATTATTTTGGGGGAAAAGTGCGTGGGGGGGGGGGGGGTTTGCTACCCGATCTCTTATGACTCTTGAAAAGTGAACTAGAACTTTCAATTTCCAATCAAATGAGACCTTTCAGAAGTTTATACGAGCATACCTTCCATGAGAAACACATATGCCCCAAGTACATAACTTACAACACCTGCCCCCAGGCCCTGGGGGTTTGTGCCGACACCGGAGTTTTTGTTGTATGATCCTTGAACAATTTTGAAAAAACAACTATCTCAGAATTTTATCGGATGCATTTAGGAAAAAGGGCGTGGGAGGGGGGTAGGAGGCTAGTTGGCTTCCGATCACTTTTGCCTCTTAAAAACGGCACTAGAACTTCCGATTTCCAATCGAATGAGCCCCCTTCGGAGTTTATGCGACGACCCATTTCAAATGAAGTGCCTCTGAAAAAAAAATATAATAAATAATAAAACATTGGAGTCGTACGGCCTTTACTATAGACAACGCTATAGCGTTGCCTATGATATACAAATTTGGGTGAGTTTATAAAATGTTTGATACTCTCCTAAACTAAAAGACCAAAAGAATATTAATTTTTTAAATATAATGTAGTTAACACCATGAGAACCAAGGGTATATTAGTTTTTTCTAATCAAAACAGAAAGAGAAAATTGAGCTGCTGTGTAAGTGACAAATATATATATATATAAATATATATATATATATATATATATATATATATATATATATATATATATATATATATATATATATATATATATATATATGAGGTAAAAAGGTAAAGGATACGGCATTAGACTTTACAGTCCGTACCGGCAGTGCTGATCTCCGTCTCTTGGCCCTTCAGTCAGGAAGTGCAATGGGGGCCAACCATCCTGTGCTTTAAACGCGGTTACACCTTAGTGAATACGTAACTTTACTTATTCCGGTCATAAAAATTTCTCACCTTCGGTAATAAAATTGACAGCTTCCACTGTTAGATCCACACAAGTTGACGAACTCAGCAAACTAGAAGCTATGGGATAAAAGCAAGGCTTCATCAAGGGGAGTTTGTAGATGAGAGTTTCAGCAGGAATACTCAGTGATGAAAACTCTTCAAGGAAGTTCAGTACGGTTGGCCGTTTGGAATGCTTCCACTGCTCATACCTCTCTATATCCTAAAAAAAAATGAAGCAAACCTGCTAATTTTGCAACATATTTCAAAATATAGCAATATTTTTAAGGTGTACACCTACAGAAAATTGAAAAAGTAAACATATGTATGGGAGCCGCACAGCTCCCATACAGCTTGGTGTCTTGGTCCAAATCACAAGATGTGCCCGCCAAGTTATTTCTAAGGATTTCCGCTAGTTTAAGCGAGAAACACATCTACATGACAAACTCTATCGCTTTTACCTCTCAAATATTCATAACAGTCCCTCAGTTTTACATGTACACGAAAGTCATTAAGTTTTTGTGCCACCCCAGCTCCTTCACTGGAAGATATTGAGCGTCCTGATTTTCATTGTGAATTGGACGACTGAAATCAGTTCAATGATTGTTGCCTTACTTTTTTTTAGTGCTACGCACTGACAAGAAGTTTTCCATGACTGCCAACCAGATGTTATATTTGAAACAGAATTTGAGTATTATTCCGTTTTGCATATGACATAAGTTATTGTAATATCTCCTATAGAAAATATCAAGTATACTACTAAGTAAATAAATCCACAAGGCTACGTGTTTACCGATTTTTCTTCATTTTACTTATCCAGTTTTCAAACTAAGAGGCATTAAGTGAGAAAGGAAGAAAAATAACACCAAATTAATATTACCAGGCTTAAAAGTGCACGAAAAAATGGGTTTATTGTAGTAAGTTATAGAGCTAGAAATACCAAGGCTTCAAATGTTTTTTATAGTAGCCTCTTTTTAGTAGAGTAAGAGAGTAAAGAAAAACACAGTAAACAAGTATTAAAAACTCAAATAAGAGCTAAAAAACACCATTCTTCTGCATAAATTAAATATATAAATGAAATATATATATAAATAAAACTAGGCACCTGTGAGAGAATCTTCAAATCTTCTTTTTGTTGTGAATCGATAGCGTAGACAACAAGATCTCCAAGGAGCGATTGGGTCGGGGGAGTTGTAATATCCAAAAACTTCTTGAACCACTCAACAATTGTGGCAGCAGGTAGCTTTTCATATAAGAGACACTCTTTCCTTGAGCCTGAAATAAATAAATTTGGAAGTATAGAGTAAAGCCCCCCACCTAGAAAAAAAAAATTAAATCCACAACAAATATAACAAAAAGCTGTACAGTGATACTGACTAAACGATTCAATTTAAATACTACTGGCATTACTATTTACCCTCGGCCAGAGTCGACCCAGCTCGAAATCGGTACATGGAGAAATTTGGGGAGTGTAAACAGGAAGGATGTGCGACAGCCAGTCTTTTAAGAGGTTAAAAGAATTTACTTCGAACAATCCTTGGGACTAAATATATAATGGGGCTTCATGTTTAAAGCAAGGTTAATAAAACACCTAAAGGTTACATTTCAAGTGATATATAACGAAAGCCATATTAGTGTTAAACGTAAACCATGACCGTCAATTGGAAACAAGACAGACCCTCCTCCCTTCCCTAAATTTTGAAGCATTCCTTTTTTGGTGTATTTTATTCGAAAAATGACTTTTAGTATATGTAGTAGAAAAAAGAAAAATCTAAATAACGAAATTAGCCGCTTGAATTTGACAAAAAAAATCCCCTCCTCCAATCCCCATATTTCCATGAGTTGACACATCCAGAGTAAAACCTCATAAATTGTCAATATCTCAAGAACAGGAATGATACTTATCAATAAGATGAATATAAGCTAAAAATCAGATAAATATCAGATCTCAAAATCTCATTAATCTAAATGATTTAAAAATACCTGGCAAATAAAAACAAGTAGCTGCTAGAAAAAAAATTGAATAAAAATAGACATTAACAAGAGTTGTTTCTGTAAAAAAAAATAATAATAATAGAAAATAAAATTAATCGACAACTACCCAGCCCACTTGGCTAAGTAAGGCTCATTTTGAGTGTCCACAATGAATACACCGAGTTTGATTATGCCATCTGGTGTAACTTTCTGGGTTATTTCCTAAGATAAAACGTACAGAGGTTTCTTATTTTCATCTCTTTTTAATGAGTTTACCATAAAATTAGAAATAATAATAGATTTTCATTTTGAACTTGGAAACAAAAAGATTAAAAATTGTACCTCTAACATCGAGCAATCTAATTCATTATTAGCATGCGATTTCTCTGGGGTTAGAATTATCCAAAGAAGATGTTAGTCGGTGGCTGCTTTATACCAAGTAGCAAAAAAAAGCATACAACTCTCGAAACAGAAATTTGAATATGAAGCCCGATGTAGCAGATTACTCTATCAAGAAACATCAAAACACCAAACCACAGATAGAGAAAGGGAAATAGGTTGGGGGGCAGATTTTCAATACTCAAGGCATTGTCAATGACTATTCCAGAATAGAGCTGTGACCAACATACAACACAAAGGTGAAATAGGAAACCACAGTTGGGGTTATAAACTTATTTGCTTTCATCATCATCCCAAGAAAACAGAGGAGAGCCCTTGCTCCTCTTACCTAGGCTTTGTGGTACTAACAATACACTTCAAAAAATAACCCAACAAAATAAAGAAAAAGTACAAGCATTAATTATGAAATATTACCGTCAATAGTCACTATCATCAAACGGTAAGCCTGTTCAAGGCTTGGGACAGGTCTTAGCTTCTGGATTACCTTCAATACCATTTCCTCGGTATTTTCAGGGAGTACCCCAAGATCATCACCGGGTTCATATGAGACTGGGTTATTACAGCCAGTAGTTTCAAAAACAAGCTTGCCAAACCAATCTAATTTTGAGTCAAGCCACTCTTCCCAAGTCAATCCAATTTGAATCGTGCATGGACTAGAATATATAAAACAAGATATGTATGCATAGGTATTGAATTATACACAAAAGCTGCAGTGCCCATGGCTAGGAAAGCACAAGTCAAAAATACAAAAATTTAGTTTCCTTTTCAACAGTCATATGACTTCAGTGGCGGCAGCAATAGCTACAGCCTAGTAAAGAATGAACCAAGGTCTTCAGTAATTGAAAATTAAAAGAAGTCTCTTGAAAAGAATTGTCTAATCCAAAACAAAATTCCTATTTGTAACTGGGCAGAAATTGTACCTGTTATCTCATTTTGACATAATAACAAAAAATAATTAGGAAAAGTTCCAAAAGACACTGAAACCCTTAGAAAATAACAGCAGATCGAAATAAAAAGTAGCCCTTAGAATCATCATGATTTAAAACCCTTTTACGGTGGAACAACAAACACAATTACCGGTCGTGGCTAGCCCTTTACTTGATTTCATCTAAAATAAAATAAAAAAATTTCTGTTTGCAATGTAGACAGATCGTTCTGGATAATCTGCCCACGCCGACTGGACGCCGGGACTCAAGTTCGAGTTCTAGTCTCACCGATAGAAACTCATGGCTTGGGGGAGAAAGGTAATTGGCATGGCTCTGCTAACTCAGCCCCTGGTGTATGGAAGCCATGGGTCTTTGAGGCCTGAGACTTGGTCCAGTTGAGTCCACACAGCCAAAACGCATTCATTACAAAATCATCACGGTCGCAGAGTTCACTCCAACTATTTAAACAAACTTGGAGTAAAGCCTGTCGAACAACAAGCATACAGCCTTAAATCATGGCTACAGCAATAGCTGCACCCTAGTTGATAGGATGAGATGGCAAGACACGTTTTGCAGATGAAGGATGACAGATTACCAAAGATTGTCCTTGTTGGCCAACCGTCAAGGAGCAAACAAAAATCAGGTCCCCGAATGGGTTGGGGGGATATCATAAGGAAATAATTAAGGGAATACGAACTTCTTAGAAGGGAGTAAAGAGGGACACTTTGAATCGATTGGGACGGAACAGAAGCGTTCATGGCTGAAGCAACCTCAAGCGGTTTTATGCAGCAGTTAGTTGTTAGTAGTAGTAGTAGTAATTACGAAAAAGAACTTTCCGGAATCTCAAAATAGATCTTGAAATGCTTTAATGCTTCTTCCTTTTTTAGTTTTAGATTTTCAGATGGTAAAGGTTAGGTTGCCAAATCTTTATTAAAATACACACAATAAAGTAAAAAACGATAAAATTTGATATAGTTTAAAAAAGTGACAAGCAATCCATAGCACAACAAAAAGGAATATCAAGCCTTTCCCTACTTACTATTTGAAACTTTAATTCACAAAAAAAATAAGACTTGAAACTTCAATTTCAGAGAAAATAAATGAATGGTAAAAGGATCATTTGAAACTTGCTCCTAAGGCTGCTACATAATCTCTAATTATTGATTTTAATCATTAATTATAACTATCTCTCAATAACTTGAAAATAAACTCATTAGAGAAAAAAAGTATCACACAAAAGCAGTAATGCTTATTTCAATTATTTATGTCCAGATTCTTTAAAATACTACTACTACTAATAACTCCTCGTAGCAACAAGCCGCCTGAGGCCAAAATAGCTACGCATGCTCCTCCTCCAACTCAATCTGTTCAAAGCCTCCCTCTTTACACAATCCCAGGAGGTTACCATTTCCTTTAGATTTTTATTTATGACGCTCTCCCAGCCCCCGACGAGGACAACCTGCTTTCCGTTTAGTCCTAGAAGGTTGGTCGAAAAGGACAATCTTTGGCAATCTGTCATCCTTCATGCGCAGAGCGTGGCCTAGCCATCTCAAAATTTCTTTCATTATAGCCCTAGAAAGCGGAATTGAACCACATTTTTCGTACAGCCTACTGTTTGAAATACGGTCAGTCAGTCGGGTACCCAGAACAATCCGTAGGCAAATTCTCTAGAAAACATATGGTAAATTTCCCTCCGCTTTTCGGAGGACCCATGCTTCAGAGCGATATTTGACCACTGTATCTTTTTTAATACTACTTTTCAACATGAGTTGGATTTTAGGAAAAGCTAAGAATGAGGCAAGCGCAACATTGTTCTAGTTTATATTGAATCTAGTTTTTTTTTCTACCTCAGCACTGTCACGATAACAGTATCTTGTCAGCTACCAAATGTGTGTATGATATTTTATGTAAAGCGAATAAATACATGCTGACCATAAGTCATCAATCTTTGTAGACTATAGATACTGTTTGATCTGTGTTTTTTTGGAGGGGGATTGGAGGTGTGTCCTAGAAAGGTATGCAATAAACACTGCTGATGCACCAACGATATCATAAATCCTAATTTTGAAGAAAACAAAAATTGCTGCTAAACAGAAGTGTAGAATCGTGGTTTTTTTTTTGTGTTGGTACGTTTTAAAATATTGCTTTGTGCCCTAGCAATTACATTCGTTTGCAACTCAATACAATTCACTTCTTTGCAATATCGAGCTTTTATCTGTGAATTCATCGGTCTTCATATGTTTTTCTGCATTCTGTCAGTGCTTTGTCACATTTTGCTTTTATGATTTCTTATTCTGAATAGTTCCTTTTAGATTTTTAGGCTGCTCAAAAGCTTTGTTGAGATGGAAAACGGACGAGACAACATATATTACCCCCTTGTGGTTAAGGTCGGTGATGGAGAGGTGCATTTCTTCGATATTCCTGAAGATCTAGTTTTACAAGCATCAGTTCACCTCAAATGAGGCCCCAATCACTAGAGGACTTCAAAGAAATCACTTGAAAGCCCTCAAGTGAGTTTTCACTTAATCAGTGGTTGACATATGAGAATTTAAGCCAGGAGAATAATCAAGCATCCTCACATAAATTTGTTTTGCAGGATGGGAAAAACATTTTGTATAGGAAGGATTAAAAGAACACACAAGAAGCCGCCCAACTGTTTAAACAATATAGAGAATGATAGGAAAACTCATAAAAAATACACCACCAGCACAATATACCCAATAAATATTTCTAATTTGGAGAGGGGGGATGGGAGAACTAAAGAAGACAAAATAAAAGTAGCCAATGGCATTAAAAACACAGAAAATCGAAGGGGCAGCTTGAAAGAGCCCTGACATTCCAGGGGAGAAGGGGGGTGAAAGAACTGTTCCAGGTTGTCAAATCGTCATTGAATATATACGGTATATTATTAGCAAGAAACGATAAAATTTGATGCATTTTAGAAGTGACAAGCAGACTATAGAAAAGCATTAAAACTATTTGAAACATCAATTTTAAAGAAAAAGATTGAAAATAAATAATTGGTAAATGAAAGACCAGGACACTAAAAGGAAAACCTCCACATATTTCTATTATATGAATAGGATATCAACATATTAAATTCAAATATTACAGGAGCAAATTCACACAGCCTCATTTTTTGGCAATATATGAACGGGTCAGTCACAAGTGCCTCATTTTCGACGCTGCTCCCAGATAAGAGATATTCCATTTTAAAGAGCCATAACTAGCTTTTACCAATAAATCATATTTAAAGCTGATTTGTTTTTTAGTCGATCCTCATGACTACGGGTATGATATTCCACGTCCAAACTTGCAATAAATCCTATATATTAGGTGAAAGGGAGATAAATATTAGAAAAGGACTTACCCATCATCTCTTCTTCCAGCAATTACTTCATTATGTGTCACCTTAAGAGGTACAACTTCCTTCCCAATATGTTTGGAAAAATCTAGAAAATTGTATAGCTTTTAATACATACTCAAAGAATAAAATAAGTGATTTTGTCTGAACTAGCTTGACCAGAAATTAAGGCATTCAGTATTTTCTCTCTATTTTTTTTTTAAATTAAATGTGTTTGGTACTAAATCCTTATAAAACTTAATAGAGAGTCTAAACAGGTAGTTCATGGTAAGGAACTCAAATTAAAAAGCGACCATTGAGAGTATCAATCAACACCCTAAAAACAAAGATTTTAACAACAAAATAAATATTAAAAACCTGATTGTTATGGCAATTTTGAAACAAAAAGAAAAATCAGCCCAAACAAAAGTGGTCCAATTTAACAATCTTTTTGGTTATGAGATGGAACCAACCAATAGAAATCATTGTATCTGACAAAAATATCTCAGACGCAAAAATCTCTATCTCAGACCATGGAGAGTGAAAATACTTTTTTTCAAAAAGTGAAAAAAAAACCTTTTGCCCCTTTTTGTTACAAAAAAAAAAAAAGATTGCCCCATAGCAAACATGCAATTTTTGCAATTTCCTGCCATAAAACAATAATTTTTTTTATCGAATTCAGGGAAGAAAGTTAGGAACGCATTTAGGAATGATAGTAACAGTACTTTATATTTAATAGAGAAAAGAAGGGGCATGTACAAGAATTAAGCGAGTCAAGATCGTGTGATAATATGATAAATATAAAGAAAGCAGAAAAAAGCATAAAAATATGGACTAAAGAAGTCTGAATTAGAGATCACGGATAAATTTGCCGAGGATGTGGAAATGGAGCAAGACGGTATAATAGTAAACTATCGCACTGGCATGTTAGTACATTATGAGGGAGTAGACAATCTGAAATTGTCCCACTTAAAGCTAGGAACAGGACCAGAATCAATGATAAGGAAAGGGTTAAAGAGGAAAGGGTAGTATATTTTGAAAATGTGCTAAACCGGTGTTACAGGCTAAACCAGGTCAGTTACAGGAAAAGATATCGAGGAGAGTCAAAAAGTTAGAGAAACCTTGGATGTTAAGGAAGATTTATTTTGTGAGAAGGAATAAATGACAGTAATAAAAGGAATTAAAAAATAATAACGCCCCTGTGCCGATAGCGTAGTAAATGAGTTTCTTAAATATGCTGGCTATGAGGTTAGAAATAAGTTGTTTAAGAATATAAATATGATTTTTGGAAAAAGGGAAAGTAATAATTGAGAAGTACCTGAGTCATCAAAAACGTTTGGTCCTAATTTTTATGAAGTATGAGCAAACGTTCGAGTCAGCTAATAGAAAAGCTTTAGCGAAGATCTTATCCTTGCATGGTATACAATAAATTACAAAAAATTGAAGAAGAGCTAGACAAAACAACCAGACTTTTTGGAACCAGAAAATGCAAGGTAGTTAAATCATTCCATACTTACTCCTTTCCTTGCAAAATATGCGCTGTCTGGTTAGTCAAAAGTGGAACCGAAAAGGATAGAGGATTTGTAGTTATCCAGTGATATTGAAACTGCTAGTCCAGCGGATTACTAGAAAGCTGTTTAAGATCCACTTGATTATTATAGGAGCCAATGCTTTCCACTCATAGCAAAACTTGTGGAGCACATTTTTTCGCTACCATTTTTCAACTGTTTCTTGTGAATAATGTTTAGTTTGCTAAATGAGGTCAAAAGTGACAAAAGAATCCATCAAACTACAATCACGCTGGCTTCCACCAAAACTGGGAATGAAGAGAGCTAGTATTACAGCGAAAAGTTTGACAAAAGACCAGACTATAAGAAAGAGGCCAAAAGAAGTTGTAGCGTCTGCATCACTAGTAGATTTACAACAAAGTCTGCTGCATTAGCTGCAATATATAAAATGAAAGTTGTCTATTTTGTTCATGTTTGGATGGTTTGAACTTTCAGTGAAAGTTATCCTTTTTCACGTTCTGATATATTTTGGTTACTAAAACCTTTTCAAGAAGATTTCGAAATAATGATTATACAATCTTTTAATCTGTAATTTTTCGACTTCAGCAGGCTCATTTGGACACTTAGCCCGCCTTTTTGACTGCCTTCTAAG
Source organism: Artemia franciscana (assembly GCF_032884065.1). Lineage (NCBI taxonomy): Eukaryota > Metazoa > Arthropoda > Branchiopoda > Anostraca > Artemiidae > Artemia > Artemia franciscana. Next base: position 25,723,373 of record NC_088864.1, read on the forward strand.
GATCCATTCAAAAATCGTACTTGTTTGGCTTTACCTTGTCTGCAAGTCAAGGATTTTTAAGCTTTCAGAAACTGATGCGTTTACAACTTCTTTCTAATGACGTTCTTTAAACTAGTATTTTATAACCATGTCATAATGATACCAGTCAAAGAGTTCACTTTTCATGGCAACTTATAATTCATAAATTTAATGGCAAAACAAAATTTATTTGCGTTTAAAATTTGAATTATTTTAGATAAAGAGGGAAAATACACCTAAAACAAAAGCCGTCTTGATAAAAATTACTTAGTCGGATTCAGTATATCCCAAAGCCTTAATCCGAAGTGTCACACTCCTATCTAATATAGATACAAAGGTTTGAAATTACAATACCCTTATCTACATATTTTAAGGAATGTATTTGGACTAAATATGATTGGAGGATGCCAAAGTGACGACAACTTTCCTATTATTGGGCAAACTCGAAGTGCGGTTCGAAATACAAAGACAGTTTGGAAACACGGAAAGACTCCCTTTTAAATTTTTTTTATCTGCTTAATTAAGGTTTTTGATAACTTGAATCAACCAATCACGGAGTGGGGCTCTAGACAACCACATTTTCTCTTCTTGGAATTTACAAATTAGTCTAAAATTTTGAATCCAAAATCAAGCTTAATGGAATAAAATGACAATATGCAACTTACAATCTATGAAGTCAGGTCCTTCAGAAGAATCAGCAGTAACCAAAACCAAATTTGTTTGAATGGGCTCATGAACAAAATCTGTGCCACTAGTTAGAAACTTGGAGGAATTCTACAAAAAAGAATATTAATAATAATTAATTCATCAGAAAAATTGGCTTTTGATGCTGAATCGAAATATATGACATTCATAAAGATAAATAATGCCCATCAATAGCTTCAATTTTGAAAAAAAAATTGGCCGATTTTCACAAAAAGGAGGAAATACCCATAATATATCTAACAATCTTAATGTAAATCGCACCATCAGATCCAGCACAACAGAGGGCCCCACGGTAGACAGTTCATTATTCCATCTGCCAAAACATATAATTTTATGTTTCTCCTAGAAAAAAAGATCATGAATGTGGGTTTATTTATTTGTCTCTTATCTATTTATTTATCACTCAAAACACTTTTTAATTACAGAAAAATCATTTATCTGTTTATTATTCAATTCTCAAATAATTTTTCACGGGGTAAGTTTTCAAAGGATAAATTTTTCATGGAGGAGAATTATATGAATGAAAATTTCCAAGGAGGAAGAATTTTCCGTTAAGATTTGAAAAAACAATCAAAATTTAATATAAGAAAATAATTCTGCTGTAATTAAGAAGCAACATTAAACCTTAAAATGAACACTAACTGTTCCATATTTGAAAAGGGTTTCATGGTCCTCTGCCTCTCATTTAGATTTTTTCCAATCGACAATTAACTTTCAGTGTGAGTAGACGGTACACAGGGGACTTTTAGGAACACTACCAAGTTAGGAAGAAAGTCAAGTTTTGGTTTTCCAGATTCCCTATTTCTGCGGTTTCCGTAATATCCAATTAAAACAAGTATCACACCACCTTCCTATAGTATCACCTTTTAAACTAGATTTAACTCATACTCAAATAAACCAATATACGCCCAAGCTGAAGCGGTTTCTGCTAAAGTTTTGATGCTTTTAAAAAATATTTCTGTTCTAATTAAACGGCCCTTGTATTGCAGGAGTATTCTTAAAGAATTAGGAAAGAAGTCAAACTTTAGGTTTAACAATGTGGGGGGGGGGGCAAACGAGGATATAGCTCCTCAAGATTACGAAGTTCTTGGTGCTTTTAGTCATTTTGTTTACTTATCACGCTGCCAACAAAAAGAAAAAATTTCAGGCCTATTTTTAAGTAATTTAGATCAGAAAACAAGTACAACAACCTACACAAATTTACCTACTGTCTGATTTTGGAATGAAATTTGGTGAAAGATGCTTCCTCTACTTTGAATTTACACCTCTCTGTACGGAAAGGTATCTCTTTCTCTTAAGAAGTGAGTTTTCTCTTATGTCTAGAGACACACCTGCTTTCAAAAGCCTTATTATATACTTAGAGACTATCCCTCAGTAATTAGGACTGCATGTAATTCTATAAAAATCACACAAATAATAGTAAGAGTGAATACGCAGACACGTCTGTACAATCAGATATTCTGCAATTTTTTTTTTAAGACAAGAGGAATAATATTGGTGCAGTCATTCTTTATAAAATGATCTCAAAAATGTCTCACGAGCTCGTCGGGTTAAATCAAAAATATCAAGAAATGCTTTATAATGTAAAGTTGCAATCTCAAACTGAACTGTACATTAACTTTTGTATCTTGCATCCTGCTATCAGGAAAGATAAAAACTCTAGAGGCTAAAAATAATAATGTGGAGTTACCATGACATAAAAAATGTCCGTCAGTAATTATGAAGTCTCATGAACACACAGCACTTAAATTTTCAAACTAACACTTTATTACATTTTCAGTTCGAAAATATGCATACAGATTATATGAACTATCAATTAGTCATTTCACCCCTTTGACTCCCCAAAAAGTATCTTCAGACAATCAGAGATACCTTCATTCTCATCAGTAACCAAGCCTCTAGAAATAAAGAAGTCTTCCTGTCACTTAATAACCAGTGATCCCTATTCTTAATTTTATTGATGGGTTGTGGGAATTTTAGGTACTTGCTACGCATCCCCAGCAGTTTAAGGCCTATAGGCTGGCCGGTACAAATACGATTTTTCCCAGTTACTCCCACTTTCTTCTGCACTTGTAAACATACGTTACAATCCCAATTTCATTATTAGACACATATTGGATAATTTCATCAGGTTTAGTTGAGTTAAGAAAGATACAATTCCATCATTCAGAAGTAACTCGTATATATTACCAATTCTATGTTGGTTAAGAGCACTATAAGCACCCTTTCAATAATGGAACATAACTGTAAGGGAGTCCTCTCTCTTAACATTCACAGTGAAACTACATCTTAAATATTTGAATAGATTCAATCAAATGTTATTGACATTTTTGGCAGCAAACACTTGGCCTGTAAGCATTGGGGTTATAAGGATGATGGATTTGTTCTTCATTTCCATTGTTGGGACTATTTTAGAGATTATTTCAGAAGGGCTTGAGAACGGCTTTTTGCATTTCTGCTTTCTAATAACTGTGTGAAAATCATGATTGAGCTGGGAATCAGTTTTGGGGTTAGGGGATTCTGGGACAGTTATTATAGTATTATTCTGACTGTCATCACCAGAGATGGGAGATACAGGAATGACATTAGCAGCAATAGGGATCTCAGCTTCTGAATACTAATTTGATGGTTGGCTCCTTCTCTGAGAAGGCTAGAGGAGCTATGATAGATACAGTTAAGAAGAAAAATTCCAAAACGAATCCTACCACACAATAAACTGGAAGGATCCAGCAATGAAATACTTTTCAAAAACATAATAGTCAAGGATTAATTCCAATCACTGAAGAAGATAAAGGATATCAATATTATAAACTTTTCCGAACTTGAACCTCCTACTTGAACCCTTTATATGTCATCAACTACAACATATATTACATTTCTACATAATATGTTACATACGTTATATTACATTTCCTCAATGACATCATCAATTTTAATGAACAGGCAAAATATGTTAATAAAATTTCCTGAAAAAATTACAAAGGGTATTGTAAATTGAGAAAAATTAGAATTAAATAGATTCTCGTCTGTAACTAAGCGCCTAGAAATAAAGAAGTCTTCATGTCACTTAATCTTGTCGGCTGCTCTGTTTGTCCGATATTTTATGTAAATACACCGAAACACATGGTATCTACTACACCGACCGTGTAGTATAAATATTGTGTTATCTGTTTTAGTTTGGTGGGGAGGGGGATTAAAGATTCATGCTGAAAATGTATCCAATAAACGTTGTCGATGCATCAACAATATCGTAAATCCTAATTTTGAAGGAAAAAACTGCTGCGAAACAGAGGTATAGTGGTTTTTTCGTATTGCTATGCTTTGAACTATTCAATTACGCCTTGGCAGTTCTGTTTGTTTGCAACTTGATACAATTGACTAATTTGAAATATCGAGATTCTCTCTCAACATTCATCTGTTTTCATGTCTTTCTGGATAAGGTCAGTAATTTGTGATATTTACTTTTATGATTTTTCATTTTGAATTGTTCTTTTTTTGATTTTTCGGCTGCACAAAAGCTTGCTTGGGTTGTAAAAGGGACGAGACAAGAATTACCCCCCCCCCCTTATGATTCAGGCTGGTGATGGAAAGGCACATTTCTTTGATATTCCTTAAAATCTAGTTCAACAAGTGCCGCTTCGCTACCCTAAGTAAGTAAAAAGATCGTCGTTCTATTCTTAGCCTTACAACCACACTCAGAGAACCAGACAAGATAAATATTAATATTTAAGGTTATGGGTGATCAGCAAGCAGGGGATGGCTTGGAAATGTAGTATGATGTAATCGATCATGCTGAATACGAAAATCAATGTTATAGTCAACAAACAGGTGCTACTTCTCCATTTCTTCAAATTCCCTAAAAATCGATCCAAACTGACAAAATCCCCTTTAAATAAATAAAGAAACCCAAACTACTCGAAAATTACTGAATTATAGTTAAAATTATTGGAAATCAAATAACGCTCAAATTTTTTTTTTCAAAGTTGTTTTACTTTTTGCCAATCAGTTGTAATCATTAAAAATTGACAAAAACATAACATAGTCAAAAGTAAACCGGAAAACTTGATCCATCTTGAAAATTTGCCTGCATAAGGTTTATTACCAATGGATTTAGCAGGATATATTTCGTTTTTCAAATTGGATGATCTAGAAAACTTTCTACCTTCTATCCCATTATCGTAATCTTTCATATACTTAGATTGTATTGTACTTGTATACAGAGATTTATACAGGAGGGGAAAATTGGGTTTGAATCTCACCCCTTCAAGATATTTTTCTAACTCGAAAACTAGTTAATAAAAATGCATACAGAGGCTGTATTTCTTCCTCCGAGTCGAAAACTAGAATTGAAAATATTGAAGTGAAAAAAAAACCTTATCCCCTGAACAAAAGCTCTTTCGCTAAGGACCTCCCTTCCCCTCCCCTTGACAATTTTTTCATAGAACTCCTCCCAGAACTAAAATTCTTTCAGAAACCAGACAGATGAAAAACTTACTAGAAATCATCCCCCCCACCTCCCCATATAATTTTGAACCCTCTTTCCCGAACAAAACTTTTTTGCAACCTCCCCACCCCAGCTCAAACAAAAATCATACAGACAAGTCGGGGATTTACAGTGTATTAATACTATTGGGATTTACAGTGTATTAATACAGATCAAACAAAAAAAGAGGCTATATCTCCTCCTCCGACTAGAAAGCTAGAATTAAAAATATGGAAGTGAAAAAAAAAAAAAAAAAAAACCAGCTCAAACAAAAATCCTGCAGATACGTCCAGGATTTATAGTGTATTAACACTATTGTATTTTTTGAATTAATTTTATGCTGATCAGCCTTTCAAGTGAATAGTGAACTTATAAGTTTTTATTAGATTAGTCAAGCAGTGTATTTCTGGTTACAAATCGTCTTTATTTTATGATTCAATAAAAAAAATTTCGATTGAGATTAGAGAACGAAATTAAAATTTAAAACAAACAGAAATTATGCTGTATATGAAAGGAGACAACCCCTCCTCAACACCCCTTTCTTAAACACAAGTTCGACTTTGTCAAAAATCTACTTTTTGCGTAAAGTAGTCTACTTTAGCGTAAAGTCCGGGGTGTTGAGGAAGGGAAAATCTGCCCCTCATAAAAAGGGACACCCTTTTAGTTGTGCTTCTCCCTTTTTCCAAAATTCACTTCAGTTCATGGTTGCAAAGCCCCCACTGCAAAATATGTAATAATCAGGTTTACAATTATAAATGACAGGTAAGCCCAACTGACGAGACACTACAAGAGCAAAAAAAAAAAACAAAAAAAAACACAACTATAAAATACAAATTAAAAACTATAGCAGGGCCATTTGACTATGGTGTGCCTTATAATTCCCCCTTATCCCTTTGGCAGAAAAAAACACGCTAAGATTCTAAACTTTTATATCAAAATGCATATTTTTTTATTCTCCCGTTTACCCCGTCCCCTCCTTATATCGCTATTTGAATGACCGATTTTCTGCACGTACCTCATAGTTATAAAATGGTTTGATCCAGCAAAACATGACTTCTGGATGCGAAACTTCAGTTGTAGATGATACAGGGTGGTTGACCCAAACCCAATCTGGGGAACCTCTTTCTTCATGCTCACTCTTGAAATGTTCAATAGAAGTCCCACTAGCTGTCTGATGGTTAATGATTATCATCTTAGCATCCTAATAGCAAAGGTCAGTTAAAATATTAAAATACGATGTTTTACAATTTCAAACAGACAACAAATGCCTACATATTTGATTTAATAACGTTACATGGATAAAGATACAACACAAAGTCCCGCCCCTTTTCTAGCTCTGATTCAATAACTCACATTGAAGTTTTGCATCGACACTATGATATCCTGAAAATGAAAATCTTGTCTTGTTTAAAAACTCGCTTGAACAGTTGAGTCTGAGAAAAGATTTTTCAATTTCCTGCCACTAGGGTAGTAGTATGTCACCACATTTGACTTCTTGTAAATTAACTTCTTGTAAAACTAGATTTGAATAAAGGGTCAAATTTTCAACCAGAAATTTTGAGGAAATCACAAGTGCTGTTTAACGAAATACCCAACCGAACCCTGGTAGCATTAAGTTTTCTTTTGCGTGTTTATAGTACATTGACATTTATATTATTATCAGGAAAACCAGATCTTATGCATTTTTTGATAAAAATCAATTCTTCTAGGAATTTTTATTTGAGTCTACTAGAAAATTTGTTTTAACTGGCAACCCCTTTCTCTAGAAAATACAACGGAATAGTAGATACTATATCTTAATTAGTAGAATTAAACGCCTGTTTTTATGCAGCCTTAAACGTTAGGATAATTGTTCAGACTAACAACAGAAGCAAAAATAAAAGATAAGTTACTACTTCAATAACACTAGTTCTCAACTGATTGAAACTGTCAATCACCTTTGATTACAAGACAATTGGGCTGTTCAATCCCAGAACAATGTATCCACATTTTCAGGGTTATACAGGCTTCTAAATACAGTGTGGTATAGGAAGTATGATGCAGATAAAATATTTTACACCATAAGAAATATAAGAAACTTTGATCTCTTTATTTTCATTAAATACTAGCTCATTCAAAAGCCTTGATCACTTTAACAAGGTCTGAACTTAAGTTATACTCAGGTATTTCAAGACAAAATCACTTTCTACTTGGGAGCATTACAGTAAACGAGCTTTGCGAGAATATTATGTTCCTTCCCTAAGCTTTTTTGTCATGGACTGATTTTTATTGGTCATGTTTTCATTTGAGTAGTAGTGATTGGTCTTTTAGACCCACCAGATTGAAAATACCCTTTAGGGTGATACCATTAAACCCAGAATATAAATTCTCACACTCTTTCCATATATGGACTGAACACACAAAAGCCATAGTAAGGACATCAGCTCTTACTTCTAAACCGAATTTGTCCGAAATGTGCAAAAAACCTTTTGAAAGATAACTTGACCTCAGATTTCAAATTAGGTCCTGATGTCAAAATGGCAAAACTAGGACATTAACGTTTAAAACCCACCATGGTTCGTAAATATCCAACGGTTCCTTCTGGTAAATGTTTTATTAAGAACAAGTTAAGGACCCTCTACTCCAACATGTATTGGATCAATTTAGATCTTCCAGAAAACATAATGAAAATTCTTACTCTCACTTTTACTCATGTGTGAATGATATTCACCTACCGATTTTGATAAATGTCAGGGTGATAAGAATTTAAGTACTACCTCTTCCAAGAAAATCAAAATGCTTATGGATCCCAAAAGTCAGAACTACAAAACTAACTGTCAACCAGTGTTGACAGATATTTGATTAGTCCCCCACTAGAAAAACTCATTAAAAAGGGTTGGTTCTCCTTTTTCCTACCCGCGTAATTTCAGATTGAGCAAGGACTAAAAGACAGCAAGTACATTAGTCTTACTCAACTAACTTACATTAAGTGCCAACAATTCTTTTGGGTAAATTTCATGATGAGACAAATTTTGCTACTCGTTCTTTGTTAAAGTTGAATCAGCTACAAACTCAAAAGAGGTACAGCTTGGGCACCTCCTCCTATTCAAAATAAGTTAAAGTTATTCATTAATAAAGTACATATCAACAAGAAAATAGCAATAGTCCAAAGAAGCCAATTTCTCACCTAAGTTTAGGTGAGATCCAATCAGCCTTTCTCCTGGACATTCTGATGATTTGAGTTATAAGACCCATTTTCCTTCTCTCTATATAAAACATAGATCAAGTCCAGTTTCTCCAAAAGCCTCCTAGGACACTAATTTTAACTTCTAAACTTGGCCAAGACCCAAAAATCCTTTATAGTACATTTTTTCCTAGGCTGCACCTATCACTGCAACCATCATATCCAAATACAATAAACTTATTGCATCCCCCAGTTAACCCTAGATACAATTTTAAGATTTCCATCTCTAGTTGTTATCAAGCCACAAACTACTGATAAAAAAAAAGAAAAAACATAGGGTCTGGTGCTACTTCAAAAAAAAAATCGATTATTCACATATAAGCAAGACAAATGTGGACTTCATATCAAGCTGAGAATGAGTGTGAATTCACTGAAGCTGATATCATTTTTAAAATAATCAAAAAGGGAAAGACATAGAAACTTACAGGAAAACTTTGTGCTATGGCAGCAGCAAGATTGCTGATGACCAAATCTTGCCCATTGGTCTCGTTTGTTTCTGTACTCAGGTCCATTATACCAGCCATGACCTTGAAATCAAAAACGCTATTAGCAAACATACAAGAAAGAAAATTTACTCTCTAGATTTTATAACACTATTCCTACCTCAATACTATTGATGCATATGTATACTACAAGCAGGTTTCAATAGACCCCAGTTCCTTCTAGCGAAACACTAATAGATTTATCCATTCAATGATAAAATAAGGAAAACTATATGCAGATAAAAAGTAAGAATAGATCAGACTTGTGCAAAAATATTTGATCAGTTGTTTCAGCAAAGAAAACATACTATGAGAATTTTTGGCTTGAATTGTCCTATTTTTCGCTTTTACAAATATGTTTGCTTTTCTTCTCTCTTACATCACTGATTAAGGTTCTTCAATCAAAATCCATGACTCAACTCAACCAAAGTTTATTTTATTTAAGAATAAAATAAGCTTATTTCAAGTAAGAGCAAGCACCCAAGCTGTGGCTTTTGGGAGCTTGTAGCCAATTCAAAGTACATGAGGAATGAGTAGCAAAATTGTTCTTGTCAGGGGATTTACTAGAAGGGACTGATGGACCTTAATGAAAGTTACTGTTTCATATTGCATGTTAATAATATATTGGCATTTAAATTATTGACTGCAAATCTAGATTGAAATAAAAGACCTTCAACACAAAGCTCTATAGTTCATTTCTTTATAACTTGATAACTTCAATTGCTTAGTATTTTGATCCCAGTATTTTTTTTCACTGCCTTTGCAATTTTTTGAAAAAAATTAATTCTTCTAGGAAATTCCATTCGATTCTTATTCGAGTCAATGGGAAAATTACTTATAACTGACAATCCCTTTCTCTACATAATCCAATGGAATAGTATATACTACATCTTTATTAGTTAGATAAAATATCTGTTTTGATATAGGCTTAAACATTAAGACAATTGTTCAAAGACTAACAACAGTAGAAAAAATAAAAGATAAGTTACTATTTATTCACACTAATTCTCAACTGTTAATAACCTTCGAGCACAAAAAATTCAGCTATTCAATCCCAGAACAATATATCCACATTTTCAAGGTTATACAAGCTTCTAAACACGATACTTCAAGAATATGGTTTAAGAAGTCTCAAGCAGATACAATGTTTCACACCATAAGAAATATAAAAAACTTTTACCTCCTTATTTTCATTAAATACTAGTTTGGTCAAAAGCCTAAACTACTTTAACATGGTCTGAACTTAAGCCATACTCAGGCATTTCTAGACAAAAACTACTTTCTACTTGGGAACATTATAGAAACCAGCCTTTTGACAATATTATGCTTCTTTCTTCGGATTATTCGTCATGGACTGATTTTTATTGGTCATGTTTCATTTGACTGGTTGTGATTGGTCTTTCAGACCCACCAGATTGAAAATCCCTTTAGGGTGATACCACTATACCTAGAACCTACATTCTCACAGTCTTTCCATATATGGACTAAACACACAAAAGTCAGAGTTAGGACATCAGCTCTTACTTCAAACTTACTAGAACAGGTTTCAAAAAGCCACTGTTCCTTCTAACAAAACACTAATGGATTTTTCCATGCAACAAAAAAAAGTTGGAAAACTATATGCAGATAAAAGGTAACAAAAAATAAGACTTGTGTAAAATGTTTGATTAATTGTTTCAGTAGTGACTCTTTTTTGCTTTTACATTTTTGCCTGAATTTTCCTATTTTTGCTTTTACAAATATATTTACTTGACTTCTCCATTACATCACTGATTAAGGTTTCTCAACCAAAGTCTATTTTCTTATTTATATGTATTTTATTAACAAATAAAATAACCTTATTTCAAGTAAGAGCAAGCACCCAAGCCATGACTTTTGGGAGCTTTTAGCCAATTAAACTTACATGAGGAATGAGTAGCAATAGAAAGAATTATTTGTAGAGCATTTTCACCAAGGGAAAAAATAATCTGGGAAAATTTTTAGGGTGGAAAGGTATTTATGTTTAAGAATTTTCCATTGATACATTTTTCATGGCCATGGAGAAACATTTGTTTAGAGTGGAAGCATGTTTCTTGACATTTTTTGAAAAATTACCAAAAATTGAATATAAATAACTAGTTTATAGAACTGAACATAAGGAGCAGCATTAAAACTTAAAATCAAAAATTATTTTTTATATGAAGAGGAACCACCCTTTCCTCAATACCTTGCTTTTTACACAAAGTTTGAAACTTTAAATAACATATCAAAACTGTGTTTATGCATCTTGAATACATCTTTCCATGTCAGAAAGACATTATGGGGGAGGGGATGGGAGATCACAGTAAGGGCAATAATTTTCTAGGGTAGAAATCCTCATTGAAACAACTTTCTGCAGGGATTACTATCCATCCTATCAGAGAGGAAGGGGAATATTGGGCTAAATTTCCCTTGGAGTTTTTTTTTTCCAGCATGATTTAAGAAAGGATAATAAAAATTAATAAAAACAGGTCTTTTATCAAATGAAAATAAGAATAGTTTTCTATAGAGAATTGTCTATAGAGGATTTTCAACAAAGAAAAAATAATCTGGGGAAAATTTTAGAGTGGAGAGGTATTTATATTAAGAACTTTCTTCTGAGATATTTTTATGAGAATGGAGAAAAATTTCATGCAGAGTGGAAGTGTGTTTATTGACATTATTTGAAAAATGGTCAGAAATTTAATACAAAATAAATTAGTTTTTACAACAGTAGATAAGGAGCAGCATTAAAGCTTAACACAAATAAAATTATTCATTAAGTAAGGATGACATAAGGATTCCATTTACAAAACAGTCCCCAGGGAAAAATACTTTTGGTTTGGGGGGAAACCATTAAGATTTATCCATATTTTTCTTGTTTTTATATAAAATCACTGGCTTTTTGGTGCAAAAGTACCATAATTCTGCATTTAGCTCTTTAGAATAAAAAATCCTTTTTGTCTATTACTGTTGGTTCCTTTGCAAACACTGTCAAATTTATAAAGCAAAACAAAACAGATATAAGCTAAACTTTGCTTTTGTGATAACAGGTTGTAACTTACCTTCCATATTTGTTTGCATTACCACTTATCAGCATTTTTTTTCCTATCACCTTGAATGGACTATTTTTGTACAGATTGTCTTTCATTGGATGACTTCTTTCACCAAGAAGGCAGATAAAAGGCAGGGATCTTTTTGCTACAATTGATGTAAGTCTAGGAGCAGTCCAGTACATAAGAAAACATGTTAAGAAAACAATTCTTACTTTATAATATGCATAATAATCCTAGTTAAAATATAAGGCAGGGAAAGAACCTTCATTGTCACTTCTGTCCTTGTGTTTCCAGTTTTTCTATCACATTTTTAAATATTTGTATCTATTTTTTAAGTTTTGAAAATCCTTTATAAACAAACACCTAAATGCCATTTAACTAATCTAACCTCACCATACTTAACCTAAATTATCAGTATTTGTCTATTAATATGTTCTTGGTAGGTGGCATTGATAGTGTGTAACTAATAATTTAGATCATTTGTTAATGGAAAATCTAGTTGATTTCATGTTTATCTTTAAGAATTTTGTAAATAAAAAATTGTACAACAGTGAAAGAAGCAAAGATGGAGGTTCTCTCCCTGCAAAATATGTTAATTAAGATTATTCTGCATAATATGAAATAAGAATTGTTTTCTAATTAACATCTTTTTACATCCTAGTTTAATTATCTTAATATTTTTATGTTTTAATAATATGCTTAAATGTTTTTATTTATTCTAATTAAAATGTTGATTTAGACCCTGAAGTTAGCCTACATTAAATTATACTGTAATAAAATAGGGGCAGTTCAAAAACCCATATCTATTTTGTCAGAAAGCCCAAGAAAAGTGGTCTTTCCTGAAAAGAGGTCTTTTACCCTAGGCTGACCTTTTCCCTCATTATTGCTTTAGATGGCCTAGGCTATGTTTCTTAAAAATTTACTTTTACAAGACAAAGTTTGTTCTGAAGTCATCAAAACTAAATATTCTCTCCACAGACTTGGAATAATTTAATTCTTTGATAATAACTACTTGTCAAGACAACAAAAAAACCCATCATTCATAATCTTACCAAAGCAAAATTTTAATAGCCTGGCAAACACCACAGGCCTAAAGAATACACAGCCAGCCTGAAATACATTGGATAACTCTGCTATCTACACATCACATCTAACTCTATGCTGTAAAAAAAAGAATACAAGTTACAAGATTCCCCAAGTGCTTGATATGGTAAAGGGTTAGGTTAGGAAAATGAAATTTTCAGGAATGGGTCAACAGACTACAGTAGGTCCTGGGAAAGTATTTTGAAGTAGGTTACCTACCTCTACTCCTTCTTCCTCTAGAGGCAGTGACCTCAGATGACCATTAGGCTATTAATTTATGTCTTATGAAGGTGAAACCTTGAAAAACAGATCTTCAGGTTAAATGAAGTGAGCCTACAAGAAAACTGTTTTCAGCTTGGTTTGGGATCAGATTTAAGATCTGGATATACATCTCCTAAATTAACAAAAAAAAACAATTCATATTGTTTAAAACTCTATTGAAGTAACAAGAATTGCATTTTCAAAACTATAACTGGAGAAAATAAAACTAAAAGTAAGGTCAAGTGTTGTTTTGTTGGAATTTCAATACCCGAGAAATAGTGAAAGCTCTAAGACTTAAAAATCAGAAGAGGGCTAACATGGAAGCCTTGCAATACCTTCCCAGAGTAGGCCATGTTTTGGCCCTGGATTCATTGCTGAAAGTTTCATTTTTCTAACCTAATCCCTTTCCAAGATAGTGAAAGGAAGTTAAACTAGAATTTCATTCTTGAATGAAATTCGTAAATGTTCTATTTTCAATAGAAAATGCACATGAATTCTTAAAAATGTAAGTAGCCTACAAACCATTCAAATTCAATTTAATTTAATTTTGAATAGATGGCGCTCTAGTTGCTGTATGTGCTGCCATGTTTACTAAGAAATTTTAATGCCCATGTCGGTAGAAATAGGGATAGAAGTATCCTAGTCTAGGTAAATTTGATCCAAGAAAGAAACAGTATTGGCTACAGACTTTTGCAATTTTTTGGTATAACAACCTAGTTATAACTAATATGGTTTTTGGTCATAAAATGGCGCATCAGTTGACATGTTATTCACGTAATGGTAAGACAGCACACCTTATTGATTATGTTATTGTAAACCGAAGACTAGCAGGATCAATACAAGATACTAGGGTAGGGTATATAGGAGTGCTGTTATTAATATTAAAAGTAAATATGACCATCTAATATTGTCTAGGGTTAATTTAAAGTTAAAATTTCAGAAGGGTAACTAGCATCCTGGGTAGTTAAGATGTTGGTAGGCTCCAAGATGAGAATTTGAGAGAAACTTTCCTGGAACAGTGGAATACGAAGCTTGGGAGTTTAGAATTTGACAATGTGGAAGATTGATAAAATAATTTTAGAAAACAATGTGTGAAGTTGCTGATGGTATCTTAAGGAAGAAAGTTAAGACTACAGCTAATATATTAAATAAAAAGCTTTTTGTTCAATAGAGAATAGAAGGGGTTTGTGCAAGAATTATTGGAGTGATAGATCATATGAAAACAAAAGAAATATGGAGAAAGTGGAGAAAGCATTTAAAAATAAACTAAGGAGGTGTGAAGTAGAGGTCGTGAATAAAATTGCCAAGGATCTGGAAGATGCAGCTAATCGGCATAGTAGTAATATATAATACTGAAATATTGATAAATTTAGAAAGAATAGTCAACCTGGACTAGTCCCAGTTAAAGATAGCTGCTAAGGAGCTAGTGTGGACTCATTCTAATTTAGCACCTCGTGTGACATTCAGAAAAAACCCACATCCAGTGTGACATCCAGAGCTGGTTGATAAGTTTGACAACTTTGTTGAAACAGGTCGATTCTTTTCCACTAGCCTTAGTGGGTTTAGTAGAAATGACTCCACGTCTATATCTCCAAGTCTTTCCTCTGCAGTTGTTTTGAAAAACTCTCCCAAAGATGTTACAGATGCGGCAGCTCGGAAAGAATACTTGAAAAAGCATTCTGGCAGCGATGCTGCTAGCATCATCAAACTGAAACCTCGTAAATTTCTCTTTGCGGTAATCGTAGGTAGCTGCAATGCCACTAATTATTTAGCTCAAGCCATTTCAACCTCTGATTCCTCCCTCAGTGCAAAAGTAAAATCCACAGCTTATTACGGAGTTGTGCGTCGACTTCCAGCTGGCTTTTGCTCTGAAGATGTTTGTGTTAAGGTTGAAAACTCTGTTTTGGCGGTTAAGATTGGTAAAATCCTACTCATATAAGGTAAAGTTTGAAAAAACAACAGCATTTACTCAATGCAATGCACTCCCCCATTGTAATTGGTTACGAGCCTCTACCAATGGAAGCATACAAATTCCTTTCTCCCCAATGCTATAACTGCCAGAAGTTTGGCCATGTATCCATCTCTTTTAAGAACTCCTGTGTTTGCTCAGCCCGTGGTGGAGGGGCGTATTCTCGTTCTAAAGACGATCCCTGCAAGAAATCAACAAAATGTGCTCTTTACAAGTTCTCCTGTCAACCATGCTACAGCTATAAGTGCCCTGTAGCTGAATCACTATGACAGCACATCCCAAGACAGTGACATGCCCTATATCAGTTCTATCATGGCATATAAATGGTGAAGTAGCTGATAAAATTTAAATTTTGACCTGACTAATCCAAAAATATGAAGTGATGTGTATTTAAGAAGATTCTTTTTTCAACAGATAAAAAAAAGCTTTTAAAATTTTGTTCGATTGCTTTGTATTTTTCTCCCCAGCAATGTATACTGCAGCAGCTGGACACCCCTCAGATGGCCTTGCCATTCTGACTACTTTAACATGCAATCAGACTGAATCTGGCCATCGTCTTCTTGCAGAATCATGCTTGGATCTCGTTAGTAAACATTTACCTCCCGACAAATTAATGTAATGAAAACACTAATTCAAAGTATCTAAGTGCTGGCAAAAAAGTGTGCCGACTTGTCAAGAAAGGGGAGAAGTCATCTGACAAACGCATTATAATCATCGGTGACTTTAATTGCGACTTGACAAACAAAACCCTCATAAGAACTCAGTTGCTCTCTAGCTGAAAAAGATGAAAATTTTATTTATATAGGCACTAGCTCCTCAACGTCGAACCTTGATCATATTGTCTCTTCTTTTCCCTTAAACCAAGCCACAGTCTTGCGTGAATGCTTTTGCTCTGATCACTTTCCAATCTGTGTATATATTGAGTGCATCAATGCTGCCACAACTTCTAACTTCAAAAAATGGTTCGATATCCAAAATTAGAGCCGCAATAATCCCCATTTATTTATATTAGAGTGTGACTTGCTTCTTAATAAAATCAAGGTTCCATTCCATCTCCTTAGCCCCGTCTGTAGTTCTTATCTTAGCAAGCGTCAGATTGAAATTCAGATTACCCTTTATCTTGCGGAAATTAAGTACGCACTTTGATGTGCGGAAAATATTGCGGTTCCAGCTAGACACTTCCTGATATTAAATAAAAAAACAAGTTTTTTTAAATGAAAGTAAGGAGCGACATTAAAACTTAAAACGAACAGAAATTACTCCGTATATGAAAGGGGCTTTTCCTCCTCGACACCCCGCTCCTTACGCTAAAGTTTTTTATTGTTTTAAAAAGTACAGTTGCGAGAAAGAATCAAACTTTAGCGCAAGGAGCGGGGTGTCGAGGAGGAAAAGCCCCTTTCATATACGGAGTAATTTCTGTTCGTTTTAAGTTTTAATGTCGCTCCTTACTTTCATTTAAAAAAACTTGTTTTTTTATTTAATTTCTGAAAGTTTTTGAATTAATGCATGTCTGATTTTGGCTCTCCGTACATAAATTATAAAAATGAAATTTGCATATTAATTCTTTTTTTGGCTAAATGGCTTTCTCTTAGTTTTGATCAGACGATTTTGAGAAATAAGGGGTGGGGAAGGAGGTCTAGTTGCCCTCCAATTTTTCGCTTACTTAAAAAAGGCAACTAGATCTTTTATTTTTAACGAACGTTTTTATTAGTAAAAAAAAATACGTAACTTAAGAATTAAATTACGTAACAAACTTTTATATTCTTATATTTTTGATTATATATATGAGGGGGTTGGTCCCCTCGTTAATACCTCGCTCTTCACACTAAATCTTGTTTTATCCCAATTCTTTAAGAATGACCCCTGAATCAGAAAGGCCGTAGAATAAATAGTTGAAATTATTTAAAAAAATTTTAGCATAAAGAGCGAAGTATTTATCTCTTCCTAAATACCTCGCTCTTTATGCTAGAGTATTTTTAGAACCCCTCATATGCTTTATATGCTTTATATGCTTTTTTTTACTGTTTTAAAAAGAAGAATTGAGAGACAGAGTCAAACTTTAGCGTAAAGAGCGGGGCGTTGATGAGGAAGCAGCCTCTTTCATATACGAAGTAATTTCTGTTCGTTTTAAGTTTTAATGTCGCTCCTTACTTTCAGTTAAAAAAACTTGTTTTTTTTATTTAATTTCTCAAAGAGCTTGGCAGTATGTTGGCTAAATTCCAGTGGTCTATCTTCTCAATTACTCCTTCTGATGTAAAATGCGCATTAAGAAAGATCAAGAAATAACGTCCGCTGACGTTGATCTGGTCTCTGCTAAACATTTTGCAAATGTTGGTGATTTGCTTGTGCCGCACCTCTCGCTGTTGTTTCAAATGTCAATTTTTTCAGATGTGGTGCCACAACATTGGCCAGATTACTCCTATTCCCGAAAACGGAAAGAAAGATCTTGAAGATTTTCAATCATACCGCCCTATAACCGTTTCGTGGACCTCGTTTAAAATTTTGAGTCTCCAGAGTGGATTTTTGAGTCGTCAGTTTGGTTTCCAGAAGGAACTAAGTCGGGAGTATGCTTTTTATGCCCTTTTTAGTATTCTAGCTAATGTGAAAGGATTTGGTGATTTCCTTTTTCTTTGCGCACTGATCATAGCTAGAGCATTCGATTTGTGTATATTTGCCCAGGTTTTGTCAGAAACTATAAAACAAGGGGTTGATCCTTCTGTTATTAATTGTCTCCGTTACATGTACAGTCATCTTAAAGCTAAAATAAAAGGGGTTCGCGTATTGTTCAGCCTCAGTACTAAAACTGCAACTCTTAGAGTCAGATTAGACAAAACTTTAAGAAATTCTTATCATGTCAAGGCGAATAGAGGCTAAGAAAACCGACTATTATAATATGCTAAAGTTAAATAGAAACAAAATGACAGGTATGAAGGCAAAAGAAATTAAGGCAGAAGTAAGAAAGTCGTACCGTTCTTTAGATATGAGATGGCATCCTGACAAAAACCGGAACAATGAGAAAGAAGCCACTTTTAAGAGCTCTTGCAAATTTTCTTTTTGTTCTTAAACGCAATTTTCTTACTTTATCAGGAAGTGTCTAGCTGGAACCGCAATAAATTCTGCACATCAAAGTGCGTAGTTAATTTCCGCAAGATAACTGGTAATCTGAATTTCAATCTGACGCTCGCTAAGATAAGAACTACAGACGGAGCTAAGGAGATTGAATGGAGCCTTGATTTTATTAAGAAGCAAGTCACACTCTAACATAAATAAATGGGAACTAATGCGGCTCTAATTTTGGATATCGAACCATTTTTTGAAGTTAGAAGTTGTGGCAGCATTGATGCACTCAATATATGCACAGATCGGAAAGTGATCAGAGCAAAAGCATTCACGCAAGACTGTGGCTTGGTTTAAGGGAAAAGAAGAGACAATATGATCAAGGTTCGACGTTGAGGAATAAGTGTCTATATAAATAGAATTTTCATCTTTTTCAGCTAGAGAGCAACTGAGTTCTAATCTCTGTTCGTTTTAAGTTTCAATGCTACTCTTTACTTTCAATTTAAAAATACTTTTCCATGTTTTTTTTTTTATAGTAATTTTAGAAAATTCTGCGCCCTTTTCATTGAATTTCTGTTCCCTCATGACATATTTCTCCAAAGAAAGATCCCCCCACATAGCCCCCTCCCCTCAACACCACCCCCAAAACCAAAAAAAATCCCCTGAAAACGACTGTACACTTGCCAATAACCATTATTATATGTAAACACTGGTCGAAGTTTGTAACTTGCAGCCCCTCCCCCAGGGACTGTGGGGGAGTAAGTCATTCCCAAAGACATAATTATTATGGTTTTTGACTATGCGGAACAAAATGGCTATCTAAAAATTTTGTCTGTTGACTTTGGAGAAAAAATGAGCGTGGGAGGGGGGCTAGGTGCCCTCCAATTTTTTTGGTCACTTAAAAAGGGCACTAGAACTTTTCATTTCCGTTAGAATTAGCCCTCTTGCGACATTCTAGGACCACTTGGTCGATACGATGACCCCTGGGAAAAAAAAAATAACAAATAAACACGCACCCGTGATTTGTCTTCTGGCAAAAATACGAAATTGCACATTTTTGTAGATAGGAGCTTGAAAATTTTGCTATAGGGTTCTCTGATACGCCGAATGCGATGGTGTGATTTTCGTTAAGATTCTGTGACTTTTAGGGGGTGTTTTCCCCCATTTTCTAGAATAAGGCAAATTTTTTCAGGCTCGTAACTTTTGATGAAAAAGACTACATTTGATGAAACTTATATATTTAAAATCAGCATGAAAATCTAATTCTTTTGATGTATATTTTAGCATCAAAATTCCGCTTTTTAGAGTTTCGTTTACTATTGAGCCGGGTCGCTCCTTACTACAGTTCGTTACCACGAACTGTTTGATTTTTCAGAGCATGTCTGTGAGCCGAAGAAAAAAAACAGGTACTTATGTATTATACAAGAAACACTCGAGAATTTGGATCGCAAAGATCAGATAAACACTCGATAAATCGGATCGAAAAGATCAGATAGGACAATAACTGGTTAGTTTGTAAGGTCAAACTTTGCAGAGTACATGTGGTGGACAGCAGTATCGAAAAAAGTCAGAACTTATTTCAACGTGATTCTTAATGACATTTCTGCGTTCAGGGCACATAATTCTAAGTTTTAGTTTTCACAATTTTGCTAATAAAGTATCATACTTTCATCATATTTTGTTTTATTTCATTAGCGTTAACCCTAATTCACTTCTCGAGAGTTTCTTGTATAATATATAGGCTAAGTACCAAAATACATTTTCATTATCACTTGTGTGTGCTGATAGCCGTGAAATTTGTATTCAAGATGAATTTCCTGAGCGAGTTTGTGGAAGGTTCAAGAAAGGTATACTTTTTTGGAAAGCCAAGAAGAAATGAAAGCATAAGATGTTTATTAAACCTAATCAATTTACTTGAAGAATTTGTTAAAAATACTAATTCGTTGCTACGATCTCAGGCTTATTTATCAGAAATTTACGTTTCAGTTCAACCGAAAACTACTCAGCGCAAACTGATTTCACGCAGATTGTTCCATTTGGCAATTTCCTAGTATATTTTTAAGAAGTTCAAACCCATGTAAAAGGGTTTGTTCAAACTTAAAAGAAACGGTAGAATAGTAGTGAATAACCTAACCTTGATGCCAGTTATCCTTTCTTGTCTTGCTTTTCTCAAGGTGGTAAGGATATTTTTTATGGCACATTTCTGTGGTGCTTGAAAGTAGTAACCATTTTTAATTTGACTTCATTATTTCGCCAAAACTCTAGAGAGTAAGTAACCCGACTTGGCAGATAAGTAATACTATTAAACCTACTTGGTACATGTTATCCATTGTTGCTTCAAAAGGCATCTATATATTATCTTTTTGCGCAATATAGATAGACGAGTTTAAAAGTATCTACGTGCTTTACAAAAGACTGCGTATTTTCATTTTTTGTTCGAACTATAACGAATACAAAATGCATTCATAATCACTGAAGCGGTATTTTCCAGTAACTTCTGCTGCAGGTGCAACTAAATCAAATAAGCCAGAAAGTAGTTTACATTTTCGAACTGTATTTCTTTATGCGCTTTGTAATATCTACCGATTAGAAAATTAAATTGCAATGGGCTTCATATTCTAATCAATGGTAAAAATATTGGCTGGGAAATATCAAAATTGGTAAAGTCTGAATGGCGTTGCATTAGATTTCCCCCATCTTTTCATTTTGACTCGTCTAAATTGGAAACCGTAAATTTAACCCACTTAAAGCTTTTTTGCATGCAGCAAAGCTTTACAAACTGATGGTAATGCTGGAAATATTCCTTACCTTCTGAGGATAGATCAACGATGCAACCCTTGATTCTAAGTTGGTAGTTTCAGGTGGTGCAATGCTGACAATCCCTCACTCCATTTAATTCGAATCTCCTTTAAATAAGAAAAACAAACAGTATCATTACTTGCATGGGGCCAATTATGTACTTAAAGATGAAGAATTGTGTGATGTAGTCACACATTAAATTGGTTGTTAAAGCTGAACTAAAGCACCTTTGACTTATGCATAATAATAATGCTAACGTTAGACAATATATTTCAGAGTTCTTTTGTGCATTTCTATCTGACATTGTATGCGTAGCCTGTAACCATTGGGCTATTTTTTTATGGATTGTAGACAATATACCCCTTAAGAACCAGCAGCATCATATCTAAGAACTTTTTTAAGTAAGGCCTGAAGTTTAAGTTAAAGCTACATAAGCATACGCTTAGTTATTTTTTTTATATTTCTTTACTACCTAGAAGTATGCTTGGCTTTGAACAAAATTAGGACCCTGATTAAATTGCTACTTCAGAGCTTGCTAATTAAGAGCCTTCGTCCATTGTGCGTAATAGTAATTAGGTTCTACAACTATATTTTTTATTGTTAAAGGAAAGCACCATCTCTCATATTTGGATTTTATTTTTAGTGCTGGTGGAACTGGTGTAATGCTTAATGCTGATACCATTAGAAATTGGCTGGAAAAGGAGAATATTCGTACCAATTTTTGGGGGATTGCAGACTCCGGATGGTTTTTAAACAGGATACCATTTGCACCAACCACTTGCTTTGAAAAGGACACCCAAAAGTAAGAAACTTATCAAATTGTGACTTGTATTATAAATTACTGAAATGTTATTAACAGAAAGTAAAAACTTCTGACCATTAGTGAGAAACGAGCATATTTTAATGGACATCGCATCCTGTAGTTAGACAGCGTAGAGAGCGAATAGAACTAAAATATAGTGCCACGATAACAATATATGTCCCAGTTGAGCGAGGTTGAACGAAGTATCTCGGGGATTGAGATTAAGGTTTTCAGTTTTTTGAGCCTTTTTTAGTTTTAAAATTGAGTTTTAAATTTGAAATGCTGTCAGAACTTTTAAGAGAAAATAGTTATAATTGCACCCTTTAGTCGGCTGTAAAATCTATCTTCAGAGTATCTCTATCCACTGTTTCCACAAACTATATGACTTGGTGCTGCCCAAGTTTTAGTTTTAAAAATATAGCTGATATAAATACCATCTGGATAATAGATTGGACGAGTGTCTTGAATAAAGTTAACAGATATTGAAAAAGGCTTGAATATGATTTTCTGATTTTCTGCTGTTTTTTTTTTATCTTGCATATAAATGACAACCTGCTTCTGATTAACATTTTCCAAAAATAGTTTTTTCGGCTTTTCTTGGCATTGAACTTTGGTTTAAAGCGTATGAGTATGAGTCCTCTACTATAATTGAGCTATCGCTAGTCCCCCTCATTTTAATAATCTGACTATCTCTCATGTATAATGAATCTGGAATCTCGGCATTTCCTTTACCAACAGGATTCTTAGTTTTCACCAGCAAACTCTATCTGATATTAGCAAAAATGCCTAATTTTCTACACAGTGATTGTTCCGAACCGAAGAAAATACAATAGACGTACTGTTGCACAGCTTTACTCGACCTTCTGGGATCATATGTTCTTTATGCTTTAGGCATTTTCTCTTTTCTTAAAATCGTAACTCAATAGGGAATCTAGATAAAATATCTTAATTTTTTTTAGTCTTTTGTTTATATTCAACCTTGCACAAAAAACCTTTTTTAAGTAATTTAGATGTCTCTTATATTATTTCAAAGTTAGAAATACTACTTCTACTGCTACTAACAACTCTCCGCAGCACCAAACCACCTAACGCTAATACAGATACACACGGTCCTCCCCATCCTAATCTATTTAAATCTTCCCTCTTTACACCTCCCAGGAAGTTCCCATTTCCCTTAAATCTTTCTTTACGACATCCCATCCCCCCAAACGCGGATGCCAAGCTTTCCGTTTCCTAGACGGTTGGCCGAAAGGTAAAATCTTTGGCAATTTGCCATCCTTCCTCCACAGAACGTGCCCTAACCATCTTAATCTTTCTCTCATTACAGTTCTAGAAAGTGGGATTGAATCACACTTTTCGTACAGCCTACTGTTTGAAATACAGTCAGTTAGCCAGGTACCTAAAACAATCTGTATGGAATTTCTCAACATCTAGCAAATCTTTCTCTGTTTTTCGGACCCCCATGGTTCCGAGCCATATTATCTGGTTATCTATAGCTTATCTGTGGTTATTCCCTAACAACTGTCTAATTTATTCTCCTCCATTTAAATCCATTTTAGTTTTTTGTTTTGCTACCTTAATACGATCTGAAAACGGCCAGTATGAAAATTTAGTATGTTTCGTCTGTCTGTTAGAACGAGAATGTTCTTCAAATAAAAGAAAGTATCACTTGAGACTTCCAGCATATTAAAGTGCATTTCTAAAGATTACTAACAATACAAATATTCTTGATTTTTTAAGCTTTAGGTTAGAGAGACAGAGTGACGAATATGGCAAAGATAAGTAAAATTGGACGAAGGGGCCTCTTAAAAATTATTAACATCATTCAATTCCCTGCTGTTGCTAGATGTTTTACTGTTGCCATAGATATTTTTTGTAGTCTAGCTTAATTAAACTGTCTTTGATAATATATTTTGGTCTTAATCGGATTCTAGACCTATGGTCTTGCTTGAAATCAGAACTTTATGCTTTTAGATGTCCACCTTCACAGTCAGTGCAAATGGGTATGAAGCTATGGTCCAGCAAACTTCCTGAAGCTTGTACTAGAATTAACAAAGATGAACGTTGGAAATGCTTTTTCGGAACGTCTATTCATCCATCATTGATAAGTGAGTCTTTTATATGATGCTATTCTTTTAAGGTTGAAACATTTTAAATTTTCAGAAGTATTTAAGCTAGGACTTTACACTAGATTTAGATTATACTACTACTACTACTACTAATAACTCACTGCAGCACCAAGCCGCCTGAGGCCAACACAGCTACGCACGCTCCTCCTCCAACCTAATCTATTTAAAGCCTCCCTCTTTACACCCTCCCAGGAAGTTCCCATTTCCTTTAAATCCTTATTTATGACATCCTCCCAACCCAGACAAGGACGACCTGCTTTCCGTGTAGCCCCAGACGGTTGGCCAAAAAGTATAATCTTCGGTAATCTGTCATCCTTCATCCTTAGAACGTGGCCTAGCCATCTCAACCTTTCTTTCATTATAGCCCCAGAAAGCGGGATTGAACCACACTTTTCGTACAACCTACTGTTTGAAATACGGTCAGTCAGCCGGGTACCCAGAACAATCCGTAGGCAATTTCTCTGGAAAACATCTAGTAAATTTTCATCTGCTTTTCGGAGTGTCCATGCTTCAGAGCCATATTTGACCACTGTCATCACTGTAGCTTCCAATATTCTAATCTTGGTTTGTAGGCTTATCTTTCTATTCTTCCAAACTTTTTTTAACTGTGAAAAAACACCCTGAGCTTTAGCTATTCTACTTTTAACATCTTCACTGCTCCCACCATCTTTACTAATAATACTACCAAGGTAACTGAAGCTCCCAACCTGATCAATCTTTTCGTTACCTAAGGTCACCTGTTCATCTTCACTTATTCCTAACCTTAGTGACTTAGTCTTCTTAACATTAATTTTCAAGCCTATTTTTGCACCCTGAACTCGTAAAACCTCTAAAAATTCATTCATTTTGCTCACACTTTCATCTAATATGCTTAAATCATCAGCATAATCTAAGTCCAGGAGCGTTCTTCCTCCCCATTTGATTCCATGGTCTCTAATTGCCTTTCCTGTGCTCCTTAAGACGAAGTCCATCAAAAACAGTCCATCTCTAGCTGAATAAAAAAAAAACAGTAAAAAGCTATAATTGTTCCGGATTTGTCCAATTTCACTAGTTAATTTGTTTCTACAAAACTGTATCCATATATCAATTGATAAATTGTATTTTTCTTTTTATACGATAGATGGGATTCATTGACCATTGAATATACAAAAGGTACTGCAATAGTGTACTATTCTCACAAACCAAAGGCTCTTTGGCCTGTAAAGCAGGATCATCGCTTTTTTTTGGGGGGGGACTGGCAAGGGGGGCAGTTACCACACCACCACCTATCAATAATGATGAAAAAATTGTTATAAATCCCATGCCTCTTGACTATCTGGATATGGACCCCTTTAGCCCCCGCCCTCAGTAAAAATGATGGAGGTTCGTCCCTGCTGTAAAAAAGGAGAAGCTAATCTTATTTTAGTGAACTATTTGGAATAATTTGGATTTATTAGAATAATCAAAAAAAGGATATTATTGTTGAATATTGTTTTACAAGATGAGAAATTCCAAACTTGAATGAAAATTTGAAATATTTAGGGCCGTTTTCAGTTTCATTTGTAAGCAGTAAGTCAAGCTAAATTACTATTTTCTTTCATATATAACGCATGATTTCCTGAACAATGGCAGTTAAAACTCGTAAATTGTCAAAATTATTGCACGAATAGTTAATGTTTGGCAAAATAAAGGAAACTGATAATGTGTTATAAAAAAAAATATATATATTGACATAAACCAAGTCACAAGTGAAAATAAAATATTTTGGCTGGAAATTTGTCTAGCATTTTGTTTACGATAACAACCTAAATTCCTAATTTCTTTTACCTTAATGGGGCCTTTTGGTGGAAAATAGAGGAATAAGAAAGAAAAACAGAATGAAATAATCTGTATAGGCCTCTATCAAGCTATTTAAAGAAAGGCTCATAAGCGAGTGCCACATAATTTAAACTTGAATTATAGCTCAGGATCGACTCAAAGTTTTAATTAGGCTCCCAATTGTCAAGGGTAAAGAAAATAGGGTTTGATCCAGTCTTAGCTCTGACTAAATCTTGGCCACCCTAAAGCCTCGCTCCTTCTACCAAATGAACAACCAAATCAAAATTGTGAGAAAAAAATAAGCAGTAGAATAGAAAATAAGGAACAATCAGAACGAAAGACAAGCATTAATAAGAAGTCTGAAATTTATAAAGAACAAAAATCGAGCTTCAAATATCCACCTTAAAAAAAAAAAAAAAAAAAAAAAAAAAAAAAAAAAAAAAAAAAAAAAAAAAACTAGTTCAGGGGGAACATCAAGCTACAAGAAATAAAGCTGTTAAATAAAAGCATGTTATAAGGTTTGTTTTAATATCTGAATGGCTTATAGGATATGTAATCCTTTGTTTTAGCTCCTACTTTTATCTTTCAATTGCTATTTGATGAAGCATAAATGAAAGCTGATAACGTCGGATTGCCTCTTTCAAAATTCCAGTGGAATTACATCAGAAAGTCTGCTGAAGATCTTCGAGAGTCTTTCAACAGTTCCAAGTAAGAAATTAAAAATATACCTACTTTTCCTTTCTCCTTTTTTTATTGTTATGGCTATTTACTTGCGTTGATCTTTGTCCCATAATTTCAAGAACTCTAAAGTTGGATCCATTAATTGCCTTGCATTGGTTCATTAATTGCCTTGCAGGATTTAAAACAAAAAAATCTGCAATGAAAATCTAGAATAATAGAAAAAACAGGAAAAACAAATTTTAAACTGTTAAATTAGGTCTACGTGTCTCATGGGAAAGCAATTATTATATTCTAAAAAAAGTCACGATTTTTTTTTGTAAAAGTTGTTCTTTTTTAATCAAACAGCTCGTGGTAACGAACTGTAGTAAGGAGCGACCTGGATCAATAGTAACCAAAACTCTAAAAAATGGAATTTTGATACCAATAGTTACATCAAAAGTATCACATTTTAATAATTACTTTAAATATATAAGTTTCATCAAGATCTGTTATACCCATCAAAAGTTACGAGCCTGAGAAAATTTGCCTCATTTTAGAAAATAAGGGAAAACACCCCCTAAAGTCATGCAATGTTAACGAAAATCACAGATCAAACTCATCCAGATGCGCCATTGGGGGGGGGGGCAAATTACCACCCCAGATTTTCCAGGGGGCCTAAGCTTCCACCAAAAAGGGCCCTTTGCCAGCCATAATAATAAACACTGTTTGTTATTAACCATTGTAAACTTTGAAAGCAGGCTCGACACATAATTAAATTCTCAAGTTCTGTCAAATGCCAATTTCCTAGATGATTATATTAATATTATAAATTCTGAATATTTGCAGTAATTCCTCTAAGTTGATAGACTAAAATAGGTCAGTTCCTGGCCTATGATTCCTTGATGGAATCGTTCCTTGTTATTTTCCAATTGCACTACATAGAAGCAATTATGCGAGCGACGAAATCGCTGTCTCAGCAGCTCCGTGCCGTCACCATCGACTTGGTTATTTCTCGATCGCGCACCCTGATTCAGGCCACAAGAAGCAAACTCACCGACCTGCGTTCAGATGCTTCATTTGTATCGCTTTTCAAGAAGGCTAAAGAGTTTGCAACAGAACTCGAAATTAAATTACCTGCTGTGAATGGACCCGCGACTAGACCCTCCTCTGTTGGTCAGAAAGGACGACCTTGAAGAACTCAAAAGATCACCAAGCATTGGAAAAAATTTGTGACAACTTTGACGCTAGGAAAGAATTTCATCAAATCTGGAAATTGGACTACTATTTTGGCGGATGAAATGAAGCAAGAATACTTCAAAACTTTTGACCGTCTACTAGCCGAATTTGACAGAAGGTTCACAGATAACTTGCCAGTGCTGAGTACGCTCGAAGCCTTGGATCCAAGCCCAACCAAGTTTATGGACACAGAGCTTCTCAAGCGTTTCTCTTCTCTTTACGGCGAGTTGGATATCGACAGCATTCTTCTCGAATCTCAAGCTGGTATTGCCAAGCGTTTCTTGATCAATGAGGAGAAAAGGCTGGAAAACTTCCTAGACATTGTCGACCGTCTTCAGGCATTAACAGTGGCTTACTCAGAAGTAATTAAAATACTTCGTATTGCTGCCACTCTTCCTGAGACTACAGCGAGCAATGAGCGTTTGTTTTCTAGCCTAGAAATAGTGAAAAACCACCTGCGGTCTACAACAGGAGATGATCGTCTCAGTCACCTCCTTTTGATATTTGCAGAGAAGGATTTAGTAAAAAATTTGGACTACAGCCAGCTTGTTGAGGATTTTGCAAAGATGAAAGCTCGGCGGTTCCCCTTGTTACCTTGAATGTTGTTATATATTTTTTTTTATCTTGTTATGTTTTTCCTTTTCGTAAATATATTTGATCTGGAAGATTTCTGTTGAAAGAAAACTGAGATTTTGGTTACAACCCTCAGCATAAAAAATGAAGGTTACTTTCACCAACGTATTGTTTACTTAAATAAGAAAGTTTCTCGCTGAGGAATGCCAGCCTGTAGTCTGGTCGAATTTTCCACTTTCAGTTTAATCACTTAACCTAGTTGATTGTATTCTTCGTTTTTATAATTAATCTTAGAGGTCAGTGTGGCTAAGTTCCACATTTGGCTACAGTACATTTTCAAGCAACACACGGGTGCTGAAAATGCATTTTTACTTAGAATATTCGATCAATGTGCTGCCAAAACCCGGATTTTTCTTACGCGACACAAAGTGAATCGGGGGGGGGGGGAAGATGGAGTTCATGCCCAACCCAAGATTTGGCCCAAATGGCACCTCTGGATTCAGCGTATCAGAGAACCTTATTGTAGAAGTTTCAAGCTCCTATCGACAAAAATGAGGAATTTCGTATTTTTTGCCAGAAGACAGATCACGGATGCGTGTTTATTTGTTTTTTCCCCCATGGGTGATCGTATCGACTGAATGGTCCTAGAAGGTCGCGAGAGGGCTCATTCTAACGGAAATTAAAAGTTCTAGTGCCCTTGTTTAAGTGACCAAAAAAATTGGAGGGCACCTAGGCCCCCTCCCACGCTCATTTTTTCCCAAAAGTCACCGGATCATAATTCTGAGATAGCCATTTTATTCACCATAGTTGAAAAACCTAATAACTGTATCTTTAGGGACGACTTACTCCCCCGCAGTCCCCGTGGGAGGGGCTGCATGATACAAACTTTGACCTGTGTTTACATATAGTAATGGTTAGTGGGAAGTGTACAGACGTTTTCAGGGGGATTTTTTCGGTTTAGGGGAGAGTTGAGGGGGGGGTACGTTGGAGTATATTTCCATGGAGAAACTTCTTATGAGGGAAGAGAATTTCAATGAAGAGATGCAGGATTGTCTAGCATTATTTGAAAAAACAATAAAAAAATGAATATGAAAAGTTTTTTCTACTGAAAGTAAGGAGCAGCATTAAAACTTAAAACGAAAAAAAATTATTACGCATATGAGAAGTTTACCTCCTCGTTATACCTCACTCTTTACGCTAAAGTATTTTTAGTAATTTCAACTATTTATTCTACGGCCTTTGTGATTCAGAGTTCATTCTTAAGGAATTGGGACAAAACTAAGCTTCAGTGTAAAGAGCGAGGTATCGACGATGGTTGAATCCCCTCATATACGCAATAAAACACGAATATAGAAGTTCGTTACGTAAGTTAATTCGTAAGTTACGTATAAAATTGTATACAAACGTATACGTTTGTAAAAAATTTAAAGTTGTAGTTGCTTTTTTAAGTGATCAAAAACTTGGAGGGCAACTAGGCTTCCTCCCTCGCTCCTTTTTTCTCAAAATCTTCCGATTAATTGCAATTAATTAATATGCAAATTTCTTTTTAATTATTTATGTGCGGAGAGCCAAAATCAAAACATGCATTAATTCAAAAACGTTCAGAAATTAAATAAAAAAAGAGGTTTTTTTAAATGAAAATAAGGAGCAACACTAAAACTTAAAACTAACAGAAATCACTCTGTATATGAAAAGTTTTTCCTCCTCAACGCCCCGTTCTTTACGCTAAAGTTTCTTACTGTATTAAAAATAGAGTTAAGAGAAAGAGTCAAACTTTAGCGTAAAGAGTGAGGCGTTGAAGAGGAAAAGCCCCTTTCATATACAAAGTAATTTCTGTTTGTTTTAAGTTTTAATGTTGCTCCTTACTTCCATTTAAAAAACTTGTTTTTTCATTTAATTGATCGTGAACAGCGAGGGCTATGGAAGGTTCAGACCCCTCACATAGAGAATAATTTGTGTTTATTTTAAGTTTTAATGTTGTTCCTTATTTTCAGTTAAAAAACTTGTTTTTTTGTTTAATTTTGACCGTTTTCAAATCATGCTATGAAACCCCTCCTCGTGTAAAATTTTCCATAGGAGATTCACCCTCCTCAGTAAACTTTCTTCCACAGGAAAAATTCTCTCCGAAGAATATTCCCCCCCATCCTCCCAGAAAATTACATCCGAAAAATTGTCGTATATTTCCCAACAACAAGTGCTATATGAAAACAATGGGCAAACTGCAGAGATTACAGCCCTTTCATGTGTTGTGGGGGTCATGTCATTCTTAGAAGTATAGTTATTAGACCTTTAAGCTATACAAAACCAATTGGCTATCTCATGATTTTTGATCGGGTGTCCTTGGAGGAAAGGGGACGTAGGAGAGAGGCTAGTTGCCCTCCAATCTTTCTGGTCATTTAAAAAAGGCACTGGAACTTTTTATTTCCGTTTGCATGAGCCTTCTCCCATTTTTTTGATTTGATGACCAATGGTTTGATGTGATATTCTTTGCAAAAGAAAAATCACTAAAAACTAAAAAAACGAACAAATAAACACACATTCGTAATCCTTCCTCTGACAAAAGATATAAAATTCCACATTTTATAAACAGAAACTTGAAACCTCTACAGCTCTCTGACACAGTAAATTTGATGGTGTAATTTTTATTAAGGTCGCTTGAATTTTTTGGGATGTTTCTCTCTTTTTCGAAAATCAGGCAAATTTTCTCAGGCTTTTAGCTTTTGATGGGAAACGTTAATCTTAATTAATTTTATATATTTACAATCAAAATTAAAAACAATTCTTTTAATGCATAAATTATTACTGTATCTCTTTAAATACTTTGGTTACTATCGGACCAACCTACTCCTTTCTTACAGGTCGTTACCACGAACTATTTGACTACAAGAAGGTTGATTTTCTGATAGTTTATAATTTCATCAAATAAAGT
Organism: Artemia franciscana; assembly: GCF_032884065.1. Taxonomy (NCBI): domain Eukaryota; kingdom Metazoa; phylum Arthropoda; class Branchiopoda; order Anostraca; family Artemiidae; genus Artemia; species Artemia franciscana. Next base: position 25,754,632 of record NC_088864.1, read on the forward strand.
CATAGTACTTTTTTGTCCCTTTCAACCAATTCTCTCTTCTCCAGTGCTATATTTGCTCCTGCCTGTATGTCTCATACTGTTCATACAAAAAGATCCTGGACAACTGTAGAAATTGACTCCATTTCCCTACCTCAAGCAATTAGATGCTGGGAGTTGAGTCTAAGCCCAATCGAACATAGAAAGCGTCATCATAAGCTGACAATCAAGGAAGGAGCTCCAACAATTGAATCAAGCATACAGTTAGCGTGAGTTTCTTTTTAGTTTCTTTAACTACCCTAAATATAAAATTTAACCATTTGTTATTTTGGTTGTGACAAAATAGCTAAGTAAATAGTGGTTCGGCATTATAGTCGATGTTGCGTATAGTTGTGTAGTTTTAAAGTACTAAAACCCTTAAATAGTTGAAACCAGATAGTTTTTCGTGCATTCTTAAAATAAAAATATCTCGTTCGTCAATAACTTTTTCTAAAAATTGCCTTATTTTTAAATCACCATTCGGTCCTTTGTAAAAAGTCATTTATTTGAGGTTTTTTAATCAGCAGTTTTACTTTAAATAAATAGGGAACTAAATAAAGAATGTACTTTTTTACATGTTGAATAAGGGTTAATGATTTATGAATATAAGACAAGAACATAATGTTTAATCTTTCAATAATTACGGAGGAAAAGTGTTAAAAATGTCAAATATTGAAACGATACGAGGGAAATAAATGAGCAGTTTATTGACAATGTTAAAACCAAATCTAAATTAAAATAATGAATGTAATATATTATATTTGTTACCCACAGACCTCTTAGTCTATCAAACGTTTTGTGCATGAAATGTCAAAACTTGTCGACACATTAAACCAAAATTATATTAATAACAATAAAGGAAGTCATCTTTGATGGTTGTTCGTCGAATTATTGCAAAATTGGTTTTAAAAGCATCCTATATATCCTGTATCTGTGCCAACTAGCTGAGTAGATGACATATTGGGCTGACAATCCAATATATTTATGGGAAGGGGTTTAGGCTTGGGGTCAGTGGTGGGATTCTGCAATCTCAGTGACTAAGTCTGGGAAACTTACGGTTAAACAGATTCCCAGGTAATATCTGGATGTCAAATGCCAATTGAGGTGGAAAAACACCAGATTCTGCTGCAAGTGCAAGTATGTAGGTGCAAGTTAGTATCTATATATGGGAAGCTGGTATACACTTAAAGGTGTGGGTAAGGGTAAATTGAATTTAAGTTTTATTAAGAGCATAGTCAATATCATTATGAGCTTAATCATAATCAGTAACGGTAATGAGAAGATCGATCAAATGGAGAGCATCAATTATCTAGATACAAGACCCAGGGTGAAACAGTTTGGAAGAGTAGGAAGTTAAGCCTGCGTAACAAGATTAGAATTTTGAAAGATAAGGTCATGACAGTGGTCAAGTAAGGTTCTGAAGCGTGGTCGCCCAGAATAACGGAGGAAGATTTGCTTGATGTTTTAAAGATAAATTGCTTACGAGTGGTTTTGGATACCCGGCTGACTGACCGTATCTCGAACAGTAAGCTTTGCAAAAAAAACGTGGGTCAATCTCACGTTCCAGAGCTATAATGAGAGAAATATTGATATGGCTAGGAAACGCTCTGTGAATGAAGGATGACACACTGCCAAGATTGCCCTTGTCTGGGAACAGTCTTGGCCGAAATAAAAAGTAGGGATCGACGGATGTCTTAGGAAAAGATTTAAGTGAAAAAGGAATTTATTGCAGGGTGTAAAGAGGGAGCGTTCGAATGAATTGGGACGAAGGTAGAACTTGTGGATCTGTGTTGGCCTCAAGCGCCTTGGTACCATAGTGAACTGTTAGCAGTAGTAGTAGTACAATCGATATCTATAATGAGTGGAACTTTACGGTAAAGAGTAGGGGGATTGGGTGGTATTCATTCCCCCCAATCTGTCGGATTAATTTATGGTAATTTTTCGTCATTGGTTTTTGTTTTCTTTCGAAAAAGGTTATTTTTTTCATTTAGTTTTGGTCTGTTTTTTATACATTGAGGGTTTTACTAAATGTTAAAACTTGCATTTAAATTATTTCTTGATACGATTAAACCTAATGAAAATAAAACATGTGAACAGGCAAACAAAAATATGGGTGTAACCAACCTCCTGAGCAAAATGAAAAATTTTGCTTTTGTGGATAAGGACTGGAAACCTCAGATGCAAGCTTCTTTCACACGTTAAGTATGATTATGTAATTTTCATCAATATAACCCCTTTTTAGGAATATTTTCACCCTTTTTCTAAAATCACACAAATTTTGATATGACAATAACTTTTGATAAGAAACTTTAAACTTAATGGATTTTACATTAGAATCAGTATTGTCTTCAAATACTACTTGGAATGTATACACCAGTAGCAAATAATATCTTTTACTCCACGTTCTTTCAATTTATAACGAAAAAAGTAAAATAAGAGGCGAAGAGAGTGAACGAAGCAATAAAAAAGTTTTTAAAGTGATACTAAGAAGAGCCAATCTATCTTAAATAAAAGTCGTCTCCGTTATTTCATTTTTTGTTTCATTTTAATTGTATATATTTAGTATTAATTTTGTTGTTGAAAGATCTCTACAACACTGGCAAACATGCTATATTTGTTTAATTTTATAATAAGCTGTCATTGATAGATACATAACCACAATTTCAATTATTACATATGTAGCAGGGTTTTCAGGAAATTGGTAGTATCTGTTGTATTTAAGATAAATTCATTGGGCAAATCATGCTCTTAGTTTGAAAAAATTTAGCGCAAGACTGAGAGGTTTAGGGGATGGCTGTCACTCTATTATATAAGATGGCTCATTTAAGTATTTATAGTTGTTCGTTGCTTGAATTTTCTCTTCCATCGAATATCTTCCCCTTTTTAATATCATGTTTACGCAAGAGGGGCTACACCTTTCTGCCTCTGATGCTTAAGCTCAAATGTTGTATAAAGTTTCTTCGACAGTAAAAATAATCACTGAAGAAGGGGCACGCTTGAATTTTTCTTTGGAGTGGGAAGATAGAGAGAGATAGAGGGGGGGGGTCAATAATCTTGCGGATGATTTTTAAGGCATTCATTTAATATTCAAAGGAAGGTGGGCTCCATCGGAAAAATATTCCTCTGTAGGATACTTTCGATATGAATGTGATGTTATATTTTGCACAGGTTCACACATGTTCTGAGACTGGAAGGCAATGCAAGTAGCTTCTTGATTGTTTAAAATCAATAAGCTCTCTGTATATTTGTTTTATAGCATTCTGGCTCAAATGAAAAGAAAAAAGAAATAGTATGCAATGGTGGTTAATTATCTCGTGAGAGCTGCGAAATTTCGTGTTTTTGTATTCAGGAACTTCAAGCGACTAACAATGGACGAGGTTATTAAAATTTACGAAATTTTTGGTTTAATGTTCACCAAGATCACCGTCCTAGCCACTTTTTAGCCATTTTTCTACAGATTTACTTGAGCCTCAAAGATTTTAAACATTTGAAAATATCACAAAAAAGCATATTCTTTCTATAATATTCTAAAAATAATTAATATTATTCTCAATATTGTTTCAAAATAATGTTCGCAAATTTATATCGTTATCAAAATAATTTTTTTGAAGTTTTAGGTACAATTGGAACTACTCAAAGTTTATCCCTGTGACCTTTCAAAGACTGACCTTTATTTCTTAAGTAAATTTTTTGTTTCAGTATCACCTGTGATTTTGATAACAAAAACACTTGTGTCTAATTAACTATTTACTAGTTCTTGTGAAAGAGCCTGTAAAAGCTCTTACAAAGGAGATAGATTTCATTTTAAGATTAAAAAATTCTTGCTTCCCCATAAGAATTCTCTATTTTAAATATTGCACAGCTTTGTGTGATATATACATTTTGATCTGCCAGAGACGATGAGGGAGGAGGAGGAGTCACTGCAACTTTTTCCTTCTTCCAATCTCTCAAATTCAACATTTTTTTCTATTTTCTCTTTAATTTTGTGCATATTTTCTTTCAGATCATCCCCTGCTCTGCTTCAATCAGACGAGCCAAAAAACATGTCTAGAAGGAAACTTAAAAATATAGTATCTCCATCTCTACCTTACAAACTTCATCACAAGCAGAGAAACAAAGTGAAGCAGAAAAACTCAAGGAACAAAAACAAGAACAGAAGGAAAAATGAGAGAAAATCTAAAAGGAAAGAAACAAAGAAAGAGAGGAAGAATGATAGAAAGAAAAGAAGACATAGTGAGTAGATTCTTATTGCACAAATTTATTTCTTGAAATTACCTCCGGCTGGGAAGCCAAGACAGCAATCGACCAAACTTAAAACCAACTTGCCACTCTATAACTTGTTACCTTTTCAATTTTATGGAAATGGTCACGATCTAAACTTTTATTAGAACATTTAGAGTATACTGACCCACCATTACTTTTTTTTATTACTATTAGGAAAGGTTAGCATTATTCAGGATAATCATTTTCTTTAGAGGAAGGGGGTGAGGTTCCAATAAACAATTAGCCATCTTTAAGTGTTTTGTTTTTTTACCAATAAAAACAGGAAACCGATGGGAACATCCTGGGCCATCTTGGAACTTTTCTCCCAAATTAAATGAATTTTTTTTTAAGCTGAAAGTAAGGAGCGACATTAAAACTTAAAACAATCAGAAATTACTTCGTACATGAAAGGGGCTATTCTCTCCTCAGCGCCCTGCTCTTTACACTAAAGTTTGACTCTTTTTCTCAACTCTACTTTTTAAAACAGTAAAAACTTTAGCGTAAAGAGCGGGACGCTAAGGAGGGAGCCGTTCTCTGATGCGCTGAATCTGATGGTGTAATTTTCGTTAACATTCTATGACTTTTAGGGGGCGTTTCCCCCTATTCTTTAAAACAAGGCAAATTTTCTCAGGCTCATAACTTTTAATGCGTAAGACTAAACTTGATGAAATTTATATATTCAAAATCAGCATGAAAATTCAACTCTCTTGATGTAACTATTGGTATCAAAATTTCTTTTTTTTAGAGTTTTGGTTACTATTGAGCCGGTTTGCTCCTTACTACAGCTCGTTACCTTTAACTGTTTGATTCAGTCGTGCTGGCTTATATTTAATTTTTAGAAGCCTGAGGTATTTTTTAGTTATTATTAATAGTTTTTATCGAATAATACAGGTTTGTATTATCAAATGACTATCAGAGTTTAGCTTACTAAGTACTAAGTAATTACTTCTTTTTATAGTGTCAAAATGTTTTTTTTCATGAACTTCGCAGGGGTGAGTTTTTTTTCATGAGAGTAAGTTTTCCAGAGTCTAGTTTTCTAGGAGCAAACTTTCTGGCGCGAGTTTAAAAGGGGTCAGTTTCTCGTGGGGGGTGAGATTTTCCCGGTTGAATTTTCTGGGGGTAAGTTATCTAATGGTAACTTTGTTTGGTGGCAAATTTTGCAGGTGTAACATTTCCGAAGGCAAATTTTCATAGAACCAAAAAAAGCCATTGAAATTCTTTGCTTGTATTATTAAATTACCCAGTGGTCACTTTTCTTACTATTTAAATCGAGTTGCAAAAAATAGCTATGGTAGTATGCTACTACTACTACTAACAACACATTGCAGAAAAAAGCCACCTGAGGTCAACATAGCTACGCATGCTCCTCGTCCATCCCAATCCATTCAAAGCCTCTCCTTACACCCTCCCATGAAGTTTCCATTTCCCTTAAATCTTTCTTTATTACATCCTCCCACCCCGAACGCAGACAACCTCTTTTTCGTTTAGCCCTTGACAGTTGGCCGAAAAGGACAATCTTCGGTAATGTGTCATCATTCATCCACAGAACTTGCCCAGGCCACCTTAAAATTTCTCTCACTATCAAACAGTTCATGGTAACGAACTATAGTAAGGAGCGACCCGGCTCAATAGTAACCAAAACTCTAAAAAATTGAGTTTTGATATCAATAGCTACATCAAAAGAATTGCATTTTAATGCTGATTTTAAATATATAAGTTTCATCAAGTTTAGTCTTACCCATCAAAAGTTACGAGCCTGAGAAAATTTGCCTTAATTAAGAAAATAGGGGGAAACACCCCCCAAAAGTCATAGAATCTTAACGAAAATCACACCATCAGATTCAGCGTATCACAGAACCCTACTGTAGAAGTTTCAAGCTCCTATCTACAAAAATGTGGAATTTTGTATTTTTTGCCAGAAGACAAATGACGGGTGCGTGTTTATTTGTTTTTTGTTTTGTTTTGTTTTTTTTCTTTTCCCCAGGGGTCATCTTATCGACCAAGTGGTCCTAGAATGTCGCAAGAGGGCTCATTCTAACGAGAGTGAAAAGTTCTAATGCCCTTTTTAAGTGACCAAAAAATTGGAGGGCATCTAGGCCCCCTCCCACGCTCATTTTTTTCCCAAATTCAACGGATCAAAATTTTGAGATTGCCATTTTGTTCAACATAGTCGAAAACCATAATAACGATGTATTTGGGGATGATTTACTCCCCCACAATCCCTGGGGGAGGGGCTGCAAGTTACAAACTTTGACCAGTGTTTATATATAGTAATGGTTATTGGGAAGTGTACAGATGTTTTCAGGGGGATTTTATTTTGTTTGGGGGGGGGGGGTTGAGGGGAGGGGGCTATATTGGAGAATCTTTCCTTGGAGGAATCTGTCATGGGGGAAGAAAAATTCAAGGAAAAGGGCGCATGATTTTCTAGCATTACTATAAGAAAACAATGAAAAATAAACATGAAAACGTTTTTTCAAATGAAAGGAAGGAGTAGCATTGAAACTTAAGACGAACAGAGATTATTACGCATATGAGGGGTTCTAAAAATACTATAGCATAAAGAGCGAGGTATTTAGGAGGAGATAAATACCTCGCTCTTTATGCTAAAGTATGTTTAGTAATTTCAACTATTTATTTTACGGCCTTTCTGATTCAGGGGTCATTCTTAAAGAATTGGGACAAAACTTAAGATTTAGTGTAAAGAGCGAGGTATTAACGAGGATACAAACCCCCTTGTATACATAATAAAAATATAAGATTATGAAAGTTTGTTACGTAAGTTGCTAGTTTATAAGTTACGTATATTTCTTACTAATAAAAACGTTCTTTAAAAATTAAAAGTTCTAGTTGCCTTTTTAACCAACCAAAAAATTGTAGGGCAACTAGGCCTCCTTCTCCACCCCTTATTTCTCAAAATCGTCTGATCAAAACTAAGAGAATGCCATTTAGCCAAAAAAGAATTAATATACAAATTTCATTTTAATAATTTATGTGCGGAGAGCCAAAACCAAACATGCATTAATTCAAAAACGTTCAGAAATTAAATAAAAAAAAAAACATTTTTTTTTTAGCTGAAAGTAAGGAGCGACATTAAAACTTAAGACGAACAGAAATTACTCCGTATATAAAATGGGTTGTCCCCTCCGCAATCCCTCGCTCTTTACGCTAAAGTTTGACTCTTTGCCACAATTCTACTTTTTAAAACAATTAAAAGCTTTTAATTGTCTTATAATTTTTTATTGCGATTCGGAACTAATTTTTAAACTTAAAATCCTGTCATAAATCTCTGGATATATTTGATATATTTATTCTAGTAACAATCGGGATAACCAATGCAAAAAAAAAATAATATTACTCCTAAGGTAAGTATCTTTTAATATGTATATTAAAGAAAAAGTCACCAAATGAAATTCCCATTAAATTACTCTATTTCGATTCTCTGTAAGATTTGAGAAGCTTCAATATTCAACAATTTTAAATATAATGTTAATATATAACCCATATTAAATAAATACCAGAAGAACACTAAAAATGAATATGAAAAAACTACAAATGAATGTGCATAGTCAGTTTAATATGTATATGTTCATATTTATTCCTTAAGAATCTTATAGTTTTTGATTTATTAAAGTCATAGAACTAGAACATTTAATTTTGTTTTAGTAAAGCGCAAATTATGTTTGGGCCTTGAGAATGTATAGGGGTCATGAGCCCTAATCATGTTAGTTTTTAGTCGTTTTGAGTTTGACTATGTTATATATTGTAATTTCTGTTCCTATTTTGGTTTCATTTAGTTATTGATTCTGATTTCTTTTACTTTTACGCATGGTAGATTATTAGATTCCATTTTTTGTTTAATAGAGTTCTTTACTGTCCCTTGAAAAACTTGTTTTGTGTAAAAAAACTTTTTTTGATTAATTTTGATTCTTTTCAGGAAAAAAAGAATTGGAAGCCTGATTGCCTTCCAATCACTTTTCCCTCCTAAAAGGAGCACTACAACTTTAAAATTTCCAATCAAATTAACACTTTTAAAATATATATGATATTACTAGTCATGATAGAGCAGCGGTGCCTATGATATTGATTTCAAATGTCCTTTTAATACCCCATAAACATTCCCTAAAAGTTTGAACTTATTGCCCTTAGTGTCATTAGTTACAGTAATTGTAGAAGTAGTATCAAAAGCATACACATAGTGTCTCCTGGCTAGGTCAAAATCTGTCACAACTTACCCTGAAAGGTCTAACATAAATAATGCAAGCCATTATTGTTCAATTGCTTTGTCACCTTGACAATATCCATGATCAGGGTTCGTTTAGATTAGGTTCAGCATAATTATTCCTTGAAAGCTTCACCTTAATACACTTAGCTCATTCAGTAGTAATAGTTGTAAGCAGTAGTAGCATTAGTAGCAATATAATAATAATAATAATTAATAATTTATTTGTTACCCGCTTGTTTTGACAAATTAAGCGGAGTAAAAACATTAAGGAAAGAAAAACGAAATAACACAAACAATACAATTAATACAGTCTAATCAAAGGGTGGTAAGGGCCCAAGCGTTGACAGGCCTCAGCACCTAATCTAGCATAGAGTTTTTTATAAACGAAAATAATATCAGTGGCACAAAACTTTCTGATAATCTTCTGATTTCTATAAGAACGCGGCAGATACAATAAATATTTACAATAACGAAAATACATAACTCTTATGCCCTGCAAATCTTGATTATTAAACAACGGGCGCAAACCGGAAAGAAACAATATAGAATGATCGCAATATGTAGAATAAAGTCTGGATAAAGCCTTTCGTGAAAATCTGCCTCGGTTCGGGACAATTTTCGCGTACCCTTTTTTAAGTTTACTTTTAATATCATTTAGCCCACAGGATCGAAAAGCCGATAAAGATGAACAAATACTAATACCAAGCCACCGAATCGAAGAAACGAGCTTAACTGAAAAATAACCACAATCAAGATCACTACTTTGATGCTTAGCATTAAAAACTAAATATTCACATTTTTCAGTATTAAGTTTGAGGCCGATTTCCTCAAAAGACTTAGAAACAAGCTGGGTCGACTTAATTAGGCTAGATTTAGTGCGGCTGATCAAAAGTAAATCATCTGCATATGCAATGTACGAAAGATTAGTTAGGCCTAAAAAACATGATGGATTAATACGTGGCAAAACAGAATAAAGACAAGCATTAAAAAGATAAGGGGATAAGACTCCTCCTTGCCTAAGACCAGAACGGATGGGGATATTACCAACGTAGGTGTCACCTGACTTGAGTCGAACATATGAATTAGCATACCAAAAACGAAGAGTTGATATAATAGACACATTTGCACCAAGTTGGATTAAAGAATACCAAAGTTGGCTATGACAAATTGAATCAAAAGCTTTTGAAACATCGAGTGCACAAAAATGAACCTCAAAACCATTTTTATGCGCTTCAAGTAATAGCGAAACTATAGCACGATGAGCATGTTGGCATCCTATATACGGCTTAAAGCCAAACTGATTAGACATATAATCTACATTAGACAGGAGATCAGGGAGCAAAACATATTCAAATACTTTACTTAAAGTACAAGCAACCGTAATAGGCCTATACGAAGCGCAACTAGTTGGGTCCTTACCGCGTTTCAAAATTGACGTAATGTTACCAACTAAAAAAGAATCAGGGACTAAAGAAGAGCATAAACACATCTGAAAAAGTAACTGCAAGTGATAAACTAATTCCTCCGAATCGGTGTTGAGGTGAAAAGCACTGATCCGGTCTATATCATAAGATTTCGATTTAAGTCTCTCTACACTTCTTTTGACACGGTTAACACTAACGGGAGGTACATGACCTTGAATAATTTTGTTAGGCAACAGATTAGAACAGAGCTTGGCAAAACGAAAATGAACCGCATATATCACTGTATCGAAAATGTTACTATAATGATTGATCCATGATACATTAGGGATTCGGTCAGCCGTAGGCGATCTATCAAACTTCGCGACATTGATCACTTTTTTCCACTGGCTAGGAGACTTAGGAAATTCAGCACCATTGTACCTAATTTTTCGAAGATAGCGTTTAAAATCAAGCTTTGTTCTTTGTTTAATATCGAAAACATTACCCCTTAAGGGGCGGCCGCAAGCTATCCAAATTTTTAGCCACAACTTAGCCCGATTTTTTATTGTTTTGAGCTCTGGGTCATTCTTCCAAATTGAACTTCTTGTTTTTGCTCTAAAGCGACATAGGGGAACAGCTACTTCTTCAGACCTCTTTAAGCACGATACAATGTGGCTATAATAAATATTAAGCTGAATTCTGGCTTGTGGGGACCCAACGCTTGTGCACAACAGATTAAAAGGGACTTTAATCGTTGATAGAAGGCTAACAAGCGTAGAAAAATAAAGAGGCCAGTCAGCTTTGTTCCATTCTCTTTTAGAAATCCATTTTCTAGAATTGGGACGAAGGTTCTTCTCCGCAGTAGCATTAAGGGTAACAGTGAGGGATAGGGGGAGATGGTCGTAATCACGCTCATCCTGATCAACATGGACTTCGCCACAGATGAGACCAGAAGAAACGATACAATGGTCAATGTCTGAAAGTGAGCCACTATTATGGATATAGGAATGGGAGGCATCTTTCTTCAAAATTTTGTAACTATTCGGTAAGGAATCTAACAGAAGCTCAGTCCGCACTGATGAAGAGTGAATGTTACAGTTCAGATCACCGATTAATAACCAATCCAGTCCACTACTCTCAATGTCATTCAAAAGACTTTTTATTAATGCGCAAAATTTTGTAAATTTAGTTAAATTTCGGAGGGATTTCTGGTCGCAGGGGAGATAAACATTAATGAGGACAAGGTTGGCAAGACGAATAGCAATATAACAATCACTCTCGTGATAGCATAAAGGGGGTGGTGAAAACAGCGTTTTTTTTTATTAAACATGCTAGGCCACCTGATGGTCTGCCAGAGGTTTTGCGTGCACTTTTACAAAAAACTGAGTGTTCGTTACTTCTCTGTAGGGAGTTTAAGCTCACTAAAGGTAGGAGATGCTCCTGGAGGAATAAAACATCAAAATTTTCTAATTTCTGATCTAAAGAAACGTCTTTATCCTTAGTACCGTTAATATTGAACGAACATATAGTAAAATTAGTCTTAGCACTCATTTTCTAGTATAGGACGATCGTTTCGACAGAAGTTCACGAAGAATTCGGCATTTCATTGAAAATGACACATGATTGCCTTGACAGTTCGCACATTTTGGTGTAGCCTGGCACGGAGAATCAGGCGAGGATTCATGTTGCCCTGCGCAACGGGAGCAGCATTTTTCTTTATCACAATTTGATTTTAAGTGATTTGGTGATTGGCAATTATAACAGCATTTGGGTGGGCGTTGGTATTCGTGAACTCGATATATCTCATACCCAATCTTTATACCAAGTCGAAGTGCATTAGCCAGCGCAACAGCGTTTTCAAAAAACACTCTAACAGCCAAAGAATTGCCTATTCGCTTCGCATGAGTAATATTATTGCAATCAATTAACATTTCCTCATCAAAATTGGTCGGTATACCTTTAATGATTCCAATATATTTCGTTTCTTTTACTTTGACGTCACAATCTCTCATTACATTTGGAACGGCATTGCAAAAGTTCCTTGCAGCAATCTTGTCAATTCGTACCACTAGCTTATCGCCAGAGGGCTTAATGCTGTGAATACATTCATGACCTGGAATAGAGTCTATTATTTCGCGACGCTGGGCAGGATTATCTAATTCTGATGGGACTTTAGAAATAACAACGGTCGTCAGATCGGGATTCAATGACTGAGCGCCAGGGCTGCTAAGAGGGGGGAATTTAAGATCATACGACGAAATCTTCTCACGGATTTGCTTAAGTTCCGAATCAATGCTTACAAGCTTTGAGGCGAAGCTAGAATAAGCCACAGCAGGAATAACAGGAACCTCGGTAGGTAAAATAATCACGTAGGTAGGCAAAGACAAATTTTCGCTGTCGCATTTCTGGAAGATTTCCATCATGTCCTTAATGTGACGGTAATTAGCTTGATCGCCTTGGCGTCTTTGCACACGTTCACCCTCGTAAACATGAGACCAAAGTTCTATTTTAGCCGCTATAATAGACTTCTCATCGAAAAACCCAACAGCATGGTTAGCAATAACTTCATCACTTACTCCTTTTTTAAGATTTGATTGCACGAAATTCAACACCGACGAATGTACATATTCCGTCATAATGGTATAACCAACAAATATGGACAATTAGCCAAAGTCCAAAATCAAATCAAATTATTACTCACCATGCTGTCAAACAGCTAACATCCGATAAAATTAGTTTCAAAATAATCCTTTTCAAAGTAACTGAATTCGTTATTTTCGTCACACTAAAGTAGACCGGTTTTACTCACAGTTCATAAATATCCAATTCAAACCAAATCCTTTTACTTTGAACTCCGAATCAATATAATCCAGTTATTTGAGATGTTCTCACTCTGAAAGCTAGGTTATGCATATATCATCTTTGTTTTTTTAACATTCTCTTTAACATTCTGTCAACTCACGATGTTCCAGCTTCATACACAAATCAATCCTTAAAATACACTCTTTTGACAATGTAAACGCATATAGAGTCTTTTGATCGAATTTGGCATCAAAATTCTCTCAATTTTACCTTCATAAACTTACCTTTAATAGTACTAGTATCACAGTAGTTGTGGTGGTAGTAGGAGAAGTACTTGCAGTGTTAGTTTTGTATTAGTAGTAATAGTAATAGTAGTAGCAGCAGTATTAATAGCGGTAGTAGCATTTACATCTTGCCTTTTGATCAATTCATCATCCCTTCCAGGATGCCCCAGAAGTTTCAACTTGACACGGTAAGACGTTCCAAAAACATTGCTGAAGTGCGCTTTTGATCCCGTTTTGACGCCTTTTTCCATCTTGATCTTTGAGCCTTAAAAGTTGTTGCAATTGCAATTGCAGTTGTTGCAAAAAAAAGAGAGTAGTTTAGTAGCAGAAATAGTATTAGTAAAAGTGGCAGAGGTAGTAGTTTTTGTACTGACATGCATATATTTCTTTTTTGTCAATTGATCTTCCCCTTTAAGTATTTGCTGAAAGTTTAACTTAATACCCAAATCTATTCTTGATACGCCCTTTTGAAAATCTGTATGTACATAGTGTGTTTTGGTTTCGTTCAAATTCCCCCTCATTATTCTGTCAAATTTTCACCTTCATAGACTTAGCCTTAATTTTACTAAAATCAGAGTAGTACTAGTAGCAGTAGGAAGAGTAGTAGCAGAAATAATGTATTATCATTGGTAGTAGTAACAGTAGTAGCAGCAGTATTAATAGCAGTAGTGGCAGGAACATTTCGACTCTTGGTTACCTGAACATTCTACTTATCATAACCCTGAAGTTTCCTCGTTGATGCGATGAACCGTTCCAAAAATATGGCTGTTACGCCCGTATAAGCAATCGGTATACACATAGTATATTTTGATTTAGTTTAACTTTCCCTTCAACTTTTCCTCAGATGTTTATTTCAATATCTTCAGCCTTGGTTGTACCCACTACGGAAGTAATAGTTTTAGTGATAGTAGTGGTAGTAGTAATAGTACTTATGGTAGCGGTAAAAGCAGAAGTAGTTGGAGTAGTAGTAGTAGCGTGCAAATATTACATTTATAGTCAATATTTGAACGTAACATATACCATATGTAAAAACGATGAAATTGCCTAACTTACTGTCCTTACCGTAAGGCCTTGGGGCAGGGGGATGACACTCCCAAACGCATAATTACTGAACTTTTCAACAATACTGAAAAATAAATAGATGTCTCAAAACTTTGTTTGGATATTTATTTTTGCGGAATAATGGGTGTGGGGAGGGGGGCTTGCTACTCTCAAATCACTTTGACTCTTAAAAAGGGCACTATAATTTCCAATTTTATATCAAATTAGCCCTGTATGAAGTTTATACGACACATTCCGTAAAACCTTATATGCCACCAGGGTATAACTTATAACCCTTTTTCCAGGGTTATGGAGGGGTGTGTCAGCCCTGAAAGCATTGTTATATGTTCTTTGGACTATTTTGTTTTAAAATGGATATCTCAGAATTTCAATCAAATGCTTTTCATAAAAAGAGGGGTAGTTAGGGGGAGGCTAGTTAAAATGGAACTAGAACTTCCCATTTTCAACCAAATGAGCCACCTCTAAAGTTTATATAACCATCCCTTCCATAAAACCTTAAATGCCACCGGGGCATAACTTGTAACCCTTGCCCCCAGGCTCTGGTGTTTTGTAACAAAAAGTCTTTTTATACTATCTTTGGACTATTTTTAATAAGTTGGCTGTTTCGAAATTTCTATTGGATGTATTTTGGGAAGAAATGACGTCTGGGAGGGGGGATGCTGTTCTCTGACCAATCTGACTCTTGAAAAGGGCACTAGAACTTTTGATTTGCAATCCAATGAGACCCCTCTAAAGTATATACGACCATATTTTCTATAAGAACCTTATAAGCCACCAGTGCACAACTTACAACCCGAGTCCTAAGGGCTGTGAGATGGTTGTCATCCTCAAAGACATAATTTCGAGTGGTCGACGGTGTGGGGGGTGGCTAGTTGCTCTCCATCACTTTTGATTCTTCAGAGGGAACTAAAACTTTCAATTTTCAACCAAATGAGACTCCTCTAAAGTTTATAGAACCATCCCTTCCATCAAAATTTTAAATGTCCCTAGGGCAGAACTTATAACCCTTACCCCTAGGCCCTGGGGATTTGTTTCCACCCCCAAAAAGTCTTGTTATATGATCTTTGGACCATTTTGGATAAAATGGCTATCTAAAATTTTCGATTGGATGCATTTCGTGAAAATACAACGTGTGTGTGTGGGGGAGGGGTACATTAGATTCTATGAGAGCCTAATGTGCCCCCAAGGCCAAAATTAAAACCCTTGCCCTAGGGGTAGTAGGAGTGGTCGTCTTTTGATGTTCTTCTAAAGTATTTTTGGTATTTATTATACTATTAGATTTTTTTCAGTGTCCCTTTTCATCCTCTTATTAATTTTTTGTCAAATTAAGGGAAAAAAATTATCTTCCAGTAAAGTTTTAGTTTGTATTGGACTAAGGTCACTTTTTACTTACCAGTTGCTACCACGAATGGTTTGACTATGTTTTTAAAGCTGGCAATTGCTGCTAAATGAAATAAAATTTGGCCATTTTACCTAGGCTTTTCTGGGAAAGGGATTGCAAAGGCCTATTCTCAAAAAAACTATGTGTTTGGCTCAATGCCTGAGTAATTTTTGTTGACAGCCTTAATTCTGGCTTTGAATTATAGAGAGTGATTGAAGGCTCCTACTTCCCAGGTTAACATTTATAGTCAGGAACTAAGGAATCTAATTGTAAATTAAGTTTATAGTTTAGGCACAATTTTTAAAGGAAATAATCATTTTTTAGTAATGGTTACCTGTGCAATAACTAGTCCAAATTCTTTATTCATTCTCTAAACTAGTTTACATCGTAAGCTCATCACAAATAGTTAGCGTGCCCTTGTTGAAAAACTGTGTTACTCAATTTAAAAAAAAACTCGTAATTCAATATCTGACAACCATGTTGGGTAGGAAGATTGCGAATCCAAAAATCCAAAAACCTGACTAATTACAATAATGTCAATCCAAGTCGCTGTCTTCTGACTTAACTTTCTGACCAAGAAAATGACACACCTTCGCATTACTGTGTTGGCATCAGATGGCCTTGGGGCTAATATATATTTTATTTTAATATTAGCCGTGCTATATAGCTGTTAATTAAATAGCATACATCCTCACTTTTGAATAGATATACATTCTTTCTCTTCTTACTCATAATGTGTTTCTAAGTAGCTATGTAAGTTAGTAATACCTAGAACTTTTCTTCTTTCAGGAGAAGAAATGGAATTCATTGAATTACTCGGATCTTTTAGCGCCGATCTCAGTGGTTTAGCGAGTGCACTAGGTCTGGAAGTCAGCATCATCTCGTTCGAATATTATCGCAAGCAT
The DNA here is from genome assembly GCF_032884065.1 of Artemia franciscana. Taxonomy (NCBI): domain Eukaryota; kingdom Metazoa; phylum Arthropoda; class Branchiopoda; order Anostraca; family Artemiidae; genus Artemia; species Artemia franciscana. Next base: position 25,770,969 of record NC_088864.1, read on the forward strand.
AATTCAAATATTCATCTTCATTGATTAAAATTGGATATGCCTTGATAAATGACAACGAAGAGGAGATTTCGAATTTCAAACTAGTCCTTTAAAAGTTGTTTAAGTTGGACCACAATTGATGTTTTGCTCTTCTCTCACAACCAATATAAACAACGAGCTTCAGAGCCTCCTGCAATTCCTAGATCAATAATTTCACTAAGTGTGTTTCAAAGGTGAGAGTATGAATCACCTGACAAGTATGCTTAGCCTACATACCTTTGCTTTTCTTAGCCAGTCAGATCGAACCGTATCAATTTCTGGGATTATGTTCATGTGAAATATACTTTAGCTCGTAGATCCTCCCAAAATATCTCAAGTCGGCTAGTCATCCCTTTGGAGTCCATCCTATGATTCAGAAATACTGCAGGAATAAAATACATTCCTCTATACTTGTAAGTGAAATTGAAGTATAACATTGGTGTCAACACCTGACACTAAATCCCAGCGTATCGTAGACAATAAAAGTAAATTTCACACTATATAACGCAAGAATGTTTGAAACATGTAGTAATTCAAATTACTATAGTATCACCACCACATGGAAATCGATTATGTAAGACTAAATGTTCATGTTTGTAAGAATTCAGTGCATAAAAAGGTAAATATTTAGTAGAGCGACCAACCATCTAGAGGCCGTTAATTGTAATTATATAAACTGCGGGTATTGTCAACTTTGTTTTCTTTAATTTTAAGAGAAGTTTCTACCTCAGGAACTGCTATATAGTGCTGGTATCTTACTCAAATTTTTAATATATTTTTTAAACTGTTTTACTAGTCTCGAATCCGTGCTAGTGACTTGTATGCTCATTTTGTGTAGATTTTGATTTGTATTTCAATATATGTATTTAAAGATTGACAGCATTTATTCATTGCGGTAATTTAGTTTTATTCAATACTCTAATTCAGTGAAATAGACTCTGTATTTAAAAAAGAAAAGAATATAAAGCAGGCAGTAACAGCCTGGTCACCCTCGAAAGGCGCCTGAGCAAAATTTTAAGTGAAATCCTTAAAATCAAAGTGTATAAAGTAGTAGTCTACTCGTTGTGAGAGTTCAGAGGAGAATCCACAGGAAGAGGAATCTACGCAGGGGAAAACAGCAGACCGAACGGAGCTGATGAAGCATTGTGGAAAATTCAACCGCATCTCAGTAGCACTGGCATAGCAAGGCGATAGGTGCAAAAAACCTCAAAAATCATAATAGACAACTTTTGGATCACGCAGAATTTGATTTAAATGAAAGGGCTCTGAAGCATTACCCCTGGAAAATTTGCCTGTAAAGCCACCAAACCCTCAGAAAATTACTCTGGAAAATCCCTCTGAGGAAAATTCCCTCTACAATTCCTCCCTGGAAAAATTATTTCCAAATGTTAAATTGACCAGCCGAAGGGAAATTAAGACAAATAAAAGAACGAAGAAAAGAGTGGATGCCACAAGCCAAAAAGAGCGTATTTCATTGCGTAAATTGTCTAAATCTCTTTGAGCCTTCAACTTTACAATCACCAGTATTTTACTGGCTCATATTATCTACTATTTGGGTAAATGGGCTGATGGAAATGCATGACTATGCTCTACCCCCCCTATACTCTAATTCCCACCCTAATATGCAAATATTATGCCCAAATTATATAAGTCCAATGCATTCTGTCACCCGTCACTTGTTTTCCGGTTCTTGCTTTGTTACAGTGATTCAATTTACAGGTAAACGGGCCGAAACAAGAGAGCCACATTGAGAGGAAGGTAGGAAATCCCTCAGAAGATGCCTCAAAGAGTGCATTTAATGCCCAAATATCCTAACTCAATGAGGTTTCCGATAAATATATAATGCCTTCTAAGGAAGTGGGAGGGAAGGTAAAAATGGATCAAATCCCTTTTGATCCTCGATACTGTTTCTAATCTACACTGTTATCATTTTTTCTGGAAGGAGGGGATAGTGATCCCCCTGTTGCGATGATATTTTTCGATATAGAATAAATTATTAAGATATTACATTCACAGGCCTACCTCAAGGATTTTCCTGGGGCCTCGTCAAGGATTTTCTTGGGGGTGGGAGAGCTAGCGAATCGGACCAGGAGCCTTTTTTCTGTGGCTTTAAATTGTCGTTTTTTATTTTAGTATTTATATTCAATGCTTCAGTCTATTCAAATATGTGCGTACAGTGTATTTAAGCATCAGAAAATGTTATTGCAGAGGTTGCAATGGTTTATGGTTTAAGTCATGTAGAAGCTCAAATGTGAAGCAGAATTTCAAATCCTGTAAACGATATTACCTCTTTCCGTTCGCTTAAAATTTTGTATTAAATAATATTAAGAGCTGATTCAACAAATTATTATTCACCAAAAATTTTTAACTAATTATTCAAACTCTGTCCTAAATAAGGAATGACTGCCGAAATACTACGGCTGTTCAATTAGAATAACAAGCGTTTTGAAACCACTATAATGTTTTAGCGTAACGGCCAAAGGCTTGAGGAGAAAATTAGCCTCGATTATATGCGAGATAATTTCTGACTGTATTAAGTTTTAATGTCGCTCCTTACTTTCAGTTGGTAAAACAAGTTTTTCTTTTTTAATTTATCTTATAGTATAGATTTTTATGTTCTATTCCTTTTAATTCTTCTTTTAATGTTTTTGGGGCTGGGGTTCAGAGATCAAAATTCTGTTCACCATAAATTTTGTCTAATCTGACTTGTCTAATTCTTTTGAAATTAAATTAAAAAAAAAAACCCTTAAAGGTGCTTCAGATTTTGTTTGGAATACGGAGTTTTGTCTTTTTTAATAGACCAGGGCATTTCGTATAGAGGGAGTTGTCGGAGTAACTTTGAAAACAGCCCATTTGATTGGAAACTTAAAGGACTAGTGCCCTTTATAATAGTCAAAAGGGATTAGAGGGCAACTAGCCCCCTCCCACCTGTCATTCTCCCAAGAACATTCAACCAAAATTTTGAGTTAGTCGCTTTGTTCAGCGTAGTTGAAAGATCAGGAAATTATGTCTGAGGATTACAACCTCTCCCCCTTACAGCCCTTAAGGCAAGAGTTACAAGTTATGATGGGCAAGAGTTACAAGTTATGATGGGGCCATATAAGGTTTGAATGGAAAGAGTGGTCGTATAAATTTCAGAAAGGGCTCATTGGACTCATTGGAGTCAAAGTGATTGGAGGGCAGCTATCCCTTTCTTTGGTTTTAGACCAGGGTACTTTGTATAACAGAAGTTGGAATCTTCAAAAGAAGCTTATTTGATTGGAAATTGCAGTGTCTAGTGCTCTTTTAAATAGTTGAAAGTGACTCAAGAGCAACCAGCCCCCCCCCCTCTTATGTGGATCATTTCTAAAAATATATCCAATCAAAATTTTTAGATAGCTGTTATGTTCAGCATGCTTAAAAGGTCCAGAAATTATCTCTTTGAGGACACAACCCCCCCCCCCACACACAGCCCTCGTGCAAGGGCTGTAAGTTATGCCCGGAGGGCATATAAGTTTTTTTAAATGGAAAGAGGGGTCGCAAAAATCAGAATGGACTTATTGGATTGAAAATCAGATGTTCTTGTGCCATTTTTATGGGTCAAACTGATTGGAGGGCAGCCACCCCACCACGTCGTATTTTTCGCAAATGTATCCGATAGAAAATTTTTCACAAATGTGTCCGATAGAAATTTAGACTGTTTTGTCCAAAATAGTCTAAAGATCATATAAAAAAGTCCCCGGGGTTCAAATATCCCATCAGAACCTCCAAGGCATATAAGGTTTTATTGAACGGGTTGTTGTATAAACTTTGGAAAGGGCTCATTTTATGGAAAATTAGAAGTTATGGTGCTCTTTTGAGGAGTTAAAAGTCTATTGAGAGCTACCAGCAATCCCTAACGCACCCACGACCTTCATTTTCCAAAACAAACGTTCAATTAAAATTTTGAAAACGGCTACTTTCTTCAGCATTTTCGAAAACTCCTGACTTTGGGTATGTCGACCCCCTTACTGCCCCGGGAACAAAGGCTGTAAGTTGGATATTTCCTTCCTTTTTGGTACATATACTATACGGTATTGAGAAAGGTATACATGTTTGACCTTTACTTCCCAAAAGGATAAGGGGCTTTCAGGTGAGTCCCTTAGAAAAGCTATAGAGGAGTGTTGAACTAAATCAAACCATGTTATTTGTGAATGGGCTGTCAAAAGGGTGTAACTCAGGAATGAGAGAGTATATTAATTTGGAACCTTCGGGAAATGATAAGGGATAATATAAATTGATCAAAAAGGTAATATTTGTACGTTACATGCTTCTGCTACTAATACTACAACCACAGTACTACATCTAAAATGTTGAGAGTAAATTTGAACTAAATCAAAAGACACTAGGTGCATGCACATTGTCAAAAAAGCGTATCTCATAAATGGATTTGAGTATTAAGTAGGATCTTTCAGAAAATACTTAAAGGGGAAGATCAAATGACCAAAAGGCAATTTGTGAATGCTACTACTAATGCTACTACCGCTACTACATTTACTACTACTACTACTACTATTGCTGCTACTTTAACTATTACCTCTATTGCAGTGATCGAAGGGCAGCTGCCCCCCCCCCACACACACACATGTCGTATTTTCTCGAAATGCATCCAATTGAAATTTTTAGATAGCCATTTCATTCAAAATAATCCAAAGATCACATAACAAGGCTTTTGGGGTTGAAACAAACCCCCACAGTCTGGGGGTATGGGGTGTAAGCTCTGTCCCAGGGGCATTTAAGGTTTCAATGGAAGAGATGATTGTATAAACATACAACCATCACATAACAGATGATTGTAGAAATCTCTTTTGGTTGAAAATTGGGAGTTCTAGCTCCCTGTAGTCAATTTATGATGCTATTAAATATAAAAAAAACAAGTTTTTTGAAATGAAAATAAGGAGCGACATTAAAACTGAAAACGAACAGAAATTACTCCGTATATGAAAGGGGCTTTTCCTCCTCGACACCCCGTTCCTTGGGCTAAAGTTTTTTATTGTTTTAAAAAATAAAGTTGCGAGAAAGAATCAAACTTTAGCGCAAGGAGCGGGGTGTAGAGGAGGAAAAGCCCCTTTCATATACGGAGCAATTTCTGTTCGTTTTCAGTTTTAATGTCGCTCCTTACTTTCATTTCAAAAAACTTGTTTTTTTTTATTTAATTTCTGAAAGTTTTTGAATTAATGCATGTCTGATTTTGGCTCTCCGTACATAAATTATTAAAATGAAATTTGTATATTAATTCTTTTTTGGCTAAATGGCTTTCTCTTAGTTTTGATCAGACGATTTTGAGAAATAAGGTGTTGCGAAGGAGGACTAGTTGCCCTCCAATTTTTCGGTTACTTAAAAAGGCAACTAGATCTTTTAATTTTTAACGAACGTTTTTATTAATAACAAATATACGTAACTTAAGAATTAACTTACGTAACAAACTCTCATATTCTTATATTTTTGATTATATGTATGAGGGGGTTGGTCCCCTAGTTAATGCCTCGCTCTTCACACTAAATCTTGTTTTGTCCCAATTCTTTAAGAAAGACCACTGAATCAGAAAGGCCGTAGAATAAATAGTTGAAATTATTTAAAAATTTTTAGCATAAAGAGCGAAGTATTTATCTCCTCCTAAATACCTCGCTCTTTATGCTAAAGTATTTTTAGAACCCCTCATATGCGTAATAATCTCTGTTCGTTTTAAGTTCTAATGCTTCTCCTTACTTTCAATTAAAAAAAACTTTTTCATGTTTATATTTTCATTGTTTTTTTTTTAATAGTAATGCTAGAAAATCCTGCGCCCTTTTCACTGAATTTCTCTTCCTCTATGAAATATTCCTCCAAGGAAAGATCCTCCCATATAGCCCCCTCCCCTGAACTCCACACCCAAACCAAAAAAATCCCCCTGATAACTTCGGTACACTTCCCAGTAACCATTACTGTATGTTAACATTGGTCATATTTTGTAACTTGCAGCCCCTCCCCCAGGGACTTGGGGGGGGGGGGGGTAGGTCATCCCCAAAAACATAGTTATTATAGTTTTCGACTATGCAGAACAAAATGGCTATCTCAAAATTTTGATCCGTTGACTTTGAGAAAAACATGAGCGTGGGAGGGGGCGTAGGTGCCCTCCAGTTTTTTTGGTCACTTAAAAATGGCACTAGAACTTTTCATTTCCGTTAGAATGAGCTCTCTTGCAACACTCTAGGACCACTTGGTCGGTACGATGACACCTGGAAAAAAAAAACAACAAAAAAACCAACAAACAAACAAACACGCACCCGTGATTTGTCTTCTGGCAAAAAATACGAAATTCCACATTTTTGTAGATTAGACCTTAAAATTTTTTCTATAGGGCTCTTTGATACGCTGAATGCAATGGTGTGATTTTTGTTAAGATCCTATGACCTTTAGGGGGTGTTACCTCCTATTTTCCAAAATAAGGTAAATTTTCTCAGGCTCGTAGTTTTTGATGACAAAGACTAAATTTGATGAAACTTATATATTTAAAATCACCATAATAATCCAATTCTTTTGATATATCTCTTAGTATTGAAATTCCGTTTTTTAGAGCTTCGTTTACTATTGAGCCGGGTCGCTCCTTACTACAGTTCGTTAAGACGAACTGTTTGATTAGATGACTGGAAAGATTCCTCAGAGTAACTATGGACAGAGTCACGTAGAAAATTGTTGGACACTATGGACCAAGCGTTTTCTTTTTGCGTGTTTTTTTTACAGTGTTCAAATGATCATTTCTATCTTGAGTGATGATTGTTTAATTATTATTTTGTTGCCGTAAAGGTAAAAAAAGGGCAGGTTATCCTGGGGAGATATGTCCTGTGCTTTCACACAGTTTTCCTGTCTACCTTCCCCAGGTGGCTACTGGTACTCATTTGGTGTTGAGTTGACTCCGGGTAAGCCCTTGAGTGACGTCACTAACATTTATGAATTCAGTGTTGGATATGCATCCAATTGTATTTACTAATAACTATTATCACGTTGACAATTCAATTTATTGTGAACAATAGCGAAAAAATAATAATGCAATAATGCAAAATAAGTTTTAGTTCCTGAAACAATTATAATCAAAATTCATGTGACTTTGAAGTCCGTTTCTTACGCTTCGACAAACCATTTTTATTATAGTCAGACCTCTCTCCCGTAATGAATTGTGCCCTTCTTGAAATGACATTTTGGTTGGGTTTCGTCTCCTGGAAAAAAAAGCTATTTCCCTTTTTTTATTACAAATTATTCTTGTTTTTTACAGATGACTCATCCCGAAGGGGTCTTTGTGCAATGTACCTGAATCATGCCACCATTGGATCAACCGTAAACACCTTCTTTAGGAGGTTCGTTACTATAATAATCTGGTGTAAATTTCTATAAATTTCCAATTAATCAGTATTTTGAGAAATCCAATTTTAATTGTATGTGCTTTCAATTGATCAACCAAAAATATATCTATTCAGTCAAACCTGTTGGCACGGAATAGCAGATTTTGGTTCCAGAAAATCATATATACACCCGTGAGCATGTATGACAGCTTCTCAGTGAAAAACATTTGTAAATTGAGTGTAGCAGCTCCTTGCTTGAACTCCAGAAAAAATCTAGAGCGAATATTGTTGGTATTCAATAATTTGTAAACTCAAGTAATCAAGTATTCTTTTTAAGAAAAATATAAACTTTGCCTTTTAATGGCTTCAAGCTCTATTTATTGATTTGCCTTGAGGAACAGAATAGTTCTGTGTCTTGTTTCTTCTATTTTTGCCTTTTAGTGCAACCGAACAATGTGCGGAAGATACATCGATTGAAGTACTGCGTGCTCTCCGATTTGCCACCTTGATCCTTCCTCGTATGTTTCTTAACGAACCTTTGCACAGTTTTTGATGCTTGTTTCTCATTATCGGTTTCTTTCATCTCTCTCTTTCTTTTTCTCTTTTGAGTCATATTTATTTTATTTAATAACTGAGCCCGTTTTCCATAGAAAAATAATTGGAATTCAAGAAAATAGAGAAAATAAAGGATCACAAAATTTCGGGACGGGCAACAGTTTATGTTGGGTTAAGAAACGGTGAAAATAGTAGCAATAAAAGGGAGTTTTTGATGAGCCAGTAACAAATTGCCGAGCGAGAAGCTATTTGTCTTCGCAATACATTGTATTTTGTAAAATTCCAGAGTTTATATTTATATAATATTAAAATATGTTAACCTAGTGCGAAAAAACTTGTTTAAAATAGAAAGGTAGTGCGTATTGTGACACAGCATAGAAAATTACGTAATTACTGTAATAGCCGGTTACAACACCAAATAGAAACATTGCTCATCATTAACTGGAGCAATAAGTCTGGAAAACAAAGTTTTTTTTTTGATAAATGCAATGCATATATGTATTATTTTATTTTTTTTTAGTATGCTCGATTTCATTTGCCAGAAAATCCAAATGTTCCACATATAATGGTAGGACTGGGTAAAGGCACTGCACCATTCAGGTATTTCTGGATACACAGGGCAAAACTCAAGAAAGGCAATTTCTACGATTTAAGCAAATGCGTAATTTTTACAATTTATGACTAAGGTATTACTTTACAATTTAACCTACAATTTTGTATATTTTGCTTCTAATTCCCCTACTTTTTACGTTTTTCTCTTAAGCTATGTCGCCTTTGAAAATATTTTTTTGAAACGAACAATAGTTGTTCCTTGTATGAGAAGGGTGGCCCTTTTCAACACTCCTCTTCACGCTAAAGTTTTTTTTATACTTTTAAAATAGATTCTAATTCTAATTACACGGCCCTTGTGTTTTCGGAACTGTTTCTAAAGAACTGAGACAAAAGGTTGAACTTAAGCGTAAAGAGCAGTATTATCTTGAGGACTGTGGGGAAGGATTGTCAACCACAAAAACTTAATTACTAGACTTTTCAACTATATTGAACAAAAAAGGTTTTTCTCAAAATTTTTATTGAATGTGTATGATAAATTAGAGGTGTGGGAGTGGGGGCTGGTTCCCCTCCAAATATTTTTTACTTTTAATAAGCGCTCAAGAGCTTTCCATTTTGCGATCGAATGAGCTCCTTTAAAAGTTTCTACGACAACCCCTTCTACACGAAGTGCCCTGTTCTGAAACCTATTTACTCACTTTGTCCTAAAGTGTGTCGAATCTAGGCATCAATGATGAGACACCTAAATGAAACTCCTTTTCTAAAACCAAACGAACCTCGTATTTCTGTTTCATTTCAGCAATTTTCATTGACAGTTGAAAATTATCAAATTGTTATCAGAAATTCCATTTATTCGATTTTGTTGCGTACCAGAATCAGCCAGCTCCTATTTTGTCACTAGGATCGTCCCCTTTTTGGTCTATGATTGTGTCCCCTAAACATCCAAAAATGTATTCATCTTCAAATCTCAAAAACTAGACACTTCTTTTTCACCAGTTGTATTATTATTCAAAAGACGCTTTATCAACCTCTTTCAAAGCGACAACTTAAGATCAAATTAACAAAAAAAAAAAAATACATAAGAAGCATTGATACAAAATGACTTTGAGGGGAAAGCTTAAAACTCATATAAACATGTAAATTCCTTACTCTGGAGAATCCTTTACTTATGACATCTGTGGCAATACCTGTATTGTAAATATTCAAAACCTGGATGATGTTCTGGACTCACATTGTCGCCTGTAGGAACCGACATTAAAGTCTACATATCAGGGAAATCTTACCAATCTGCCAGAGGTGTACATAACCAGAGGTGTGACTTGCTAGACCCCATTTTGCCCCCCCCCCCTCTAATCTGGAATGCAGTTTCTTCAATCACATAAATTTTTTCTCAGGTACCCAGTTAGGGCTCGCTTGAAGCTGAAATACAATGATATACAAGCGTAAGGAAATTTTAGACGGAAATTGATACAGAGCAGATACATCTTAAGTATTCTAATTCTATGTAACTGATTATTAACTAATGACCCTTTTAAGGCCGATACGGGGTTCTAACGCTCACGCGAAGTAACGTTAAACAGCTTATCGGTCTTTAGGAAAAATTAGGGTTTGGATAAAGTGGCATGGTAACAAAAAGGTCGATATTGTTGAGTCTGTTCAGAAATAGAAGCGATTGATCTCTGCGTACATTAGAGATCAATTATACATGCATCTTCGATTTCTCTTGATATTTTTCTTTTGTTTCTATTACGATTCCTTTAGCGCCCAAGTTTTCAAAAAAAAAGTTTAAAGAAATTTGGATTCATTTTGTTTTGTTTTCTTTTATCTAAAGCAAAAGCTTTTAAATCTCAGAGACTAATATTTTAAAAAGTCCGAAATAACGTTTATGGGCGTGTGGTAACGATTGTGTTTCGTAAAGCCAAACCATTTTCAGCGAATTTATTCATTGGGTTTCGGAAAATAAAGTGCTTGCAATTATATTGTGATGACAACTTCTTTTATGATGACAAACTTGAAAAAATGTAAGAAAAATAGGTTAAGTTAAAGGTAATACAGGGGAAAAACAAATATTGAAACTAAAAACCCAGCATTTCGTAAAGGTAAATAAAACGGATTTTTTTTGTTTCGTAAAAGTAAAACATTTTCAGCAGTTTTTACTATATCCAAGAGCTCAATAAAACACAGAGCTTACAGGTGATGGAATTTTTGGAAACTGGGAAGATGAAGTGCTTATTATCAAACAATCTTTTGGAAAGTTACACATATTTTTCTAATGAATAATGTAGAAAGGGGTAAAGTAAAGATTCAATGTCGGGACAAATCACTATGTTCAAATTCTCAGTTTCCTTTAAAACTATAAAATTTCCCCGTTTTTGCTTTACAATATATCTAATTTTTACAAAATACACACACGATGGGGATGAACTTAGGTATAGCTGTGAATTTTGGGATAAATAGCTAGGTAGCCTATATTAGTTAGTTTAAGGCCTTAGTTATTCTTGATTCTAAAGCAATGGTTCCCATCCAATTTTGGGCCATGCTTGAACCTAGACATTTCAAAAATTATCATGCAAAACATAGAAAAGTTACCATCCCCTGTCTTGAATAACATGGAAAATACATTCGCTTGGAAATCAAGAAAATTGACTGAAACCACGATATTCTGCTTATACGCCATCTTTTTTCTTAGTTTCTTTCTTCGCTTTCACTTCAGTTATCAGGGCATTGGAACATCATAGAGAGCTGTTTAATGGCTCATTTTAAAGGAAATTAATGTATTTAAAAACTTTTTGCAATAAACAAAAATAATTTTAAAATTATTTAAGTAAGGAATAGATAAAATTCATCATAAATGGTGTCAGTCAAGAGAATCTCATGTAGTAGATGATCAGTTGATTTTTAATCCCCGAAACTTTCCCTTTCATACCGTTAGGCACAGTTGTAATACTAGCAAGAGTAGTAGTAATAGTTCTATTAATGTTTGTACTACTAACAGCATCATTAAAAACGATAACACTAGCACTACTAACAACAGATATATTAAAATATGCCTTTTAATCAGTTGAACATCCTCCTCACCAAGTCCTGGAAGTTTCAACTTATTACAATTATCCATTGCTATGACATGGTGATAGGATCTTTTAAATACCTATCGATATTTAAGCTTCATATTCAATTTAAAAACATTAGCTATTCTGATTAAGCATGGGCACTGATCTTTTTTTTTTAGGAAATAAAAAAAAGGCTTGAATGAAACATATGTTAACAACAACCAGAGACCTGTTTCTGTTTTGCTTTGCTGTAAAACAGAAAACAGCTGATTTTGTTAAAAACAGCAAAAAGACCATTTTTTATAATGAAAGGAAAAAAAAACCTTTTACATACACAAGCTTTTCTATCTTTTTTGGGGGGAAGGGGGGAGGAGGGGGTTTTTCCTTCCTTTTTCTTTTCTTTTTTTAATTTCCTTTCGTGAAAATCTTAATGCAAAACTTGTATTTTCTCATAACTGAAGATATTACGAATGTCTAAGAATGTTACATGCCTGCTGCTTCGATGAATGTCAATGAAACGGGAAACTGTTTGTTTTCCTGGAGAAACAGAGACTGCTATTGTTAATCAGCAATTTGTTTTAAATTGTCTGAATATGAATCTCCCCAAAGCCCCAGCCAAAGGGTGCATGTCCTACTCATTACCCGCCAAAACGTTTCCCTGATCGTTTTAAAATAATACCATCCATGTCTTGCTATTAAAATTACCCTCTACAAGTCTATATGTAAAATTGGGTCATCAAAGAGGAAGTAAAACAAACAAAACAGTTGCGTTTAACAATTCTGAACAATTCCCCCGCAAAAATTTCCCTTGGAAAGTTCACCACCAGAAACTTTCCTCATCACAGAAAACTTTCGCCCTGCCAATAATCCCCCAAAATATGTCAGTAAACTCCCCCTTCCTCCCGAAAAAACTCTAGATGTAAAGAATAGACATATAAACAACTTATAGCCGTTTTCCCAAGGGTCGTGGAGGAATATTGACAAATTCCCACAGTGTAAAACTTCCTTTAAAAAGTTCACTTCGTGAAACTTCCCTCTCCATGGACATTTCTTCGCCTTGGAACATCTCCTAAGCAGAAAATTTGTCCCCCCTCATGCATACTTCCTAATGAAAATTACATTTATTTGCATACTATTTTTTACTAACTGCAAATAACTATTGCGATATTTTTATCCAAATTTATAAGGTTGAGCGGCAACTTCGTAAGAGCAGGAACACACTTTATTCCATTCCCTCTTGCATAAAAAAAAAAAAATCGGTAACAAAGCAACAATTATTTCTCTAAACAATACTATATGCGAGAAAACAAATTTTATTCAAAAATGAAAGAAAAAAATGAATACAATAAAGTAGAAACATTTCTTCCTTTGCGTAAGTCTATTAAGAAAACACAGCTGATGATGAAAAGAACCAAAATATATATGACATTGTGAATAAACAGCACAGAAAAGGCTTATAAAACCTGGGCTAGGAAATGTTTACAGATTTGTTGTCCTTTAAAAAGGTCGTTGTATAGAGATAGTAGAATGAGACAATTAAAACCATATTTAGAAATCAGTCAGGCGTACAATATATTCCATCCGACGTGGCCAGGGTACATGCCCATGTGGTAAATGTGGTCATCAACGCTTAGAGATATCTTCTTACATACAATGCACTGGTATGACTTTTTGTATTTGCCCATGTGGTAATTGAAGTCATCCCTGTTTAGAAATATCTTCTTACACACCCTGCACGGGAATGTGCAACCCACACCCATGTGGTAAGTGAGGTCATCCCTGTTTAGAAATATCTGATAACACACCCTGCACTGGAATGACTTTTTTTTGGTCCCAGAGCTATCAGAAGCCCTAGAGCTATCAGAAGTGCCAGAGGTTGTACTAAAGCTATATACGTTATAATTCTCACGTTTTTCATCATTAACAAGAACCTCATAAGCTTTTAAAATCTCTTGAAAACGGCTTGTGGCTTCCTTCTCATTGTTCCGGTTTTTGTCAGGATGCCATCTCATAGCTAAAAAACGGTACGACTTTCTTACTTCAGCCTTAATTTCTTTTGCCTTCATACCTGTCATTTTGTTTCTATTTAACTTTAGCATAGTATAATAGTCGATTTTCTTAGCTTCTATTCTCCTTGACATGATATGGATTTCTTAAAGTTTTGTCTAATCTGACTCCTAGTGTTGCAGTTTTAGTACTGAGGCTGGACAATGCGCTGCTTTTATTTATACTATGAATGACGTCATCGAGTTTTTACATAGTCACGAGTCTAAGACTTCCACACGTCACGAGTTTAAGACTACAATATAATTCAGATGTGACGTCATATTTAGTTTTAAATTAGCTACTGGTAAAGGATGATGAATAGGCAAGAGCTCTTATAATCAGCCCAAAACTTAATATTGTACCGAGATTAATGTAAAAAGACAACAATTCAAACGGTAGTCATCCGTAAAATGAAAATATTCCTATTTGCTACAATTTGCTAAACTATTATAAATTTGTATTTTAACGCTAAAATAAGATTTATTCATCATAAAATGCACATACAATATTACATTTTACTATTCACCAAAAGGCTCTGGCCTGTAAAGAAGAGTAAGATAAACGAGTCACTTACTCAGAGAAGAAAAAATTGAAATAATCACTTACTCGCAGAGAGAAAAGCAACAAGGAGAAGAAAAGAAAATATGAATAAAATAAAAACTACAGAAAACAAAATTAAATAGACTAACAGATTGAATAGACGAATTTTTTAGTAGATAAGTAGATAAAATGGACTCCAATGAAATAATATATATATATATATATATATATATATATATATATATATATATATATATATATATATACTAGCTGTTGGGGTGGCGCTTCGCGCCCCCCCCAAGCCCCCCCGCGCGCGTAAGTCGTTACGCGCCATATTAGTTACGCGCCATATTAGTTACGCGCCATTGTAGTTGTGTCCCTGTGTCCCACCTGTGAATATAGATAGATTTATATATGTGTTTCAAACTACGTAAAAATTGCGAATATACAACATTCTTGGCTTTCCCATTGTCTGTCCATATACAAAGCCGTATGTACTAATAATGACGTCATATGCAAACGCTCTTTTTACAAACAAACAAACATGCATACACACAACTCGTTTTTATATAGATAGATAGATACAATACAAATTAACTACGTAAAACTTGTGATATATATATATCAAAAATTGATATCAAGAGGTTTTTCTGCAAATAAATTAACTTGGCAATTTAAAAAATTTAGTTTTCATTATAACGAACTTTTAAATAAATATCAAAAGAATTATCTAGAAATACTTAAAGAAATTTTTAACTAATTTCGGAGGTTCGAGAAATGTTGTCACAGCGCCATTTATTTTGAATTGGGTTTCTATTTGAGCGGAATTTTTAAAAAATTAGCCACATGGTAAAGATGAATTATATAATTGTTTAGTTCATTCAGGTTTTTTGCAATGTGTTAATATTTGTGATTTGGTAAAATTTATAATATTTAGTTTACCTATTGTTGCTAAAGGGAGGGATATATTAACAGGATAAGCTTGTTTTGGTTTTACTTGGTTGTTTTACATTTGCTGTTTTTTTCATGGACATGTATTTTGGGGGTGATACCTGACGCGGGGATGCCATGGATATTCTGTGGTAGCCACAACACTGTGCTGGGTAGAGAATTTAGAGTGACGAAACCCTATATAGGCCAGTGTATTCTCCTGATGAGCCCTTATGTTGGGTGTTGCCTCTGAATTATTTGTCTATATTATTTTTTCTATGGTTTGGTAAATGACGACTTATACTTATTGACGACATGACTGCCTGTCCATGGATTATTCTTTATGGTTGATTGTGTGTGGCTATGCTGTTTGACCTATGTGATTGTATGGATGAGTAGGGTTAAGGCCTCATTCAAGTGCTGGTCTATATTAATCACTAATTTAGGAAAACAGTCTTCCTTTTCTCCTTCTGTCTCCTTTTTTTTTTTTTTTTTTTTTTTTTTTTTTTTTTTTTTTTTTTTTTTTTTTTTTTTTTTTTTTTTTTTTTTTTTTTTTTTTTTTTTTTTTGTGTGTTTGTGCTGTAGCATTGGTGATTTCTCTTTTCATGATATATATATATATACTAGCTGTTGGGGTGGCGCTTCGCGCCACCCCAACACCTAGTTGGTGGGGGCGCTTCGCGCCCCCCCAAGCCCCCCCGCGCGCGTAAGTCGTTACGCGCCATAATAGTTACGCGCCATTGTAGTTGTGTCCCTATGTCCCACCTGTGAATATAGATAGATATATATATATATATATATATATATATATATATATATATATATATGGTTTTAACTACGTAAAACTTGCGAATATACAACATTCTTTGCTGTCCCATTGTCTTTGCATATAAATAGATTGTCAGGTTTACCGACTCTTGAACATGCAACATATAATGGTCCATGGGAAAACAATCTGTATTCAGATCTATACCTCATGATTCTAATGATTGCCCTTGAGCTTTGTTGATGGTGATTGCTAATCGACCATTCCCTGTCCCGGTGTCCCGGTCGTCATTTACATCCCCCTGTTTCCCCCGGTGTCCCCGTTGTAGTTGTGTCCCTGTGTCCCGGTCGTCATTTATATTCCCTGTGTCCCGGTCGTCATTTGTATCCCGGTGTCCCGGTCTGTATATACATTCGTTTTTTAGTTTTGTTTTTCTCCTTTATTTTTTTCCTTTTTTTTTCTTTTTTAGCTTATTTAGATTTTTAGATTTTTTAGTTTTTTTATTAGTTTTTAGTTTTTTTTTCTTTTTAGTTTTTTTGTCCCGGTCGTCATTTATATCCCCCTGTTTCCCCCGGTGTCCCCGTTGTAGTTGTGTCCCTGTGTCCCGATCGTCATTTATATTCCCTGTGTCCCGGTCGTCATTTGTATCCCGGTGTACCGGTCTGTATATACATTCGTTTTTTAGTTTTGTTTTTCTCCTTTATTTTTTTCCTTTTTTTTTCTTTTTTAGTTTATTTAGATTTTTAGATTTTTTAGTTTTTTTAGTTTTTTTAGTTTTTTTAGTTTTTTAGCTTTTTTAATTTTTTTTATTAGTTTTTAGTTTTTTTGTAGTTTTTGCCTTTTTTTAGTTTTTTCAGTTTTTTTTTTAGTTTTTTATTGGTTTTTACCTTTATTTTAGCTTATTTTTCAGTTTTTTCCTTTTTTTAGTTTTTTTTTAGTTTTTAGTTTTTTTAGTTTTTTACTTTTTTTAGTTTTTTTAGTTTTTTTAGTTTTTTAGCTTTTTTATTTTTTTTATTAGTTTTTAGTTTTTTTGTAGTTTTTGCCTTTTTTTAGTTTTTTTAGTTTTTTAGCTTTTTTATTAGTTTTTAGTTTTTTTTGTAGTTTTTGCCTTTTTTTAGTTTTTTTAGTTTTTTAGCTTTTTTATTTTTTTTATTAGTTTTTAGTTTTTTTTGTAGTTTTTGCCTTTTTTTAGTTTTTTCAGTTTTGACGTCACCTGATCCAGTTTTTTCAGGTGACGTCACCTGATCCACGATCCACAGATCCACAGACAACTTATTTTTATATGTATAGATAGTTTTTTTTTTTACTTATGTCCTGGTCTTCTTTTAGTTTTTACCTTTTTTAGTTTTTTTTAGTTTTTTAGATGAAATTTTTTTTTAGTTTTTTCCTTTTTTTCTTTTTAGTTTTTTATTGGTTTTTACCTTTATTTTAGCTTATTTTTCAGTTTTTTCCTTTTTTTTAGTTTTTTTTTATTTTTTATTTTTTTTAGTTTTTTACTTTTTTTTATTTTTTTTAGTTTTTTTAGTTTTTTAGCTTTTTTACTTTTTTTATTAGTTTTTAGTTTTTTTTGTAGTTTTTGCCTTTTTTTAGTTTTTTCAGTTTTTTTTTTAGTTTTTTATTGGTTTTTACCTTTATTTTAGCTTATTTTTCAGTTTTTTCCTTTTTTTTTAGTTTTTTTTAGTTTTTAGTTTTTTTAGTTTTTTATCTTTTTTTAGTTTTTTTAGTTTTTTTAGTTTTTTAGCTTTTTTATTTTTTTTATTAGTTTTTAGTTTTTTTTGTAGTTTTTGCCTTTTTTTAGTTTTTTTAGTTTTTTAGCTTTTTTATTAGTTTTTAGTTTTTTTTGTAGTTTTTGCCTTTTTTTAGTTTTTTTAGTTTTTTAGCTTTTTTATTTTTTTTATTAGTTTTTAGTTTTTTTGTAGTTTTTGCCTTTTTTTAGTTTTTTCAGTTTTGACGTCACCTGATCCAGTTTTTTCAGGTGACGTCACCTGACCCATCCACAGACAGACAACTTATTTTTATATATATAGATATATATATATATATATATATATATATATATATATATATATATATATATATATATATATATATATATATATACAAAAAAAGAAAAAAAAGGACTCGCAATTAAAGGATTAAAATCTGACCTTACACAAGGAGGAAAAGAAGCTTGAATATGATTTTCGGTATTGCGAAGACTATAATTATTCTGATCAGAAGTGAAAGATGGCGGAACACTAAGGGAATGGGGGAGGTTACCATGAATCTGAGAAAAAGTATAACATGCACACAAAAGAATATACAGTGACTCGAGATCAAGTAACGGGATAGCTCTTGAACGAGTAGTTTCCTTAATGAGGTTTTTAGATTTATTGTAAACCTTAGAAAATGGTTTTAACAATGAAGGAAAGGTTAGCATCCATACTGTTGGACAGTAGGAAACGTAAGACTGGATCAAGAAGTGAAAAAGGATTTTCAAATTTGATCCATGGAAAATGTGTTTAATTTTCCTTGAAGTACCAAGACTCCAGCATATCTTCATTTTGATCAATGAATGTGACATTTGAAATACAAGTTTTCATCAACGAGAATGCCCAAAAAACGAGCATATCGATCTTTAGATCTATGAAATATCTCATTTGGCTGATGTATTTCTAATAACTCGGAATAAATCTGAGAAACATGCAAAAATATCAAAAAACTGGACTCTGAATCATTTAGGGTAAGATAATCAGTATCAAGCCACAAAATTACTCCCTTAAACAAATTTCCCAGATTTAATAAAAACTCAGATTCGCAATTTCCCAAAGTGCCAAGTGTGCTGTCATCAGCAAAAAGAACAAGGACATCAGAAGATGACGAACTATAGTTAGTACTAAT
The DNA here is from genome assembly GCF_032884065.1 of Artemia franciscana. Lineage (NCBI taxonomy): Eukaryota > Metazoa > Arthropoda > Branchiopoda > Anostraca > Artemiidae > Artemia > Artemia franciscana. Next base: position 25,789,640 of record NC_088864.1, read on the forward strand.
CAAAATCAAAAATAGTACAGGCCCTAAAACTGATCCCTGAGGGACGCCAAAATTCACTTATGATGGTGAACGGAAAAGAGGATCGACAGAAATTAACCTATCATTCAAATAAGATTGAAACCAAGAAAATACATTACCCCTAATGCCAAAATGAGACAACTTTGATAGAAGAATTTCTTAGGTTAAGGAATCGAATGCCTTGCGAATATCTAAGAATACAGCTGCCGGAAATTTTCTACCAAAAATTAGACTTGAATGATCAACAGTTTTGAATTGAACCTTCAAACTTCATTCTGCGATTAAGCCTGTGTGCTCGTTCTAACGGCAGTAATTGAGGGGAAGGAACGTCGTTTCCTCCTTGGTTCTTCGCTCCTGCCTAGGTTTTCGAAAAACACCTTTCTTTGGTTATTTTATTGGAATAAGCACTTTTTTTTATTTGAAAAAAAAATGAGGAAACAGCCGAAAGTGCACTTTATGCGAATGTGCTGTGAAGTTAAATTTATAAGAAGCGATTACACATAAATATAAGCTTTTAAATGAGCCTTTAAACAGCTCTCTTGTTTTAAAGTAGTCTTCTAGTTTCTGCTAGTCAGTAGTCGATTTATAAAGCCCTGTCTTCGTTATAGCTTTTTCAGGCTAAGTCGGCCGAGTAGAAACACCTTTTTGCTCATCAAAAATAAACGTTCCTGAAAAACATGTATTGGTTTGTTAGGCATGGATAATGAGCTTTATGTTATAGACTGAAAGTTTTTCGTAGCTGTCAAGGTTGTCCGCAGTATTTTCTAGAGATGTATCATCTCAGCCGACGAGACTACAATGTCTTGTTTGAGAGTTCATACAGTAAACATCTTTATTGATACAACCTTGATATAATCTCATTATACAGTAAAACTCAATCGTGACTCCCTATGGAGTTCTCTTAATTGAACTTAATTGAACTACAATCTGGATATAATCTCATTATACAGTAAGACTCAGTCGTGACCCTATGGACTTAATTGAACTTGAACTTAAAAGAACTTGGATTATTTAGTTATTTGACCTCCCTATGGACTTTTTCTGAAAATATTTCTATAATCAGAACTTGAATTATTAGACAACTAATTATTAATTGTGAAAACATCGAAGTGACTGAGGTGCTATATAATTGCATTCAAGATTACTTATGTGCCTTACTTAAACTAAAATTGAATAATTCTTCCTTTCCTTCAGTGTTGTCACTGCTTGACTCTCCCTGTTTAGTGTTGCCACTGCTTGACTCGAGTCCCAAAGCAACTATTGTGATATGTCGAAACCAAAAAACTATTGTCTCGAGTGCCGACTGCTGGTAACCACAAATTCTGTCCAATGCGTGTCAGGATGCGGCCGTTGGTACCACGCGGGCGTTAATAAATGCGCCCGAATCGAACTAAAGCACAATTCCGGCGAATGGTTATGCATGGAATTTCTTGCAAAAAAATGCCCGTGACTCCGAAGTCGCAAGCATCTCAACCCCCACAAAAGCCTAGTGCAAAGAGACCTGTAAGAGGAAGTGGAATCGGCACCTCTTGACCGCAAATTATAACGGGACCTAAAACTAACTCTGATATATCGAAAGGGACTAAGCCGTCTACGGTAAGTGTAGACACTCCCAACTATGAATCCGGAACAATTCGTCTAAGTGAGAAAATTAACACCCTGGATGCAAGTTTATTGGCATGTCAAGCAGAAAATCTAGAAATCCGGACAAGGCACTCAACGTTTCTGTCAGAAATGGAGGAAAAGAACAATCAAATCAAAGTGTTGACAGGCCATTTGGAGGTTAAAGACTTTCTTATAGCCCAGCTGAAACAAGAACTCTTGGTGGCTATCGAAACCCGCCCTTGTGACCCTTCGCAAATCTCCCCTGACCAAGCTACCCAGTTAACGCAAACGGACAAGGATTCCGCTGTTCCTAACCAAAATGCACCCATTGATATTAAAGCGCAAAACATAACATCTAGCCCAAGCCTAGCCCACGACTGTGCGATCTTGTCAGACGTAATGAATCCTGGTGATACGTCATCAACTAGTGCAAATGCACCCCCTTCGACGCTCGTAGAGAAAAGTGACGTAAGAACTCGTAAATACAACATGCTTTGCCGGTTCTTTGAACGAGGGTTTTGCAGATTGAAGAAAAAGTGTCGGTTTTTGCATATATGCTTAAATTTCCGATTAAAATGTTGCAACAAAAATGATTGCAGTTTTGACCACGTAGATTTGTGTAGTGTCTTAACTTGTAACAACAGAGAATGTGTTTTTGCTCATTTCCCTCCTGACTTTCGGAAAACAAGAGGGTTGTTTCAGAAAACAAGCTCCCCCTCCCTGAACACCCCTACTTTAGTATCCCCTTTTAGTTTCCCTTCCCCTCCCATACAAACTTTTCCTCCACCTTTTCCCACCATGCATTGTAACAAATATTGTAGTTTTTTCCATGCACCAAAAGTAGATGATGTTAATTCTACTCCCTGTTCCAGTGTCCCTGTCCAAATTGTAAGAGCCACTCATCTCCCTTCCGCCGTCCTTTTTTAGTGCACCGTACTCAAGCAAAAATTTCTCATCTAAGTTCATCAGGCACAGCTCAAAAATTGACAAACCCTTCCTGATCCCGAACTCTCCTCCCTTATCCTTTGCTATCTCCTCCCCCTTCCCGCAAACAGAAGTTTTATTTCTTCCCCCCTCACAGTATGCTAACCTATACCCTCCCTACTCTGCCAAAAACCAGCAATTTCTTGACGGACATGAATCACTATTCCCAACCAGGCCCCCTTTCCCAGCACCTTACGAAACCCCACCCCCTGCCCATTTGTTTTACCCCTCGTGCCTACCCTGTCAACGTGACTCAGGTCTGAGACTTTTTAATTGTCTTATAATGAATCCTAATTGTTCTCCTCGTGCTTCATCCATATCATTGCCCGTCCCCCCACCCCTAAATCCCCAAGACAAATCCTTCTCTTGCTCTAATGATTCATCTATCGATGTTGACCCTAATAGTCATCCCATAAAGATCAAATGTGCTCCCTTGGTCCTTTGTTCTGACTACATTAATCTGGCCCCCGCTAAGAATCCCACCACACCGCCTGTACCCATTTGTAATGTAAATAAAGTTGAGTGTAAAAATGGTATCTTTGCAGGTCGTTTGAAATTTCCCACACTTTTGTTAAGCAGCGCTGAAAGTCTTAATTTTGAAAAACTTAATGAATTAGACTCCTTTTCTAAAATATATAGATCAGACACAATCGCTATTACTGAAGTACACGCTCAAAATACACACATGTTAAAAATGAATAGTTTCACCCAGTTTATTAAACTCAGACCCGAAACCCACCCTCTGGGTAAGAAAGGGGGTGGAATTCTTTTCTTTGTCCGTAATGATTTTTATCCTCCGTTAAATAGGAGAAAATAGAAAAAAGGAGGTGTTTTTAACTTACGAACGAGTGGTCGGATCTTAATGAAATTTGATGTTTGGAAGGATATCGTGTCTCACAGCTTTTATTTTAAATCCCGACCGGATCAGGTGACATTGGGGGGAGTTGGTGTGAGGAGATCTAAAATCTTGGAAAACACTTAGAGTGGAGGGATGAGGATGAAACTTTGTGGGAAAAATAAGCACAAGTGATCAACATAACCGAAACGGATCCGCTCTCTTTGGTGGAGTTGGAGGGAGGATTGATTCTGAAAAATTAGAAAAGAATGAGGTATTTTTAACTTGTGAAGGAGTAATCGGATCTTATTGAAATTCAATGTTTCGAAGGATATCGTGCCTCAGAGCTCCTATTTTAAATCCCGACCGTATCCGGTGACATTGGGAGGATTGAGGGGGGAGCCTAAAATCTTGGAAAACGCTTAGAGCGGAGGGATTGGGATGAAACTTGGTGGGAAAAATAAGCACAAGTCCCAGATACGTGATTCACATAACTGGAACGGAACTGCTCTCTTTGGCGGAGTTGGGTGGGGAGGGTTAATTCTGAAAATTAGAAAAATGAGGTACTTTTAATTTATGAAGGAGTGATCAGATCTTAATGAAATTTGATGTTTAGAGGAAATCATGTTTCAGAGTTTTTATTTGAAATCCCGACCGGATCCGGTGACATTGGGGGGGACCTAAAATTTTGGAAAATGCTTAGAGTGGAGGGATCGAGATGAAACTTGTTGGAAAAAATAAGCACAAGTCCTAGATACATGATTGACATAACCAGAACGGATCCACTCTCTTTGGGAGAGTTGAGGGAGAGAGGTTAATTCTAAAACATTAAAAAATTTTTAACCTGCGAAAAAACGATTGGATCTTTATGAAACTTCGTATTTAGAAGGACCTCGTATCTCAGATCTCTTGTTTTAAACCCGACCGGATCCAGTGTCATTGGGGAGGGGAGTCTTGGAAAACGCTTAGAGCGGAGAGATCAGGATGAACTTGGTGGGAAGAATAAGCGCAAGTCCAAGATAATTGACTGACATAACTGGACCGTAACCGCTCTCTTTGGTGCAGCGGGGGGGGGGGGTGTAATTCGGGAAAATTAGAAAAAATGAGGTATTTGTAACTTAGCAGCAAAGGGTGATCAGATTTAATGAAAATTGATATTTAGAAGGATCTTGTGCTTTAGAACTCTCAGTTAAAATCCCAACCAGATCCAGTGACATTGGGGGAGTTGGAGGGGGAAACCGGAAATCTTGGAAAACGCTTAGAGTGGAGATATCGGGATGAAACTTGATCGGAAGAATAAACAAGTTATAGATATGTGATTGACATAATTGGAACGGATCTGTTCTCTTTGGGAGAGCTGTGGGTTGTTAATTTGGAAAAATTAGAAAAATTGAGGTATTTTTAACTTACGAACGGGTGACCGGATCTTATTAAAATTTGATATTTAGAAGGAACTCTTGACTCAGAGCTCTTATTTCAAATCCTGACCAGATCTGTTGACACTGGGGGAAGTTGGACGGGGAAACCGGAAATTTTGGAAAACGCTAATAAATGTCGTAGATTTGTGATTTACGTAACCGGACTGGATCCACTCTCTTTGGGGGAGTTAGGGGTGGGGATTCATGGCTTTGCCGAGTTTGGTGCTTTTGGACGAGCTAGGACGATGAAAATTGGTAGGTATGTCAAGGAGCTGAACAAATTGATTTGATAAAGTCCTTTTCCCCGGTTCGACCATCTGGGGGGCTGAAGGGAGAGAAAAAATTAGAAAAATTGAGGTATTTGTAACTTACGAGTGGATGATCAGATCTTAATGAAATTTGATATTTAGAAGGACCTTGGGTCTCAGAGCTTACTTTAAATCGTGATCGTATTTGGCGATATTGGGGGAGTTTGAGGGAAAGTGGGAAGTCTGGGGATACGCTTAGAGTGGAGAGATCGGGATGAAACTTGGTGGTTAGAATAAGCAAATGTCGTAGATACGTGATTGACAGCACCAGACTGGAATCACTCTCTTTGGGGGAGTTAGGATGGCTGAGTGCTTTGGCGAGTTCGGTGCTTCTGGACGTGCTAGGATAATGAAAATTAGTAGGCGTGTCAGAGACCTGCATAAATTGACTTGACAAAGTTGTTTTCCCCGGAACGACCATCTGGGAGGCTGAAGGGAGAGGAAAAATTAGAAAAATGAGGTATCTTTAACTTAAGAGTGGGTGATCGGATCTTAATGAATTTTGATATTTAGAAGGACCTCGTGTCTCAGAGCTCTTATTTTAAATCCCAGCCGGCATTAAGCCTCTGATTTTCCTTCTTAGAATTTTTCTAGAGCTCATGCCATATGAGCTCTCGGCTCTTGGCTCTTCCAACCTCGTTACAAGTGCCATATGAGCTTTTGTTTTCCAGAGGTGATGGTATTGACCCAGTGCCATATAATATCGTGAGAGGGCTCATTCGAATGAAAATTAAAAGTTCTATTGCCTTTTCAAGTGATTAAAAGATTGGAGGGCAAGAAGACCCCCTCTCCACCCCTTTTATCCCCAAAATCGTTTTTAAATTTCTTATATAGCCATTTTGTTCAGCATAGTTAAAAGCCCCAATAGCTTGGATTTTGGACATACCATGACTTTCCCCCTCCCCCACAGCCTCGGGGGAAAGGTCTTTAAGTTATAAATTTGGCCACTGTCTACGCATCGTAATTGTTATTGGGAATATACATACATTTTAGCTTGGGAGGGTGATTAATTTTGTGCTGGGGGTTTTTCCATGGGGAAGAAAGTTTGTGGGGAGATTATTTTTCCGTGAATGTGGGCCAGATTTCCTGGGATTGTTTAAAAGCATTCAGAAATTAAACAAAGACAATTTTTTTCACCTGAAAGTATGGAGCAACTTTAAAACCTTAAATGTTCAGAAATTATTACGTATTTGAAGGAGGCTGCCACCCCGTCAACGCCTCGCTCCTTGCACTAAAGTTTGAAGCTCGTTTATTTGTTTTTTTTTTCTCCAGAGGTGATCGTATCGAACCAGTAGCCATGTAATATCGTGAGAAGAGTCATTCGAGCGGAAATTAAAAGTTATAGTGCCAATTTTTAGTGACCAAAAGATTGGAGGACAACTAGGCCCCTTCCCCGCCCCTTTTATCCCCAAAATCGTCTTCAAAGTTCGTCTTCAGTAATCGAATTCAATTGTCAGAATATTTTTTATATGAACTTCGCAGGGTTAAGTTTTTTTTTATGAGAGAAAGTTATCCAGGGTCTAGTTTTCCAGAAGCAAGCTTTCTGGGGCGAGTTTAAAAGGGTCAGTCTCTTGTCGGGGCGAGGTTTTCCAGGTGAAATTTTCTGGGGGTAATTTTTCCAATGGTAAGGTGTTTTGCCGGGAAAATTTTGCAGGGGAAAGTTTTCCAGGGGCAAATTTTCATAGAACAAGAAAAAGCCATTGATATTTTTAGCTTGTATGCTCAGTAATGTTTGCTTAAATCAATAATATTCATCTCATCCCGATATTATCAAATCACCCATTGGTCACTTCTCTTACAATTTAAATCGAATTGAAAAAGAAAAAATAGCTAAGTTAGTATGCTACTACTACTAACAACTCATCGCAGAAAAAAACCACCTGAGGTCAACATAGCTCCACATGCTCCTCGTCCATCCCAATCTATTCAAAGCCTCTCTTTACACTCTCCCAAGAAGTTTCCATTTCCTTTAAATCTTTCTTTATTACATCCTCCCATCCCAACCGCAAACAACCTGTTTTTCGCTTAGCCCTTGACAGTTGGCCAAAAAGGACAATCTTCGGTAATGTGTCATCATTCATCCACAGAACTTGCCCAAGCCACCTTAAAATTTCTCTCATTATAGCCATAGAAAGTGGGATTGAACCTCACTTTTCGTACAACCTACTGTTTGAAATACGGTCAGTCAACCGGGTACCCAGAGCAATCCGTAGGCAATTTCTCTGGAAAAAATCTAGCAAATCTTTTTGCGCTTTTAGAAGCGCCCATACTTTAGAACCATATTTGACCACTGACATCACTGTATCTTCCAATATTATAAGCTTGGTTTGCAGAGTTATCTTCCTATTCTCTCCATAATCCTATTCTATTTTGTATTCTATGTTAGAATAATGTGTTTTAAACTGTGTGAAACATACTTTAAATTCTAGTGAAACGTATTTCTTTCAGAAAAGCTGATGGATGAAATTCGTCGAGCTAAACGCTTGACACCCAGTCCAGCACTGCCAAAGCTATGCAAGCAAAAACTGACAGATTCTTGCTCGTGGCCATAGTGTAATAAATCATGTCAGAAGTTACAAAATCCCTTTAGTGGTGAGTTGATTTTTCATTTACGTCTGTTGAGTTGTTCGAAGTTAAATCAATTGAAACTAGCTTTTGGTACAATTGAAATTTACTGCAGTAATTCAAAAAGTATTATACTAAAAAATTTAAATTAAAGCATTAAATGTATTTCATTCTCTAGACTGTAATTAACAAGTCAAATTGTCCTGTCATAAAGGAGATTTTTGAGGCATCAATGTTATTTAAAAAAATGTTATCCGTTTTCTAACTACTTTTATAAGTGAGGAGGCAGGATGTAGCTTGTTTTGGAACAAAACAAAATTTTAAGCATCTCGAAAAAAAAGCGAAATTTGGATTGAATCAATCAAAAAAGAGTGTTGAATTGAATATAGGCTACAAATCTTAGATTGGAAATGGTCATATAACGCATGTTGAATTGCTACAGCTTAAATATACTGGTTAAGCATAATATAAATAATATAAATATGTATAAACGGGGTAAATGGTATAAACAAAGTAAAAGATAATATAATGGTATATTATAATTGGATAAAATGTAAATTTTATTGTTTACACCCAAACAGAGACAAACATAAGTAATATGGAATATTTTTACACCTCATGATTTGAGTTTCATAATAAAAAATAGTTATATATATTGTTTCTGGAGTTTTTGGCTCTTTCTTTATGAAAATAATTGATTTGACAAAACATTTTGTTTAAATTTTTATTTTATTGGACGTAAACTATTTTAGCTAAATTATGTAGCTTTGGACAACCCGAAAGCATTTTTCAAACTTAAAATTTTTGATATATTGGCCGCAAAATTCAAACACTGAATAATAAAAAAAAGTGAAAATTTATCATTTAAGTAGTAACTATGGATTAATTTTGTGTCTTATAATTTTTTATTGCGATTCAGAACTAATTTTGAAACTTAAAATCCTGTCATAAGTCTCTGGATATATTTGAAGGCATTGTTCTTAAATTTACCACCAAATTAATACATTCAACCAATTACTAATACCAAAATTTTGTTTCTTAATAATTGTGTTTCTGTAAGTTGACAGAAAATTTGTAACAGCAATTTTTAGTAACAATCGGGATAACCAATAAAAAAAATAACATTACTCCTAAGGTAAGTAGCTTTTAATAGGTATATTAAGGAAAAAGTCACCAAATGAAATTCCCATTAAATTACTCTATTTCGAGTCTCTGTAAGGCTTGAGAAGTTTCAATATTCAACAGTTTTAAATAAAATATTAATATATAACCCATATAAAATAAATACCAGAAGAACACTAAAAATGAATATGAAAAACTACAAATGAATGTGCATAGTCAGTTTAATATGTATATGTTCATATTTATTCCTTAAAAATCTTAAAGTTTTTGATTTATTAAAGTTATAGAACTAGAACATTTAATTTTGTTTTAGTAAAGCGCAAATTATTTTTGGGCCTTTAGAAGGTATAGGGGGTCATGAACCCTAATCATGTTAGTTTCTAGTCGTTTTGAGTTTGACTATGTTATATATTGTAATTTCTGTTCCTTTTTTGGTTTCATTTAGTTATTGATGCTGATTTCTGGTACTTTTACTCATGGTAGATTTGATTCTATTTTTGGTTTAATAGAGTTCTTTACTGTCCCTTGAAAAACTTGTTTTGTATTAAAAACCTTTTTTTGATAGATTTTGATTCTTTTTCTGGAAAAAAGAATTGGAAGCCTGATTGCCTTCCAATCACTTTTCACTCCTAAAAAGAGCACTACAACTTTCAATCTCCAGTCAAATTAACACTTTTAAAATATATATGATATTACTAGTCATAATAGAGCAGCGGTGCCTATGATATTGATTTCAAATGTCCTTTTAATACCCCATAAAAATTCCCTAGAAGTTTGAACTTATTGCCCTTAGTGTCATCAGTTACAGTAATTGTAGAAGCAGTATCAAAAGTATACACATAGTGTGTTCTGGCTATGTCAAAATCTGTCACAACTTACCCTGAAAGGTCTAACATAATAATGCAAGCCATTATTGTGCAATTGCTTTGTCACCTTGACAATATCCATGATCATGGTTCATTTAGATTAATTTCAGCATAATTATTCCTTGAAAGCTTCACCTTAATACACTTAGCTCGTTCAGTAGTAATAGTTGTAGTAGCAGTAGCAGCATTAGTAGCAATATGCATATATTATCTTTGTTTTTTGTTAACATTCTCTTTAACCCCCGATGTTCCAACTTCATACACAAATCAATCCTTAAAATACACTCTTTTGTCAATGTAAACGCACATAGAGTCTTTTGATCGAATTTGGCATCAAAATTCTCTCAATTTTACCTTCATAGACTAGATTTAATAGCACTAGTATCACAGTAATTGCGGTGGTAGTAGGAGAAGTACTTGCAGTGTTAGTTTTGTACTAGTAGTAATAGTAATAGTAGTAGCAGCAGTATTAATAGCGGTAGTAGCATTTACATCTTGCCTTTTGATCAATTCATCATCCCTTCCAGGATGCCCTGGAAGTTTCAACTTGACACGGTAAGCCATTCCAAAAACATTGCTGATGTGTGCTTTTGATCCCATTTTGACGCCCTTTTCCATCTTGATCTCTGAGCCTTAAAAGTTGTTGCAATTGCAATTGCAGTTGTTGCAAAAAAAGAGTAGTTTAGTAGCCGAAATAGTATTAGTAAAAGTAGCAGAGCTACCTAGTAGCTAGTTTTTGTACTGACATGCATATATTTCCTTTTTGTCAATTGATCTTCCCCTTTAAGTATTCGCTGAAAGTTCCAACTTAATACCCAAATCTGTTTTTGATACGCCCTTTTGACAATCTGTTTGCATATTGTGTGTTTTGTTTTCTTTCAAATTCCCCCTCATTATTCCGTCAAATTTTCACCTTCATAGACTTAGCCCTAATTGTACTAGTATCAGAGTAGTACTGGTAGCAGTAGGAACAGTAGTAGCAGTAATAATGTATTATCATTGGTAGTAGTAACAGTAGTAGCAGCAGTATTAATAGCAGTAGTGGCAGGTGCATTTCGACTCTTGGTCACCTGAACATCCCTACTTATCATACCCCTGAAGTTTCCTCGTTGATGCGATGAACCGTTCCAAAAGTATTGCTGTTACGCCCGTATCAGCAATCTATATACACATAGTATGTTTTGATTTAGTTTAACTTTCCCTTCAACTTTTCTTCAGATGTTTATTTCAATATCTTCAGCCTTAGTTGTACTCACTACAGAAGTAGTAGTTTTAGTGATAGAAGGGGTAGCAGTAATAGTACTTATGGTAGCGGTAAAAGCAGAAGTAGCTGGAGTAGTAGTAGTAGCGTGCAAATATTACATTTATAGTCAATTTCCACGTAACATATACCATATGTAAAAAACGATAAAATTGCCTAACTTACTGTCCTTACCGTGAAGCCTTGGGGCAGGGGGATGACACTCCCAAACGCATAATTACTGAACTTTTCAACAATACTGAAAAAAATAGATGTCTCAAAACTTTGTTTGGATGTTTGTTTTCGCGGAATAATGGGTGTGGGGAGGGGGGCTGGCTACTCTCAAATCACTTTGACTCTTAAAAAGGGCACTATAATTTCCAGTTTTAAATCAAATTAGCCCTGTATTAAGTTTATACGACAACACATTCCGTAAAACCTTATATGCCACCAGGGCATAACTTATAACCCTTTTTCCAGGGCTATGGAGGGGTGTGTCAGCCCTGAAAGCGTTGTTATATGTTCTTTGGACTATTTTGTTTTAAAATGGATATCTCACAATTTCAATCAGATGCGTTTCATAAAAAGAGGGGTAGTTAGGGAGAGGCTATTTAAAACGGAACTAGAACTTCCAATTTTCAACCAAATGAACCACCTCTATAGTTTATATAACTTCTATAGTTTATATAGTTTATATAACCTCTATAGTTTATATAGTTAAGATACAACGTGTGTGTGTGAAGGAGGGGTACATTAGGCTCTATGAAAGCCTAATGTGCCCCCAAGGCTTAAATTAAAACCCTTGCCCTAGGGGCCGTGGGAGTGGTCGTCTTTTGATGTTCTTCTAAAGTATTTTTGGTGTGTATTATACTATTGGATTTTTTCATTGTCCCTTTTCTTCCTCTTATTATTTTTTTGTGTAGTTAAGGGGGGAAAATTATCTTCTAGTAAAGTTTTGGTTTGTATTGACTAAGGTCACACTTTACTTACCAGTTGCTACAACGAATGGTTTGATTATGTTGTTAAGGCTGGCAATTGCTGCTAAATGAAATAAAAATTTGGCCATTTTACCTAGGCTTTTCTGGGAAAGGGAATGCAAAGGCCTATTCTCAAAATACTATGCGTTTGGCTCAATGCCTGAGTAATTTTTGGTTGACAGCCTTAATTATTGCTTTGAATTATAGACAGTGATTGAAGGTTCGTACTTCCCAGGTTAACATTTATAGTCAGAAACTAAGGAATCTAATTGTAAATTAAATTTATATTTTAGGCACAATTTTTAAAGAAAATAATCATTTTTTAGTAATGGTTACCTGTGCACTAACTAGTCCAAATTCCTTATTCATTTTCTAAACTAAAATACATCGTAAGCTCATCACAAATAGTTAGCGTGCCCTTGTTGAAAAACTGAATTGCTCAATTTAAAAAAAAACCTCGTAATTCACTATCTGACAACCATGTTGGGTAGGAAGATTGTGAATCCAAAAATCCAAAAACCTTTCTAATTACAATAATGTCAATCCAAGTCGCTGTCTTCTGACATAAATTTCTGACCAAGAAAATGACACAGCTTCGCATTGCTGTGTTGGCATCAGATGGCCTTGGGGCTAAAATTTATTTTATTTTAATATTAGCCGTGCTATACAGCTTTTAATTAAATAGCATATATGCTCGCTTTTGAATAGATTTACATTCTTTCTCTTCTTACTCATAATGTGTTTCTAAGTAGCTATGTAAGTTAGTAATACCTAGTACTTTTCTTCTTTCAGGAGAAGAAATGGAATTCATTGAATTACTCAGATCTTTTAGCGCCGATCTCAGTGGTTTAACGAGTGCACTAGGTCTTGATCCACCATCCCTGAAAGACATTAAATAAAAAAGAAACTAATGTTTTTAGCTGAAAGTAAGGAGCGACATTAAAACTTAAAACGAACAGAAATTACTCCGTATATAAAATGGGTTGTCCCCTCCGCAATCCCTCGCTCTTTACGCTAAAGCTTTAAATTGTTTTAAAAAGTAGAATTGTGGTAAAGAGTCAAACTTTAGCGTAAAGAGCGAGGGATTGCGGAGGGGACAGCCCATTTCATATACGGAATAATTTATGTTCGTTTTAAGTTTTAATGTCGCTCCTTACTTTCAGCTAAAAAAATTAGTCTTTTTTTTATTTTCTGAACGTTTTTGAATTAATGCATGTTTGGTTTTGGCTCTCCGCAAATAAATTATTAAAATGAAATTTGTATATTAATTCTTTTTTTGGCTAAATGGCTTTCTCTTAGTTTTGATCAGACGATTTTGAGAAATAAGGGGTGGAGAAGGAGGCCTAGTTGCCTTCCAATTTTTCGGTTACTTAAAAAGGCAACTAGAACTTTTAATTTTTAACGAACGTTTTTATTAGTAAAAAATATACGTAACTTAAGAATTAACTTACGTAACAAACTTTCATAATCTTATATATTTATTATGTATACGAGAGGGTTTGTACCCTCATTAATACCTTGCTCTTTACACTAAATCGTAAGTTTTGTCCCAATTCTTTAAGAATGACCCTTGAATAAGAAAGGCCGTAGAATAAATAGTTTAAATTACAAAAAAATACTTTAGCATAAAGAGCGATGTATTTATCTCCTCCTAAATACCTCGCTCTTTATGCTAAAGTATTTTTAGAACCCCTCATATGCGTAATAATCTCTGATTTTAAATATATAAGTTTCATCAAGTTTAGTCTTACCCATCAAAAGTTACGAGCCAGAGAAAAACGTTTTCATGTTTATTTTTCATGGTTTTCTTATAGTAATGCTAGAAAATCCTGCACCCTTTCCATTGAGTTTTTCTTCCCACATGACAGATTCCTCCAAGGAAAGATCCTACAAAATAGCCCCCTCCCCTCAGTCCAACCCCCAAACAAAATTAAATCCCCCTGAAAATGTCTGTACACTTCCCAATAACCATTACTATAGGTAAACACTGGTCAAAGTTTGTAACTTGCAGCCCCTCCCCAGGGATTGTGGGGGAGTACGTCATCCCCAAAGACATAGTTATTATGGTTTTCGACTATGCTGAACAAAATGGTTATCTCAAAATTTTGATCCGTTGACTTTGGGAGAAAAATGAGCGTGGGAGGGGGCCTAGATGGCCTCCAATTTTTTTGGTCACTTAAAAAGGGCACTAGAACTTTTCATTTTCGTTAGAATGAGCTCTCTTGCGAAATTCTAGGACCACTTGGTCGATAACTCTATTATAACTCTATTAGACCTATAACTCTATTATAACTCAATTAGAGTTAACGACCACTTGGTCGATAACTCTTGGTCAAAACTCTAAAAAATTGAATTTTGAAATCAATAGCTACATCAAAAGAATCGCATTTTAATGCTGATTTTAAATATATAAGTTTCATCAAGTTTAGTCTTACCCATCAAAAGTTACGAGCCAGAGAAAATTTGTCTTAATTAAGAAAATAGGAGGAAACAACCCCTAAAAGTCGTAGAATCTTAATGAAAATGACACCATCAGATTCAGCGTATCAGAGAACCATACTGTAGAAGTTTCAAGCTCCTATCTACAAAAATATGGAATTTTGTATTTTTTGCCAGAAGACAAATCACGGGTGCGTGTTTATTTGTTTGTTTTTTTGTTTTTTTTTTCTTTTTTCTTTTTCCCAGGGGTCATCGTATCGACCAATTGGTCCTAGAATGCCGCAAGAGGGCTCATTCTAACGGGAATGAAAAGTTCTAGTGCCCTTTTTAAGTGACCAAAAAAATTGGAGGGCATCTAGGCCCCCTCCCACGCTTATTTTTTCCCAAAGTCAACGGATCAAAATTTTGAGATAGCCATTTTGTTCAGCATAGTCGAAAACCATAATAATTATGTATTTGGGGATGATTTACTCCCCCACAAACCCTGGGGGAGGGGCTGCAAGTTACAAACTTTGACCAGTGTTTACATATAGTAATGGTTATTGGGAAGTGTACAGACGTTTTCAGGGGGGTTTTATTTTGTTTGGGGGTTGGGGCTGAGGGGAGGGGGCTAAGTTGGAGGATCTTTCCTTGGAGGAATCTGTCATGGGGGAAGAAAAATTCAAGGAAAAGGGCGCATGATTTTCTGGCATTACTATAAGAAAACAATGAAAAATAAACATGAAAACGTTTTTTCAAATGAAAGAAAGGAGTGGCATTGAAACTTGAAACGAACAGGGATTATTACACATATGAGGGGTTATAAAAATTCTTTAGCATAAAGAGCGAGGTATTTAGGAGGAGATATATACCTAGCTCTTTATGCAAAAGTATTTTTTGTAATTTCAACTATTTATTCTACGGCCTTTCTGATTCAGGGGTCATTCTTAAAGAATTGGGACAAAACTTAAGATTTAGTGTAAAGAGCGAGGTATTAAAGAGGATACAACCCCCTCGTATACATAATAAAAATATAAAATTATGAAAGTTTGTTACGTAAGTTGCTAATTTATAAGTTACATATATTTTTTACTAATAAAAACGTTCGTTAAAAATTAAAAGTTCTAGTTGCCTTTTTAAGCAGCCGAAAAATTGGAGGGCAACTAGGCCTCCTTCTCCACCCCTTATTTCTCAAAATCATCTGATCAAAACTAAGAGAAAGCCAATTAGCCAAAAAAAAGAATTAATATACAAATTTCATTTTAATAATTTATGTGCGGAGAGCCAAAACCAAAAATGCATTAATTCAAAAACGTTCAGAAATTAAATATAACAAAAACAATTTTTTTAGCTGAAAGTATGGAGCGACATTAAAACTTAAGACGAACAGAAATTACTCCGTATATAATATGGGTTGTCCCCTCCGCAATCCCTCGCTCTTTACGCTAAAGTTTGACTCTTTGCCACAATTCTACTTTTTAAAACAATTAAAAGCTTTTAATTGTCTTATAATTTTTTATTGCGATTCGGAACTAATTTTTAAACTTAAAATCCTGTCATAAATCTCTGGATATATTTGATATATTTATTCTAGTAACAATCGGGATAACCAATGCAAAAAAAAATAATATTACTCCTAAGGTAAGTATCTTTTAATATGTATATTAAAAAAAAAGTCAGCGAGGGATTGCGGAGGGGACAACCCATTTCATATACGGAGTAATTTCTGTTCGTTTTAAGTTTTAATGTCGCTCCTTACTTTCAGCTAAAAAATTAGTTTTTTTTATTTGCGGAGAGCCAAAACCAAACATGCATTAATTCAAAAACGTTCCGAAATTAAATAAAAAAAAACTAATTTTTTTAGCTGGAACTAAGGAGCGACATTGAAACTTAAAACGAACATAAATTATTCCGTATATGAAATGGGTTGTCCCCTCCACAATCCTTCGCTCTTTACGCTAAAGCTTTTAATTGTTTTAAAAAGTAGAATTGTGGTAAAGAGTCAAACTTTAGCGTAAAGAGCGAGGGATTGCGGAGGGGACAACCCATTTCATATACGAAGTAATTTATGTTCGTTTTAAGTTTTAATGTCGCTCCTTACTTTCAGCTAAAAAAAATTAGTTTTTTTATTTAATTTCCGAACGTTTTTGAATTAATGCATGTTTGGTTTTGGCTCTACGCAAATAAATTATTAAAATGAAATTTGTATATTAATTCTTTTTTTGGCTAAATGGCTTTCTCTTAGTTTTGATCAGACGATTTTGAGAAATAAGGGGTGGAGAAGGATGCCTAGTTGCCCTCCAATTTTTCGGTTACTTAAAAAGGCAACCAGAACTTTTAATTTTTAACGAACGTTTTTATTAGTAAAAAATATACGTAACTTAAGAATTAACTTACGTAACAAACTTTCATAATCTTATATTTTTATTATGTATACGAGGGGGTTTGTACCTCCCACAGATGTCATAAAGTAAAGGATTCTCCAGAGTAAGGAATTTACATGTTTATATGAGTTTTAAGGTTTCCCTCAAAGTCATTTTGTATAAATGATTCTTATGTATTAATTATTTGTTAATGATTTTAAGTTGCCGCTTTCAAAGAGGTTGATAAAGCGTCTTTTGAATAATAGTACAACTGGTAAAAAAGAAGTGTCTAGTTTTTGAGATTTGAAGTTGAACACATTTTTGGATGTTCAGGGGACACATTCATAGACCAAAAAGGGGACGATCCTAGTGACAAAATAGGAGCTGGCTGATTCTGGTACACAACAAAATCGAATAAATGGAATTTCTGATAGCAATTTGACAATTTTCAACTGTCAATGAAAATTGCTGAAATGAAACAGAAATACGAGATTCGTTTGGTTTTAGAAAAGGAGTTTCATTTAGGTGTCTCATCATTGATACCTAGAATCGACACACTTTAGGACAAAGTGAGTAAATAGGTTTCAGACCAGGGCACTTCGTGTAGAAGTGGTTGTCGTAGAAACATGGAAAGGAGCTCATTCGATCGCAAAATGGAAAGCTCTTGAGCGCTTATTAATAGTAAAAAATCGTTGGAGGGGAACCAGCCCCCACTCCCACACCTCTAATTTCATCATACACATTCAATCAAAATTTTGAGAAAAACCTTTTTTGTTCAATATAGTTGAAAAGTCTAGTAATTAAGTTTTTGTGGTTGACAATTCTTCCCCGCAGTCCTGAAGATAATACTGCTCTTTACGCTAAAGTTCAACCTTTTGTCTCAGTTCTTTAGAAACAATTCCTAAAACACAAGGGCCGTGTAACTAGAATTAGAATCTATTTTAAAAGTATAAAAAAAAACTTTAGCGTGAAGAGGAGTGTTGAAAAGGGCCACCCTTCTCACACAAGGAAGAACAAAACTGTAGGATACAAAACTGTAGGATAAATCGTAAAGTATTACCTTAGTCATAAATTGTAAAAATTACGAATTCGTTTAAATCTTAGAAATTGCCTTTCTTGAGTTTTGCCCTGTGTATCCAGAAATACCTGAATGATGCGGTGCCTTTACCCAGTCCTACCATTATATGTGGAACATTTGGATTTTCTGGTAAATGAAATCGAGCATACTTAAAAAAAAAAAAAAAATAATACATGTATGCATTGTATTTATCAAAAAAAAAACTTTGTTTTCCAGACTTATTGCTCCGGTTAATGATGAGCATTGTTTCTATTTGGTGTTGTAAGTGGCTTTTACAATAATTACGCAATTTTCTATGCTGTGTCACAATACGCACTACCTTTCTATTTTAAACAAGTTTTTTCGCACTAGGTTAACATATTTTAATATTATATAAATATAAACTCCGGAATTTTACAAAATACAATTTATTGCGAAGACAACTAGTTTCTCGCTCGGCAATTTGTTACTGGCTCATCAAGAAATCCCTTTTATTGCTACTATTTCGACTGTTTCTTAACCCAACATAAACTGTTGCCCGTCCCTGAAATTTCGTGATCCTTCATTTTCTCTTTTTTCTTGAATTCCAATTATTTTTCTATGGAAAACGCGCTCAGTTATTAAATAAAATAAACATGACTCAAAAGAGAAAAAGAAAGAGAGATGAAAGAACCGATAGCGAGAAACGAGCATCAAAAACTGTGCAAGGGTTCGTTAAGAAACATACGAGGAAGGATCAAGGTGGCAAATCGGAAAGCACGCAGTACTTCAATCGATGTATCTTCCGCACGTTGTTCAGTTGCACTAAAAGGCAAAAATAGAAGAAACAAGACACAAAACTATTCTGTTCCTCAAGGGAAAGCAATAAATAGAGCTTGAAGCCATTAAAAGGCAAAGTTTATATTTTTCTTAAAAAGAATACTTGATTACTTGAGTTTACAGTTTATTGAATACCAATAATATTCGCTCTAAATTTTTTCTGGAGGTCAAGCAAGGAGCTGCTACACTCAATTTACAAATGTTTTTCACTGAGAAGCTGTCATACATGTTCACGGGAGTATATATGATTTTCTGGGATGAGAATCTGTTATCCCTTGCCAACAGGTTTGACTGAATAGATATATTTTTGGTTGATCAATTGAAAGCACATACAATTAAAATTGGATTTCTCAAAATACTGATTAATTGGAAACTTATAGAAATTCACAACAGATTATTATAGTAACGAACATCCTAAAGAGGGTTTTTACAGTTGATCAATGGTTGCATGATTCAGGTGCATTGAACAAAGACCCCTTCGGGATGAGTCATCTGTAAAAAAACAAGAATAATTTGTAATCAAAAGAGGGAAATAGCTTTTTTTTCCAGGTGACGAAACGCAACCAAAATGTCATTTCAAGAAGGGTGCAATTCATTACGGGAGAGAGGTCTGACTATAATAAAAATGGTTTGTCGAAGTGTAAGAAACGGACTTCAAAGTCACATGAATTCTGATTATAATTGTTTCAGGAACTGATAAAACTTATTTTGCATTATTGCATTATTATTTTTTCGCTATTTTTCACAATAAATTGAATTGTCAACGTGATAATAGTTATTACTAAATACAATTGGATACATATCCAACACTGAATTCATAAATGTTAGTGACGTCACTCAAGGGCTTACCCAGAGTCAACTCAACACCAAATGAGTACCAGTAGAAACCTGGGAAGGTATACTGGAAAGATGTGTGAAAGCACAGGACATACCTCCCCAGGATAACCTGCCCTTTTTTACCTTTACGGCAACAAAATAATAATTAAACAATCATCACTCAAGATAGAAATGATCATTTGAACACTGTAAAAACACGCAAAAAGAAAACGCTTGGTCCATAGTGTCCAGCAATTTTCTACGTGACTCTCTCCATAGTTACTCTGAGGAATCTTTCCAGTCATCTAATAGCATCATAAATTGACTCCGTAGTTTGACTGCTAATAGGGAGCTAGAACTTCCAATTTTCAACCAAATGATATTTCTTTAAAGTTTATACAACCATCCCTTCCATTAAAACCTTAAATGCCCCTGGGATAGAGCTTACAACCCTTACCCCCGGACTGCGGGGGTTTGTTTCAACCCCAAAAGCCTTGTTATGTGATCTTTGGATTATTTTGAATGAAATGGCTATCTAAAAATTTCAATTGGATGCATTTCGAGAAAATACGACATGTATGTGTGGGGGGGGGATAGCTGCCCTTCGATCACTGCAATAGAGGTAATAGTTAAAGTAGCAGCAATAGTAGTAGTAGTAAATGTAGTAGCGTTAGTAGCATTAGTAGTAACATGCACAAATTGCCTTTTGGTCAATTGATCTTCCCCTTTAAGCATTTTCTGAAAGATCCTACTTAATACTCAAATCCATTCATGAGATACGCTCTTTTGACAATGTGCATGCACCTAGTGTCTTTTGATTTAGTTCAAATTTACTCTCAACATTTTAGATGTAGTACTGTGGTTGTAGTATTAGTAGCAGAAGCATTAGTAGAAGTTATGGTTGTAGTAGTTGTTGTAACGTACAAATATTACCTTTTTGATCAATTTATATTATCCCTTATCATTTCCTGAAGGTTCCAAATTAATATACTCACTCATTCCTGAGTTACACCCTTTTGACAGCCCATTCAAAAATAACATGGTTTGATTTAGTTCAACACTCCTCTATACCTTCTCTAAAGGACTCACATGAAAGCCCTTTGTCCTTTTGGGAAGTAAAGGTCAAACATGTATACCTTTCTCAATACCGTATAGTATATGTAACAAAAAAGGAAGGAAATGTCTAACTTACAGCCTTTGTTCTGGAGGCTTTAAGGGGGTCGACGTACCCAAAGTCAGGAGTTTTCAAAAATGCTGAAGAAAGTAGCCGTTGTCAAAATTTTAATTGAACGTTTGTTTTGGAAAATGAAGGTCGTGGGTGGGTTAGGGATTGCTGGCAGCTGTCAATACACTTTTAACTCCTAAAAAGAGCACCATAACTTTTAATTTTCCATAAAATGAGCCCTTTCCAAAGTTTATACAACGACCCGTTCAATAAAACCTTATATGCCTTGGAGGTTCTTATGTGATATTTCAACCCCGAGGACTTTTTTATATGATCTTTAGATTATTTTGGACAAAACAGTCTAAATTTCTATCGGATACATTTGTGAAAAAAATTCTATCGGATACATTTGCGGAAAATACAACGTAGTGGGGGTGGCTGCCCTGCAATCAGTTTGACCCATAAAAATGGCACAAGAACATCTGATTTTCAATCAAATAAGCCCATTCTGATTTTTTTGCGACCCCTCTTTCCATAAAAAAAACTTATATGCCCTCGGGGCATAACTTACAACCCTTGCGCTGATGGCTGTGCGGGGGGGGGTTGTTGTCCTCAAAGAGATAATTTCTGGACTTTTTAACCACGCTGAACATAACAGCTATCTAAAAATTTTGATTGGATATATTTTTAGAAATGATCCACATAAGAGGGGTTGGGGGCTGGTTGCCCTTGAGTCACTTTCAACTATTGAAAAGAGCACTAGACACTGCAATTTCCAATCAAATAAGCTTCTTTTGAAGATTCCAACTTCTGTTATACGAAGTGCCCTGGTCTAAAACCAAAAAAAGGGATAGCTGCCCTCCGATCACTTTGACTCTTAAAAAGGGCACTAGAACTTCTGATTACCAGTCCAATGAGCCCTTTCTGAAATTTATCCGACCACTCTTTCCACTCAAACCTTATATGGCCCCATGGCATAACTTGTAACTCTTGCCCTAAGGGCTGTAAGCGGGAGAGGTTGTAATCCTCTGACATAATTTCCTGATCTTTCAACTACGCTGAGCAAAATGACTAACTCAAAATTTTGGTTGAATGTTCTTGGGAGAATGACGGATGGGAGGGGGGCCTAGTTGCCCTCTAATCCGTTTTGACTATTAGAAAGGGCACTAGTCCTTTCAGTTTCCAATCAAATGAGCTGTTTTCAAAGTTACTACGACAACTCCCTCTATACGAAATGCCCTGGTCTATTAAAAAAGACAAAACTCCATATTCCAAATAAAATCTGAAGCACCTTTAACGGTTTTTTTTAATTTAATTTCAAAAGTATTAGACAAAAGTCAGATTAGACAATATTTATGGTGAACAGAATTTTGATCTCTGAACCCCAGCCCCAAAAACATTAAAAGAAGAATTAATAGGAATAGAATATAAAAATCTATACTATAAGATAAATTAAAAAAGAAAAACTTGTTTTACCAACTGAAAGTAAGGAGCGGCATTAAAACTTAATACAGACAGAAATTATTTTGCATATAATCGAGGCTAATTTTCTCCTCAAGCCTTTGGCCATTACGCTAAAACATTATAGTGCTTTCAAAACGCTTGTTATTCTAATTCAACAGCCGTAGTATTTCGGCAGTCATTCCTTATTTAGGACAGAATTTGAATAATTAGTCAAAATTTTCGGTGAATAATAGTTTGTTGAATCAGTTCTTAATATTATTTAATACAAAATTTTGAGCGAACGGAGAGGGGTAATATCGTTTACAGGATTTGAAATTTTGCTTGACATTTGAGCTTCTACATGGCTTAAACCATAAACCATTGCGACCTCTGCAATAACATTTTCTGATGCTTAAATACACTGTACGCATATATTTGAATAGACTGAAGCATTGAATATAAATACTAAAATAAAAAACGACTATTTAAAGCCACTGAAAAAAAGGCTCCTGGTCCGATTAGCTAGCTCTCCCACCCCCAGGAAAATCCTTGACGAGGCTCATGATACCCTGTCCTGCCTTTTCCATCTCTGTGCCGGTAGGCCTGTGAATGTAATATCTTAATAATTTATTCTATATCGAAAAATATCGTCGCAACAGGAGGATCACTATCCTCTCCTTCCAGAACAAATAATAACAGTGTAGATTAGAAACAGTATCGGGGATCAAAAGGGATTTGATCCCTTTTTACCTTCCCTCCCACTTCCTTAGAACGCATTATATATTTATCGGAAACCTCATTGAGTTAGGACATTTGGGCATTAAATGCACTCTTTGAGGCATCTTCTGAAGGATTTTCTATCTTTTCTCCCAATGTGGCTCTCTTGTTTCAGCCTGTTTACCTGTAAATTGAATCACTGTAACAAAACAAGAACCGGAAAACAAGTGACGGGTGACAGAATGCATTGGACTTATATTATTTGGGCTTAATATTTGCATATTAGGGTGGGAATTAGAGTATAGGCGGGGGGGCAGAGCATAGTCATGCATTTCCATCAGCCCATTTACCCAAATAGTAGATATTTGGGTAATTTTCTGAGGGTTTGGGGGCTTTACAGGCAAATTTTCCAGGGGTAATACTTCAGAGCCCTTTCATTTAAATCAAATTCTGCGTGATCCAAAAGTCGTCTATTAGGATTTTTGAGGTTTTTTGCACCTATCGCCTTGCTATGCCAATGCTACTGAGATGCGGTTGAATTTTCCACAATATTTCATCAGCTCCGTTCGGTCTGCTGTTTTCCCCTGCGTGGATTCCTCTTCCTGTGGATTCTCCTCTGGACTCTCACAACAAGTAGACTACTACTTTATACACATTGATTTTAAGGATTTCACTTTCTTTTTGCTCAGGCGCCTTTCGAGGGTGACCAGGCTTTTACTGCCTGCTTTATATTCTTTTCTTTTTGAAATACAGAGTCTATTTCAGTGAATTAGAGTATTGAATAAAACTAAATTACCACAATGAATAAATGCTGTCAATCTTTAAATACATATATTGAAATACAAATCAAAATTTACAGAAAATGAGCATACAAGTCACTAGCACGGATTTGAGACTAGTTAAACGGTTTAAAAAATATATTAAAAATTTAAGTAAGATACCAGCACTATATAGCAGTTCCTGAGGTAGAAACTTCTTCTCTTAAAATTAAAGAAAACAAAGTTGACAATACCCGCAGTATATATAATTACAATTAACGGCCTCTAGATGGTAGGTCGCTCTACTAAATATTTACCTTTTTATGCACTGAATTCTTGAACACTTAGTCTTACATTAATCGATTTTCATGAGGTGGTGATACTATAGTAATTTGAATTACTACATGTTTCAAACATTCTTGCATTATATAGTGTGAAATTTACTTTTATTGTCTACGATACACTGGGATTTAGTGTCAGGTATTGACGCCAATGTTATACTTCAATTTCACTTACAAGTATAGACGAATGTATTTTATTCCTGCAGTATTTCTTAATCATAGGATTGACTCCAAAGGGATGATTAGCCGACTTTATCCTCGTATGTTGAGATATTTTGGGAGGATCTGCGAGCTAAAGTATATTTCACTTGAACATAATCCCAGAAATTGATACGGTTCGATCTGACTGGCTAAGAAAAGCAAAGGTATGTAGGCTAAGCCTACTTGTCAGGTGATTCATACTCTCACCTTTGAAACACACTTAGTGAAATTATTGATCTAGGAATTGCAGGAGGCTCTGAAGCTCGTTGTTTATATTGGTTGTGAGAGAAGAGCAAAACATCAATTGTGGTCCAACTTAAACAACTTTTAAAGGACTAGTTTGAAATTCGAAATCTCCTCTTCGTTGTCATTTATCAAGGCATATCCAATTTTAATCAATGAAGATGAATATTTGAATTATGCTTGCGATAATATTCGAACGAGATCATGCTGACTTATGTCTTTCAGGGATGGTGGATCCAGACCTAGTGCACTCGCTAAACCACTGAGATCGGCGCTAAAAGATCTGAGTAATTCAATGAATTCCATTTCTTCTCCTGAAAGAAGAAAAGTTCTAGGTATTACTAACTTACATAGCTACTTAGAAACACATTATGAGTAAGAAGAGAAAGAATGTAAATCTATTCAAAAGTGAGGATATATGCTATTTAATTAACAGCTACATATCACGGCTAATATTAAAATAAAATAAATATTAGCCCCAAGGCCATCTGATGCCAACACAACAATGCGAAGCTGTGTCATTTTCTTGGTCAGAAAGTTATGTCAGAAGACAGCGACTTGGATTGACATTATTCTAATTAGACAGTTTTTGGATTTTTGGATTCACAATCTTCCTACCCAACATGGTTGTCAGATATTGAATTACGAGGTTTTTTTTTTAAATTGAGTAATACAGTTTTTCAACAAGGGCAAGCTAACTATTTGTGATGAGCTTACAATGTAAACTAGTTTAGAAAATGAATAAGGAATTTGGACTAGTTAGTGCACAGGTAACCATTACTAAAAAATGATTATTTCCTTTAAAAATTGTGCCTAAACTATAAACTTAATTTAAAATTAGATTCCTTAGTTCCTGACTATAAATGTTAACCTGGGAAGTAGGAACCTTCAATCACTGTCTATAATTCAAAGCCAGAATAAAGGCTGTCAACAAAAAATTACTCAGGCATTGAGCCAAACACATAGTATTTTGAGAATAGGCCTTTGCATTCCCTTTCCCAGAAAAGCCTAGGTAAAATGGCCAAATTTTATTTCATTTAGCAGCAATTAACAGCCTTAACAACATAGTCAAACCATTCATGGTAGCAACTGGTAAGTAACAAGTGACCTTAGTCATTACAAACCAAAACTTTACTAGAAGATATTTTTTCCCCCTTAATTTGACAAAAAATTAATAAGAGGAAGAAAAGGGACAATGAAAAAAATCCAATAGTATAATAGATACCGAAAATACTTTAGAAGAACATCAAAAGACGACCACTCCCACGGCCAGTAGGGCAAGGGTTTTAATTTAAGCCTTGGGGGCACATTAGGCTCTCATAGAACCTAATGTACCCCTCCCCCACACACACACGTTGTATTTTCACGAAATGCATCCCATCGAAAATTTTAGATAGCCATTTTATCCAAAATGGTTCAAAGATCACATAACAAGGCTTTTTTGGGGTTGAAACAACTCCCCAGGGCCTAGGGGTAAGGGTTGTAAGTTCTGCCCTGGGGACATTTAAAATTTTGATGGAAGGGATGGTTCTATAAACTTTAAAGGAGTCTCATTCGGTTGAAAATTGAAAGTTATAGTTCCCTTTGAAGAATCAAAAGTGATGGAGAGCAACTAGCCCCCCCCCCCCACCCCGTCGACTACTCGAAATTATGTCTTTGAGGATGACAACCATCTCACAGCCATTAGGACTCGGGTTGTAAGTTATGCACTGGTGGCTTATAAGGTTCTTATAGAAAATATGGTCGTATATACTTTGGAGGGGTCTCATTGGATTGCTAATCAAAGGTTCTAGTGCCCTTTTCAAGAGTCAGATAGGTCAGAGAACAGCATCCCCCCTCCCACACGTCGTTTCTTCCCAAAATACATCCAATAGAAATTTCGAAACAGCCAACTTATTAAAAATAGTCCAAAGATAGTATAAAAAGACTTTTTGTTACAAAACACCAAAGCCTGGGGGCAAGGGTTGCAAGTTATGCCCCGGTGGCATTTAAGGTTTTATGGAAGGGATGGTTATATAAACTTTAGAGGTGGCTCATTTGGTTGAAAATGGGAAGTTCTAGTTCCATTTTAACTAGCCTCCCCCTAACTACCCCTCTTTTTATGAAACGCATTTGATTGAAATTGTGAGATATCCATTTTAAAACAAAATAGTCCAAAGAACATATAACAATGCTTTCAGGGCTGACACACCCCTCCATAGCCCTGGAGAAAAGGTTATAAGTTATGCCCTGGTGGCATATAAGGTTTTACGGAATGTGTTGTCGTATAAACTTCATACAGGGCTAATTTGATTTAAAATTGGAAATTATGGTGCCCTTTTTAAGAGTCAAAGTGATTTGAGAGTAGCATGCCCCCCTCCCCACACCCATTATTCCGCAAAAACAAACATCCAAACAAAGTTTTGATACATCTATTTTTTTCAGTATTGTTGAAAAGCTCAGTAATTATGCATTTGGGAGTATAATCCCCCTGCCCCAAAGCCTTACAGTAAGGACAGTAAGTTAGGCAATCTTATCGTTTTTTACATATGGTATATGTTACGTGCAAATATTGACTATAAATGTAATATTTGCACGCTACTACTACTACTCCAACTACTTCTGCTTTTACCGCTACCATAAGTACTATTACTACCACTACTATCACAAAAACTACTACTTCCGTAGTGGGTACAACTAAGGCTGAAGATATTGAAATAAAAATCTGAGGAAAAGTTGAAGGGAAAGTTAAACTAAATCAAAACATACTATGTGTATACAGATCGCTGATACGGGCGTAACAGCAATACTTTTGGAACGGTTCATCGCATCAACGAGGAAACTTCGGGTTTTATAAGTAGGATGTTCAGGTGACCAAGAGTCGAAATGTACCTGCCCCTACTGCTTTTAATACTGCTACTACTACTGTTACTACTACCAATGATAATACATTAATTCTGCTACTACTGTTCCTACTGCTACCAGTTCTACTCTGATACTAGTACAATTAAGTCTAAGTCTATGAAGGTGAAAATTTGACAGAATAATGAGGGGGAATTTGAACGAAACCAAAACACACTATGTACATACAGATTGTCAAAAGGGTGTATCAAAAATAGATTTGGGTATTAAGTTAGAACTTCCAGCGAATACTTAAAGGGGAAGATCAATTGACAAAAAGGAAATATATGCATGTCAGTACAAAAACTAGCTACTAGGTAGTAGGTAGCTCTGCTACTTTTACTAATACTATTTCGGCTACTAAACTACTCTTTTTTTGCAACAACTGCAATTGCAATTGCAACAACTTTTAAGGCTCAGAGATCAAGATGGAAAAGGGCGTCAAAACGGGATCAAAAGCGCACATCAGCAATGTTTTTGGAACGTCTTACCGTGTCAAGTTGAAACTTCTGGGGCATCTTGGAAGGGATGATGAATTGATCAAAAGGCAAGATGTAAATGCTACTACCGCTATTAATACTGCTGCTACTACTATTACTATTACTGATAATACAAAACTAACACTGCAAGTACTTCTCCTACTACCACCGCAATTACTGTCATACTACTACTATTAAATCTAGTCTATGAAGGTATTAAATAAAAAAAAACAAGTTTTTTTAACTAAAAGTAAGGAGCGACATTAAAACTTAAAACGACCAGAAATTACTTCGTATATGAAAGAGGCTGCTTCCTCATCAACGCCTCGCTCTTTACGCTGAAGTTTGACTCTTTCTCTCAATTCTTCTTTTTCAAACAGTAAAAAACTTTAGCGTAAAGAGCGGGGCGTTGATGAGGAAGCAGCCTCTTTCATATACGAAGTAATTTCTGGTTGTTTTAAGCTTTAATGTCGCTCCTTACTTTTAGTTAAAAAAAACTTGTTTTTTTTTTATTTAATTTCTGGACGTTTTTGAATCAATGCATGTTTTGATTTTGGCTCTCCGCAGAGGAATAATTAAGACAAAATTTGCATTTTTCTTTTTTTTTGGCTAAATGGTTTTCTCATAATTTTGATCGAATGATTTTGAGAAAAAAAGAGCGGGGGAGGAAGCCTAGTTGCCCTCAAATTTTTTGGTTAATTAAAAAGGCAACTAGAATTTTTAATTTTTTACGAATATTTTTATTAGTAAAAGATCTACGTAACTTATAAATTAGCTTACGTAAAGAACTTTTGTATTCTCATATTTTTATTACATATATGAGGGGGTTCGCCCCCTTGTCAGATCCTCGCTCTTTACACTAAAGCTTAAATTTTGTCCCAATTCATTAAGAATGACCCCAGAACCACAAAAGCCGTAGAATAAATAGTTGAAATTACTAGAAATACTTTAGCGTAAAGAGCGAGGTATTAGGAGGAGGTGAGCCCCTCAAATGGGTAATAATTTCTGTTTGTTTTAAGTTTTAATGCTGCTCCTTACTTCCAGCTGAAAGAACTTTTTCATATTTTTTTTTTTCATTGTTTTTTTTTTAAATAATGCTAGTAAATCCTGCGCTCCCTTCATGGAGATTTTCTTCCCCCATGACAAGTTCCCCCAGAATATCTCCCTCTTCTCAACCCCTCCCCCAACCAAAAAAAATCCTCCTGAAAACGCCTGTACACTTCCCAATAACCATTACTATATGTAAGCACTGGTCAAAGTTTGTAACTTGTTGCTCCTCCCACGGAGACTGTGGGGGAGTAAGTCGTCCCCAAAGACATAGTTATAAGGTTTTTCGACTACGCTGAATAAAATGGCTATCTCAGAATTTTGATTTGTTGACTTTGGTAAAATAATTATCGTGGGAGGGGGGCTAGGTGCCCTCCAGTTTTTTTGGTCACTTAAAAAGGGCACTAGAACTTTTAATTTCCGTTAGAATGAGCCCTCTTGCAACATTCTAGGACAACTGGGTCGATACGATCACCCCTGGGAAAAAAAGAACAAAACAAAAAAACAAAAAAAAACAAATAAACACGCATCCGTGATCTGCCTTCTGGCAAAAAATACAAAATTCCACATTTTTGTAGATAGGAGCTTGAAAATTCTAAAGTAGGGTTCTCTGATACGCTGAATCTGATGGTGTGATTTTCGTCAAGGTTCTATGACTTCTAGGGGGCGTTTCTTCCTATTTTCTAAAATAACGCAAATTTTCTCAGGCTCGTAACTTTTGATGGGTAAGACTAAACTTGATGAAACTTATATATTTAAAATCCGCATTAAAATGCGATTCTTTTGATGTAGATATTGGTATCAAAATTCCATTTTTTAAAGTTTTGGTTACTATTAAGCCGGGTTGCTCCTTACTACAGTTCGTTACCACGAACTGTTTGAAAATTGAGAGGATTTTGATGCCAAATTCGATCAAAAGACTCTATGTGCGTTTACATTGTCAAAAGAGTGTATTTTAAGGACTGATTTGTGTATGAAGCTGGAACATCGTGAGTTAAAGAGAATGTTAAAAAAAAACAAAGATGATATGTGCATATTGCTACTAATGCTACTACTGCTACTACAACTATTACTACTGAACGAGCTAAGTGTATTAAGGTGAAGCTTTCAACTTAAGTTCAACTTAAGTTCAGGTGAAGCTGAACTTAATCTAAACGAACCATGATCATGGATATTGTCAAGGCGACAAAGCAATTGCACAATAATGACTTGCATTATTATGTTAAACCTTTCAGGGTAAGTTGTGACAGATTTTGACATAGCCAGAAGACGCTATGTGTATACTTTTGATACTGCTTCTACGATTACTGTAACTAATGACACTAAGGGCAATAAGTTCAAACTTTTAGGGAATGTTTATGGGGTATTAAAAGGACATTTAAAAACAATATCATAGGCAGCGCTGCTCTATCATGACTAGTAATATCATATATATTTTAAAAGTGTTAATTTGATTGGAAATTGAAAATTGTAGTGCTCTTTTTAGGAGGGAAAAGTGATTGGAAGGCAATCAGGCTTCCAATTCTTTTTTCCTGAAAAGAATCAAAATTAATCAAAAAAAGCTTTTTACACAAAACAAGTTTTTCAAGGGACAGTAAAGAACTCTATTAAACCAAAAATAGAATCAAATCTACCATGAGTAAAAGTACCAGAAATCAGCATCAATAACTAAATGAAACCAAAAAAGGAACAGAAATTACAATATATAACATAGTCAAACTCAAAACGACTAGAAACTAACATGATTAGGGCTCATGACCCCTATACATTCTCAAGGCCCAAACATAATTTGCGCTTTACTAAAACAAAATTAAATGTTCTAGTTCTATAACTTTAATAAATCAAAAACTATAAGATTTTTAAGGAATAAATATGAGCATATACGTATTAAACTGACTATGCACATTCATTTGTAGTTTTTTTCATATTCATTTTTAGTGTTCTTCTGGTATTTATTTTATATGGGTTATATATTAATATTTTATTTAAAATTGTTGAATATCGAAACTTCTCAAGCCTTACAGAGAATCGAAATAGAGTAATTTAATGGGAATTTCATTTGGTGACTTTTTCTTTAATATACATATTAAAAGATACTTACCTTAGGAGTAATATTTTTTTTTTTTTTTTATTGGTTATCCCGATTATTACGAAAAATTGCTGCTACAAATTTTCTGTCAACTTACAGAAACACAATTATTAAGAAACAAAATTTTGGTATTAGTAACTGGTTGAATGTATTAATTTGGTGGTAAATTTAAGAACAAGGCCTTCAAATATATCCAGAGATTTATGACAGGATTTTAAGTTTCAAAATTAGTTCCGAATCGCAATAAAAAATTATAAGACACAAAATTAATCCATAGTTACTACTTAAATGATAAATTTTCACTTTTATTATTATTTAGTGTTTGAATTTTTCGGCCAATATATCAAAAATTTTAAGTTGGAAAAATGCTTTCGGGTTGTCAATTATTGAATTCGGCGGGTCAAATCAATTATTTTCATAAAGCAAAGAGCCAAAAAACTCCAGAAACAATATACATAACTATTTTTTATTGTGAAACTCAAATCATGAGGTGTAAAAATATTCCATACCTTTTATGTTTGTCTCTGTTTGAGTGTAAACAATAAAATTTACATTTCATCCAATTATTATATACCATTATATTATCTTTTACTTTGTTTATACCATTTATCCCGTTTATACATATTTATACTATTTATATTATGCTTAACCAGTATATTTAAGCTGTAGCAATTCAACATGCGTTATATGACCATTTTCAATCTAAGATTTGTAGCCTATATTCAATTCAACACTCTTTTTTGATTGATTCAATCCAAATTTCCCTTTTTTATTTTTTTTCGAGATGCTTAGAATTTTGTTTTGTTCCAAAACGAGTAGATCCCGCCTCCTCACTTATAAAAGTAGTTAGAAAACCGATAACATTTTTTTAATAACATTGATGCCTCAAAAATCTCATTTATGACAGGACAATTTGACTTGTTAATTACAGTCAAGAGAGTGAAATACATTTAATGCTTTAATTTAAAGTTTTTGGTATAATACTTTTTGAATTACTGCAGCAAATTTTTGGAGAGCTTGGTACCAAAAACTAGTTTCAATTGATTTAACTTCGAACAACTCAACAGACGTAAATGAAAAATTAACTTACCGCTAAAGGGATTTTGTAACTTCGGACATGATTTATTACACTGTGGCCACGAGCAAGAATCTGTCAGTTTTTGCTTGCATAGCTTTGGTAGTGCTGGACTGGGTGTCAAGCGTTTAGCTCGACGAATTTCATCCATCAGCTTTTCTGAAAAAAATGTTTTACTAGAATTTATTCAGTTTCTGCTGAACTATTTTTAGAGCCCATCGTAGATACTGTAGTGTAACAGCATTGAAAGGGGCCCAACGGTGTCAAAAGTATAGTTAATTAGAAACTGACTGCAACAGCATAGAAAGAGGACCGAACAGTGTGGTCATAGTTTAAAACACATTTTTCTAACACAGAATACAAAATAGAATAGGATTATAGGAAGAATAGGAAGATAACTCTGCAAACCAAGATTTGAATATTGGAAGATACAGTGATGCCAGCGGTCAAATATGGTTCTAAAGTATGGGCGCTTCTAAAAGCGGAAGAAGATTTGCTAGATTTTTTCCAGAGAAATAGCATACGGATTGCTCTGGGTACCCGGTTGACTGACCGTATTTCAAATAGTAGGTTGTGCGAAAAGTGAGGTTCAATCCCGCTTTCTATGGCTATAATGAGAGAAATTTTAAGGTGGCTTGTGCAAGTTCTGTGGATGAATGATGACACATTACCGAAGATTGTCCTTTTCGGCCAACTGTCAAGGGCAAAATGAAAAGGAGGTTGTCTGCGTTCGGGGTGGGAGGATGTAATAAAGAAAGTTCTAAGGGAAATGGAAACTTCCTGGGAGGGTGTAAAGAGAGGCTTTGAATAGATTGGGATGGACGAGGAGCATGCGTAGCTATGTTGATCTCAGGTGGCTTTTTTCTGCAATGAGTTGTTAGTAGTAGTAGTAGCATACTACCATAGCTATTTTTTGCAACTCGATTTAAATAGTAAGAAAAGTGACCACTGGGTAATTTAATAGTACAGGGATGAGATGAATGTTATTGATTTAGGCAAACATTACTGAAAATACAAGCAAAGATTGTAATGGATTTTTTGGTTCTATGAAAATTTGCCTTCGGAAAAGTTACACCTGCAAAATTTGCCACCAAACAAACTTACCATTAGAAAACTTACCCCAGAAAATTCAACCGGCAAAATCTCACCCCCCACGAGAAATTGACCCCTTTTACACTCGCCCCAGAAAGTTTGCTCCTGGAAAACTAGACTCTGGAAAACTTACTCTTATAAAAAACTCACCCCTGCGAAGTTCATAAAAAAAAAACATTTTGAAACTATAAAAAGAAGTAATTACTTAGTACTTAGTAAGCCTAACTCTGATAGTCATTTGATAAAACAAACGTGTATTATTTGATAAAAACTATTAATAATAACTAAAAAATACCTCAGGCTTCTAAAAATTAAATATAAGCCAGCACGACTGAATCAAACAGTTAAAGGTAACGAGCTGTAGTAAGGAGCAACCCGGCTCAATAGTAACCAAAACTCTAAAAAACGAAATTTTGATACCAATAGTTACATCAAAAGAGTCGAATTTTCATGCTAATTTTGAATATATAAATTTCATCAAGTTTAGTCTTACCCATTTAAAGTTACGAGCCTGAGAAAATTTGCCTTGTTATAAAAAATAGGGGAGAAGGGGAAACGCCCCCTTAAAAGTCATAGAATCTTGACAAATATTACACCATCAAATTCAGCGTATCAGAGAACGCCTCCCTCCTTAGCGTCCAGCTCTTTACGCTAAAGATTTTTACAGTTTTAAAAAGTAGAGTTGAGAAAAAGAGTCAAACTTTAGTGTAAAGAGCAGGGTGCTGAGGACAGAATAGCCCCTTTCATGTACGGAGTAATTTCTGTTTGTTTTAAGTTTTAATGTCGCTCCTTACTTTCAGTTAAAAAAAACTTGTTTTTTTTTTTATTTAATTTGGGAGAAAAGTTCCAAGATGGACCAGGATGTTCCCATCGCTTTCCTGTTTTTATTGGTAAAAAAAAACACTTAAAGATGGCTAATTATTTATAGGAACCTCACCCCTTTCCTCTAAATAAAATCATTATCAAGAGTAATGCTAACCTTTCATAATAGTAATAAAAAAAAGCAATGATGGGTCAGTATACTCTAAATGTTCTAATAAAAGTTTGGATCGTGACCATTTCCATAAAATTGAAAAGGTAACAAGTAATAGAGTGGCAAGTTGGTTTTAAGTTTGGTCGATTGCTGTCTTGGCTTCCCAGCCGGATGCAATTTCAAGAAATAAATTTGTGCAATATGAATCTACTCACTATGTCTTCTTTTCTTTCTATCATCCTTCCTCTTTTTCTTTGTTTCTTTCCTTTTAGATTTTCTCTCATTTTTCCTTCTGTTCTTGTTTTTGTTCCTTGAGTTTTTCTGCTTCACTTTGTTTTTCTGCTTGTGATGAAGTTTGTAAGGTAGAGATGGAGATACTATATTTTTAAGTTTCCTTCTAGACATGTTTCTTGGCTCGTCTGATTGAAGCAGAGCAGGGGACGATCTGAAAGAAAATATGCATAAAAATTAAAGAGAAAATAGAAAAAAATGTTAAATTTGAGAGATTGGAAGAAGGAAAAAGTTGCAGTGACCCCTCCTCCTCCCTCATCGTCTCTGGCAGATCAAAATGCGTATATCAGACAAAGCTGTGCAATATTTGAAATAGAGAATTCTTATGGGGAAGCAAGCATTTTTTAACCTTAAAATGAAATCAATCTCCCTTGTAAGAGCTTTTACAGGCTCTTTCACAAGAACTAGTAAATAGTTAATTAGATACAAGTGTTTTTGTTATCACAATCACAGGTGATACTGAAACAAAAAATTTACTTAAGAAATAAAGGTCAGTCTTTGAAAGTTCACAGGGACAAACTTTGAGTAGAGTTCCAATAGTACCTAAAACTTCAAAAAAATTATTTTGATAACGATATAAATTGGAGAACATTATTTGAAACAATATTGAGAACAATATTAATTATTTTTAGAATATTATAGAAAGAATATGCTTTTTTGTGGTATTTTCAAATGTTTAAAATCTTTGAGGTTCAAGCAAATCTGTAGAAAAATGGCTAAAAAGTGGCTAGGACGATGATCTTGGTGAAGATTAAACCAAAAATTTCGTAAATTTTAATAACCTCGTCCATTGTTAGTCGCTTTAAGTTCTTGAATACAAAAACACGAAATTTCACAGCTCTCACGAGATGATTAACCACCATTACATACTATTTCTTTTTTCTTTTCGTTTGAGCCAAAATGCTATAAAGCAAATATACAGAGAGCTTATTGATTTTAAACAATCAAGAAGCTACTTGCATTGCCTTCCAGTCTCAGAACATGTGTGAACCTGTGCAAAATATAACATCACATTCATATCGAAAGTATCCTACAGAGGAATATTTTTCCGACGGAGCCCACCTTCCTTTGAAAATTAAATGAATGCCTTGAAAATCATCCGCAAGATTATTGACCCCCCCCCCCTCTATCTCTCTCTATCTTCCCACTCCAAAGAAAAATTCAAGCGTGCCCCTTCTTCAGTGATTATTTTTACTGTCGAAGAAACTTTATACAACAGTTGAGCTTAAGCATCAGAGGCAGAAAGGTGCAGTCCCTCTTGCGTAAACTTGATATTGAAAAGGAGAAGATATTCGATGGAAGAAAAAATTCAAGTGACAAACAACTATAAATCCTTAAATGAGCCATCTTATATAATAGAGTGACAGCCATCCCCTAAACCTCGCAGTCTTGCACTAAAATTTTTCAAAACTAAGAGCAACATTTGTCCAATGAATTTGTCCAATAAAATTAAACAGATATAGCATGTTTGCCAGTGTTGTAGAGATCTTTCAAAAACAAAATTAATACTAAATATATACAATTAAAATGAAACAAAAAATTAAATAACGGGGAAGACTTTTATTTAAGATAGATCGGCTCTTCTTAGTATTACTTTAAAAAATTTTTATTGCTTCGTTCACTCTCTTCGCCTCTTATCATACTTTTTTTTTGTTATAAATTGAAAGACCGTGGAGTAAAAGATATTATTTGCTACTGGTGTATACATTCCAAGTAGTATTTGAAGACAATACTGACTCTAATGTAAAATCCATTAAGTTTAAAGTTTCTTATCAAAAGTTATTGTCATAACAAAATTTGTGTAATTTTAGAAAAAGGGTGAAAATATTCCTAAAAAGGGTTATATTGATGAAAATTACATAATCATACTTAACGTGTGAAAGAAGCTTGCATCTAAGGTTTCCAGTCCTTATTCACAAAAGCAAAATTTTTCATTTTGCTCAGGAGGTTGGTTACACCCAGATTTTTGTTTGCCTGTTCACATTTTTTATTTTCATTAGGTTTAATCGTATCAAGGAATAATTTAAATGCAATTTTTAACATTTAGTATAACCCTCAATGTATAAATAACAGACCAAAACTAAATGAAAAAAATAACCTTTTTTGAAAGAAAATTAAAACCAATGACAAAAAATTACCATAAATCAATCCGACAGATAGGGGGGAATGAATACCACCCAATCCCCCTACTCTTTACCGTAAAGTTCCACTCATTATAGATATCGATTGTACTACTACTACTGCTAACAGTTCACTATGGTACCAAGGCGCTTGAGGCCAACACAGATCCACAAGTTCCACCTCCATCCCAATCCATTCGAACGCTCCCTCTTTACACCCTGCAATAAATTCCTTTTTCACTTAAATCTTTTCCTAAGACATCCGTCGATCCCTACTTTTTATTTCGGCCAAGACTGTTCCCTGACAAGGGCAATCTTGGCAGTGTGTCATCCTTCATTCACAGAGCGTTTCCTAGCCATATCAATATTTCTCTCATTATAGCTCTGGAACGTGAGATTGACCCACGTTTTTTGCAAAGCTTACTGTTCGAGATACGGTCAGTCAGCCGGGTATGCACAACCACTCGTAAGCAATTTATCTTTAAAACATCAAGCAAATCTTCCTCCGTTATTCTGGGCGACCACGCTTCAGAACCTTACTTGACCACTGTCATGACCTTATCTTTCAAAATTCTAATCTTGTTACGCAGGCTTAACTTCCTACTCTTCCAAACTTTTTCACCCTGGGTCTTGTATCTAGATAATTGAAGCTCTCCATTTGATCGATCTTCTCATTACCGATACTGATTATGATTAAGCTCATATTGATATTGACTATGCTCTTAATAAAACATAAATTCAATTTACCCTTACCCACAACTTTAAGTGTATACCAGCTTCCCATATAAATAGATACTAACTTGCACCTACTTACTTGCACTTGCAGCAGAATCTGGTGTTTTTCCACCTCAATTGGCATTTGACATCCAGATATTACATGGGAATCTGTTTAACCGCAAGCTTCCCAGACTTAGTCACTGAGATTGCAGAATCCCACCACTGACCCCAAGCCTAAACCCCTTCCCATAAATATATTGGATTGTAAGCCCAATATGTCATCTACTCAGCTAGTTGGCACAGATACAGGATAAATAGGAAGATTTTTAAACAAATTTTGCAATAATTCGACGAACAACCATCAAAGATGACTTCCTTTATTGTTATTAATATAATTTTGGTTTAATGTGTCCGCAAGTTTTGACATTTCATGCACAAAACGTTTGATAGACTAAGAGGTCTGTGTGTAACAAATATAATATATTACATTCATTATTTTAATTTAGATTTGGTTTTAACATTGTCAATAAACTGCTCATTTATTTCCCTCGTTTTGTTTCAATATTTGACATTTTTAACACTTTTCCTCCGTAATTATTGAAAGATTAAACATTATGTTCTTGTCTTTTATTCATAAATCATTAACCCTTATTCAACATGTAAAAAAGTACATTATTTATTTAGTTCCCTATTTATTTTAAAGTAAAACTGTTGATTAAAAAAATTTCAAATTTTTCAAATTCCTTTTGACAAAGGACTGAATGGTGATTTAAAAATAGGGCAATTTTAAGAAAAAGTCATTGACGAACGAGATATTTTTATTTTAAGAATGCACGAAAAACTATCTGGTTTCAACTATTTAAGGGTTTTAGTACTTTAAAACTGCACAACTATACGCAACATCGACTATAATGCCGAACCACTATTTACTTAGCTATTTTGTCACAACCAAAATAACAAATGGCTAAATTTTATATTTAGGGTAGTTAAAGATACTAAAAGAAACTCACGTTAACTGTATGCTTAATTCAATTGTTGGAGCTCCTTCCTTGATTGTCAGCTTATGATGACGCTTTCTATGCTCGATTGGGCTTAGACTCAACTCCCAGCATCTAATTGCTTGAGGTAGGGAAATGGAGTCAATTTCTACAGTTGTCCAGGATCTTTTTGTAAGAACAGTATGAGACATACAGGCAGGAGCAAATACAGCACTGGAGAAGAGAGAATTGGTTGAAAGGGACAAAAAAGTACTATGACTTTATTTGATGAAATTATAAGCTATTAGAAAATCAACCTTCTTGTAGTCAAATAGTTCGTGGTAACGACCTATAAGAAAGGAATAGGTTGCCCCAATAGTAACCAAACTATTAAAAAAAAAAACAGTAATAATTAATGCATTAAAAGAATTTTTTTTAATTTTGATTGTAAATATATAAAATTAATTAAGATTAACGTTTCCGATCAAAAGCTAAAAGCCTGAGAAAATTTGCCCGATTTCCGATAAGAGAGAAACATCCCCAAAAATTCAAGCGACCTTAATAAAAATTACACCATCAAATTTACTGTATCAGAGAGCTGTAGAGGTTTCAAGTTTATATTTATAAAATGTGGAATTTTATATCTTTTACCAGAGGAAGTATTACGAATGCGTGTTTATTTGTTCGTTTTTTTAGTTTTTGTGATTTTTTTTTTGCAAAGAATATCACATCAAACCATTGGTCATCAAATCAGAAAAATGGGAGAAGGCTCAGGCAAACGGAAATAAAAAGTTCCAGTGCCTTTTTTAAATGACCGAAAGATTGGAGGGCAACTAGCCTCTCTTCCACGTCCCCTTTCCTCCAAGGACACCCGATCAGAAATCATGAGATAGCCAATTGGTTTTGTATAGTTTAAAGATCTAATAACTATACTTCTAAGAATGACATGACCCCCACAACACATGAAAGGGCTGTAATCTCTGCAATTTGCCCATTGTTTTCATATTGCACTTGTTGTTGGGAGATATACGACAATTTTTCGGATGTAATTTTCTGGGAGGATGGGGGGAATATTCTTCGGAGAGAATTCTTCCTGTGGAGGAAAGTTTACTGAGGAGGGTGAATCTCCCAGGGGAAATTTTACACGAGGGGGGGTTTCATAGTATGATTTGAAAACGGTCAAAATTAAACAAACAAAAATGTTTTTTAACTGAAAATAAGGAACAACCTTAAAACTTAAAATAAACACAAATTATTCTGTATGTGAGGGGTCTGACCCTTCCATAGCCCTCGCTCTTCACGATCAATTAAATAAAAAACAAGTTTTTTTAAATGAAAGTAAGGAGCAACATTAAAACTTAAAACGAACCGAAATTACTCTGTGTATGAAAGGGGCTTTTCCTCCTCAACGCCTCACTCTTTACGCTAAAGTTTGACTCTTTAACTTAACTCTATTTTTAAAACAGTAAGAAACTTTAGCGTAAAGAACGGGGCGTTGAGGAGGAAAATCCCTTTTCATATACAGAGTAATTTCTGTTCGTTTTAAGTTTTAGTGTTGCTCCTTACTTTAATTTAAAAAAAACTTTTTTTTTTAATTTCTGAACGTTTTTGAATTAATGCATGTTTTGATTTTGGCTCTCCGCACATAAATAATTAAAACGAAATTTGCATATTAATTAATTGCAATTAATCGGAAGATTTTGAGAAAAAAGGAGCGAGGGAGGAGGCCTAGTTGCCCTCCAAGTTTTTGATCACTTAAAAAAGCAACTAGAACTTTAAATTTTTTACAAACGTTTTCATTGGTAAAAATATACGTAACTTGCAAACTAACTTACGTAAAGAACTTCTATATTCGTATATTTATATTGCGTATATGAGGGGGTTCAACCCTCGTCGATACCTCGCTCTTTACACTAAAGCTTAGATTTTGTCCCAATTCCTTAAGAATGAATTCTGAATCACAAAGGCCGTAGAATAAATAGTGTAAATTACTGAAAATACTTTAGCGTAAGGAGTGAGGTATAACGAGGAGGTAAACCCCTCATATGCGTAATAATTTTTGTTCGTTTTAAGTTTTAATGCTGCTCCTTACTTTCAGTAAAAAAAACTTTTCATATTTATTTGTTCATTGTTTTTTCAAATAATGCTAGAAAATCCTGTGCCCCCTTCATTGAAATTCTCTTCCCCCATATGAAGTTTCTCCATGGAAATATACTCCCACGTAACCCCCCCCCCCTCCTTCAACTCTCCACCTAAACCAAAAAAAAATCCCCCTGAAAATGTCTGCACACTTCCCAGTAACCATTACTATATGTAAACACAGGTCAAAGTTTGTAACATGCAGCCCCTCCCACGGGGACTGCGGGGGAGTAAGTCGTCCCTAAAGATATAGTTATAAAAAATTTTTTGACTATGGTGAATAAAAAGGCCATCTCATAATTTTGATCTGGTGACTTTTGGGAAAAAATGAGCGTGGGAGGGGGCCTAGGTGCCCTCCAATTTTTTGGTCACTTAAAAAGGGCACTAGAACTTTTAATTTCCGTTAGAATGAGCCCTCTTGCGACATTCTAGGACCACTCAGTCGATACGATCACCCCTGGGGAAAAAAACAAAAAACAAATAAACACGCATCCGTGATCATTTTTTATTTTTGTAGATAGGAGCTTGAAACTTCTACAATAAGGTTCTCTGATACGCTGAATCTGATGGTGTAATTTTCATTAACATTGTATGACTTTTGGGGGGTGTTTCCCCCTATTTTCTAAAATGAGGCAAATTTTCTCAGGCTCGGAACTTTTGATGGATATAACAGATCTTGATGAAAGTTATATATTTAAAGTAAGCATTAAAATATGATACTTTTGATGTAACTACTGGTATCAAAATTTCATTTTTTAGAGTTTCGGTTACTATTGATCCAGGTCGCTCCTTATTGCAGTTTGTT
Source organism: Artemia franciscana (assembly GCF_032884065.1). Taxonomy (NCBI): domain Eukaryota; kingdom Metazoa; phylum Arthropoda; class Branchiopoda; order Anostraca; family Artemiidae; genus Artemia; species Artemia franciscana. The sequence goes on from NC_088864.1 coordinate 25,830,603, forward strand.
ACAACGAACTGTTTGATTAAAAAAGAACAACTTTAAAAAAAAATCGTTACTTTTTTTCGAATATAATAATTGCTTTCCCATGAGACGCGTAGACCTAATTTAACAGTTTAAAATTTGTTTTTCCTTTTTTTCTATTATTGCAGAGTTTCATTGCAGGTTTTTTGTTTTAAATCCTGCAAGGCAATTAATGAATCATCCATAAATATAATCAAAAGCCAAAAAAACATATGTAATAAAATCTAAATGTATATGTAAAGATATATCTGTTTATGTAATTAAAAACAGTACAACTTTAGAGTTCTTGAAATTATGGGACAAAGATCAACGCAAGTAAATAGCAATAACAATAAAAAAAGGAGAAAGGAAAAGTAGGTATATTTTTAATTTCTTACTTGGAACTGTTGAAAGACTCTCGGAGATCTTCAGCAGACTTTCTGATGTAATTCCACTGGAATTTTGAAAGAGGCAATCCGACGTTATCAGCTTTCATTTGTGCTTCATCAAATAGCCATTGAAAGATAAAAGTAGGAGCTAAAACAAGGGATTACATTTCTCATAAGCCATTCAGATATTAAAACAAACCTTATAACATGCTTTTATTTAACAGCTTTATTTCTTGTAGCTTGATGTTCCCCCTGAACTAGTTTTTTTTTAAAGGTGGCTATTTGAAGCTCGATTTTTGTTCTTTATAAATTTCAGACTTCTTATTAATGCTTGTCTTTCGTTCTGATTGTTCCTTATTTTCTATTCTACTGCTTATTTTTTTTCTCACAATTTTGATTTGGTTGTTCGTTTGGTAGAAGGAGCGAGGCTTCTAGGGTGGCCAAGATTTAGTCAGAGCTTAGACTGGATCAAATTCTATTTTCTTTACCCTTGACAATTGGGAGCCTAATTAGAACGAGTCGATCGTGAGCTATAATTCAAGTTGAAATTATGTGGCACTCGCTTATGAGCCTTTCTTTAAATAGCTTGATAGAGGCCTATATAGATTATTTCATCCTGTTTTTCTTTCTTATTCCTCTATTTTCCCCCAAAAGGCCCCATTAAGGTAAAAGGAATTAGCAATTTAGGTTGTTATCGTAAACAAAAATGCTAGAAAAATTTCCAGCCAAAATATTTTATTTTCACTTGTGACTTGGTTTAAGTCAATATATTTTTTTTTGATAACACATTATCAGTTTCCTTTATTTTGCCAAACATTAAGTATTCGTGCAATAATTTTGACAATTTACGACTTTTAACTGCCATTGCTCAGGAAATCATGCGTTATATATGAAAGATAATATTAATTTAGTTTGACTTACTGCTTACAAATGAAACTGAAAACGGCCCTAAATATTTCAAATTTTCATTCAAGTTTGGAATTTATCATCTTGTAAAACAATATTCGACAATAATAGCCTTTCTTTGATTATTCAAATAAATCCAAATTATTCCAAATAGTTCACTAAAATAAGATTAGCTTCCCCTTCTTTACAGCAGGGACGAACCTCCATCATTTTTACTGAGGGCGGGGGCAAAAGGGGTCCATATCCAGATAGTCAAGGGGCATGGGATATATAAAAAAATTTCCTCATTGTTTGGGTGCGGTGGTGTGGTAGCTGCCCCCCTTGCCAGCTCCCCCCCCAAAAAAGCGATGACCCTGCTTTACAGGCCAAAGAGCCTTTGGTTTGTGGGAATAGTACACTATTGTAGTACCTTTTGTATATTCAATGGTCAATGAATCCCATCTATCGTATAAAAGAAATACAATTTATCAATTGATATATGGATACAGTTTTGTAGGAACAAATTAAGTAGTGAAATTGAACAAATCCGAAACAATTTATAGCTTATTACTGGTTTTCTTTTTCAGCTAGAGGCATAATCTAAATCTAGTGTAAAGTCCTAGCTTAAATACTTCTGAAAATTTAAAATGTTTCAACCTTAAAGGAATAGCATCATATAAAAGACTCACTTATCAATGATGGATGAATAGACGTTCCGAAAAAGCATTTCCAACGTTCATCTTTGTTAATTCTAGTACAAGCTTCAGGAAGTTTGCTGGACCATAGCTTCATCCCCATTTGCACTGACTGTGAAGGTGGACATCTAAAAGCATAAAGTTCTGATTTCAAGCAAGATCATAGGTCTAGAATACGATTAAGACCAAAATATATTATCAAAGACAGTTTAATTAAGCTAGACTACAAAAAATATCTACAGCAACAGTAAAACTTCTAGCAACAGCAGGAAATTGAATGATGTTAATAATTTTCAAGAGGCCCCTTCGTCACATTTTACTTATCTTTGCCATATTCGTCACTCTGTCTCTCTAACCTAAAGCTTAGAAAATCAAGAATATTTTTATTGGTAGTAATCTTTAGAAATGCACTTTAATATGCGGGAAGTCTCAAGTGATACTTTCTTTTATTTGAAGAACATTCTCGTTCTAACAGACAGACGAAACATACTAAATTTTCATATTGGCCGTTTTCAGATCGTATTAAGGTGGCAAAACAAAAAACTAAAATGGATTTAAATGGAGGAAAACGAATTAGATAGTTGTTAGGGAATAACCACAGATAAGGTATAGATAACCAAATAATATGGCTCGGAAGCATGGGGGTCCGAAAAACAGAGAAAGATTTGCTAGATGTTGAGAAATTACATACGGATTGTTTTAGGTACCTGGCTGACTGACTGTAGTTCAAACAGTAGGCTGTACGAAAAGTATGATTCAATCCCACTTTTTCAGGACTGTAATGAGAGAAAGATTAAGATGGTTAGTGCACGTTCTGCGGAGGAAGGATGACAAATTGCCAAAGATTTTCCCTTTCGGCCAACCGTCTAGGAAACGGAAAGCTTGGCGTCCGCGTTTGGGGTGATGGGATGTCGTAAAGAAGATTTAAGGGAAATGGGAACTTCCTGGGAGGTGTAAAGAGGGAGGATTTAAATAGATTAGGATGGAGGAGGACCGTGCGTATCTGTATTAGCGTTGGGTGGTTTGGTGCTGTGGAGAGTTATTAGTAGTAGTAGAAGTAGTATTTCTAACTTTGAAATAATATAAGAGACATCTAAATTACTTACAAAAAAGTTTTTTGTGCAAGGTTGAATATAAGCAAAAGACTAAAAAAATTAAGACATTTTATCTAGATTCCCTATTGAGTTACGATTTTAAGAAAAGAGAAAATGCCTAAAGCATAAAGAACATATGATCCCAGAAGGTCGAGTAAAGCTGTGCAACAGTACGTCTATTGTATTTTCTTCGGTTCGGAACAATCACTGTGTAGAAAATTAGGCATTTTTACTAATATCAGATAGAGTTTGCTGGTGAAAACTAAGAATCCTGTTGGTAAAGGAAATGCTGAGATTCCAGATTCATTATACATGAGAGATAGTCAGATTATTAAAATGAGGGGGACTAGCGATAGCTCAATTATAATAGAGGACTCGTACTCATGCGCTTTACACAAAAGTTCAATGCCAAGAAAAGCAGTAAAAACTGTTTTTGGAAAATGCTAATCAGAAGCAGGTTGTCATTTATATGCAAGATAAAAAACAGCAGAAAAATCAGAAAATTGTGTTCAAGCCTACTAGACCTATTAAACCACCTCTTAAACATAAGCGTCCCACTTTTTACATCACTGTCCAATAAAATAATATTAAAAATACAGAATAAATATTAGCTACTGTAATCTATGACAAATAGAATAAATTTCTTTTAAAGAAGAACACACATAGAGCTTTGACCAGTAACACAAAAATGTCTATGTTTACAAAGTTTATAGAAATTACTAGACAGGGAGTAATTCAAGTCTTCTGGGCTAAATTTCTGTAAAAAAAAATATCGTAACCTTACTAATGGTATTGGACTTCGTCAAGTCAATTAGGGAGCATTTTTTATTTGCGTTCAAAGGTCCTGCCACACAAATGTCTAATTTTCAATATCTATTAATTTTATTCAAGACACTCGTCCAATCTATTATCCAGATGGTATCTATATCAGCTATATTTTTAAAACTAAAACTTGGGCAGCACCAAGTCATATAGTTTTTGGAAACAGTGGATAGAGATACTCTGAAGATAGATTTTGCAGCCGACTAAAGGGTGCAATTATAACTATTTTTTCTTAAAAGTTCTGACTGCATTTCGAATTTAAAACTCAATCTCAAAACCAAAAAATCCTCAAAAAATTGAAAACCTTAATCTCAATCCCCGAGATACTTCGTTCAACTTTAAGATTCGAAAAGAGAAACTGGGACATATATTGTTATCGTGGCACTATATTTTAGTTCTATTCGCTCTCTACGCTGTCTAACTACAGGATGCGATGTCGATTAAAATATGCTCGTTTGTCACTAATGGTCAGAAGTTTTTACTTTCTGTTAATAATATTTCAGTGATTTATTATACTATATAATATATACTATATATACTATAGTATATATACTATATATATATATATCTATATATATAAAAATAAGTTGTCTGTCTGTGGATGTGTGGATGGATGTGTGGATGGATGTGTCAGGTGACGTCACCTGAAAAAACTGGATCAGGTGACGTCAAAACTGAAAAAACTAAAAAAGGCAAAAACTACAAAAAAAACTAAAAACTAATAAAAAAAATAAAAAAGCTAAAAAACTAAAAAAACTAAAAAAAGGCAAAAACTACAAAAAAAAACTAAAAAACTAAAAAAAAAAACTGAAAAAACTAAAAAAAGGCAAAAACTACAAAAAAAAACTAAAACTAATAAAAAAAGTAAAAAAGCTAAAAAACTAAAAAAACTAAAAAAACTAAAAAAAGGTAAAAAACTAAAAAAAATAAAAAATAAAGAAAAACTAAAAAAAAGGAAAAAACTGAAAAATAAGCTAAAATAAAGGTAAAAACCAATAAAAAACTAAAAAGAAAAAAAGGAAAAACTAATAAATGACGACACTCAAAGAGAAAGCGACCAGGACAAAAGGAATGTTCGATTAGCAATCAACAAAGCACCGGGACACAGGGAGTATAAATGACGACCAGGACATAAGTAAAAAAAAAAAATTAACAAAACTAAAAAGAAGGTAAAAACTACAAAAAAACTAAAAAGCAAAAAAAACTAAAAACTAATAAAAAAACTAAAAAATCTAAAAATCTAAATAAACTAAAAAAGAAAAAAAAAGGAAAAAAATAAAGGAGAAAAACAAAACTAAAAAACGAATGTATATACAGACCGGTACACCGGGATACAAATGACGACCGGGACACAGGGAATATAAATGACGACCGGGACACAGGGACACAACTACAACGGGGATCTATTTATATGCAAAGACAATGGGACAGCAAAGAATGTTGTATATTCGCAAGTTTTACGTAGTTAAAACCATATATATATATCTATCTATATTCACAGGTGGGACATAGGGACACAACTACAATGGCGCGTAACTATTATGGCGCGTAACGACTTACGCGCGCGGGGGGGCTTGGGGGGGGCGCGAAGCGCCCCCACCAACTAGGTGTTGGGGTGGCGCGAAGCGCCACCCCAACAGCTAGTATACTATATAATAACATTTCAGTGATTTATTATACAAGTCATAATTTGATAAGTTTCTTACTTTTGGGTGTCCTTTTCAAAGCAAGTGGTTGGTGCAAATGGTATTCTGTTTAAAAACCATCCGGAGTCTGCAATCCCCAACAAATTGGTACGAATATTCTCCTTTTGCAGCCAATTTCTAATGGTATCAGCATTAAGCATCACACCAGTTCCACCAGCACTAAAAATAAAATCCAAATATGTTGTAAAACCTAATTACTATTACGCACAATGGACAAAGGCTCTTAATTAGCAAGCTCTGAAGTAGCAATTTAATCAGGGTCCTAATTTTGTTCAAAGCCAAGTATACTTCTATGTAGTAAAGAAATATAGAAAAAAATAACTAAGCGTATGCTTATGTAACTTTAACTTCGGGCCTTACTTAAAAAAGTTCTTAGATATGATGCTGCTGGTTCTTAAGGGGTATATTGTCTACAATCCATAAAAAAATAGCCCAATGGTTACAGGCTACGCATACAATGTCAGATAGAAATACACAAAAGAACTCTGAAATTATATTGTCTAACGTTAGCATTATTATTATGCATAAGTCAAAGGTGCTTTAGTTCAGCTTTAACAACCAATTTAATGTGTGACTACATCACGCAATTCTTCATCTTTAAGTACATAATTGGCCCCATGCAAGTAATGATACTGTTTGTTTTTCTTATTTAAAGGAGATTCGAATTAAATGGAGTGAGTGATTGTCAGCATTGCACCACCTGAAACTACCAACTTAGAGTCAAGGGTTGCATCGTTGATCTATCCTCAGAAGGTGAGGAATATTTCCAGTATTACCATCAATTTGTAAAGCTTTGCTGCATGCAAAAAAGCTTTAAGTGGGTTAAACTTACGGTTTCCAATTTAGACGAGTCAAAATGAAAAGATGGGGAAAATCTAATGCAACGCCATTCAGACTTTACCAATTTTGATATTTCCCAGCCAATATTTTTACCAGTGATAAGAATACGAAGCCCATTGCAATTTAATTTCCTAATCGGTAGATATTACAAAGTGCACAAAGAAATACAGTTCGAAAATGTAAACTACTTTCTTGTTTATTTGATTTAGTTGCACCTGCAGCAGAAGTTACTGGAAAATACCGCTTCAATGATTATGAATGCATTTTTTCATTTGTTAATAGTTTGAACAAAAAATGAAAATACGCAGTCTTTTGTAAAGCACGTAGAGACTTTAAACTCGTCTATCTATATTGCGCAAAAAGGTAATATATAGATGCCTCTTGAAGCAACAATGAGTAACATGTACCAAGTAGGTTTAATAGTATTACTTATCTGCTAAGTCGGGTTACTTACTCTCTAGAGTTTTGGCGAAATAATGAAGTCGAATTAACAATGGTTACCACTTTCAAGCACCACAGAAATGTGCCATAAAAAATATCCTTACCACCTTGAGAAAAGCAAGACAAGAAAGGATAACTGGCATCAAGGTTAGGCTATTCACTACTATTCTACCGTTTCTTTTAAGTTTGAGCAAACCCTTTTACATGGGTTTGAACTTCTTAAAAATATACTAGGAAATTGCCAAATGGAACAAACTGCGTGAAATCAGTTTGCGGTGAGTAGTTTTCGGTTGAACTGAAACGTAAATTTCTGACAAATAAGCCCGAGATTAGTATTTTTAACAAATTCTTCAAGTAAATTGATTAGGTTTAATAAACATCATATGCTTTCATTTCTTCTTGGCTTTCCAAAAAAAGTATACCTTTCTTGAACCTTCCATAAACTCGCTCAGGAAATTCATCTTGAATACAAATTTCACGGCTAACAGCACACACAAGTGATAATGAAAATGCATTTTGGTACTTAGCCTATATATTATACAAGAAACTCTCGAGAAGTGAATTAGGGTTAACACTAATGAAATAAAACAAAATATGATGAAAGTATGATTCAGTATTGATTCAGAGTTCAAGGTGTGAGGACCTATATTTGGATTGAACCTATCACTAATATTTGGTACAGGATTATCGTCTCTATCTGACATATAGCCAATTTTTACATAATAATTAATTCAGTGTCCAAAGAATTATAAATAAGCGGATTATTTTCAGACTTGAGTGAAAATTCCCTTGGGAACAGTGATTTCTCTTATCGATTTTTTCATGAACTATATATGATATAGGTCAGGATTAAGCAATTGCAAAAATAATTATAATTTCCGATATTATAGACGATTGCGTTACGATAAAGGTGAGAGGAGAAAAGTAAGCAGAAGGGTGGGGGAGAGCTGTTTGCAAGAGCCGTGGTACCCGCCGGGCTTGTCCCTTAAATTGCGGGGACAAGGTAGGCAGCCTCCAACGCTTCCCTTACTTCTCTCGCAAGTGAACCTTCAATCTAGAGAAAATGGGAATTGGCAATTGGTGCGAAAATGAACTTTTCTACAATCCTATCCTGTGCTTTGTACAGAAAAATCTTGCAAAAGGAGTTTCGCCCGATACGATAAAAGAGTACTTGGCCGATTTCTTCGAGTCTTCTTCTCTTGGTGAGACCCGTAAATTGCTTTTTTTAAATCTTTTTCCGAATGAAGTCCCATCGAAGCGCGTAGGAGCCAATGCTGCATTAAACTGTGCTTCGGACATTATTTCTTCGCTTGTAAAGTGCGATTCCCAGAACATAAAGCTTCCGGACTTGTTCTCAAATGTCCCAGCGAAGTGCCAATGATCCCTGTCGATCTCTTCAGTATCCTCAGTGCCAAGGTGAACTCTTTTCTTGAACAGCTCCGTGACATTGCGTCTAAGGTTACAGAGGGACAGTCTAAGCTTGTAGCCCCTACTCAAAATACGAAAAAACCATCCTACGCTGTCGTTGTAAGAAACCCACCCCCGGAGCTCAGCGACCCTATCCTTCGCATGAAGAAGCTCGAAACGTTGGATGGTCACGACGGAATCATAAGTCTAAAATCTAAGCCACATAGCAAAAGCTGGGTTGTGATGGTACGCGATAAGCGCTCAGCCGACTCGCTTGCTGAAGCTGTTACTAGCTCCATCCCTAACGTTGGAGCCAGAGTGATTGATAAAAAGCCTTTAGCTGTGGTCCGGGATATACCCCATAATTATTCAAGAGCTGATTTGGAGGCCTCAGTGGAAGGACTTATTAGTGCTAGTCAAATCGGCGACTCTCGTACTTTTCGCCTCGAGTTCGTCGACAAAACCGCTCTGAATGCGGTTCTGGAGTCGGGAATCCGTATTGGATATGAAATTTTTCGCGCTAAGCCCTTTCAATCCATTCCGCGTCGATGCTTTCGCTGTCAAAGTACTGATCACCTGATTGGGGCTTGTCCCAGCTCACCAGCACATCCCAAGTGTTCCAGATGTTCTGGCCCTCATGTGAATTCCAAGGAAAACCCTTGCCAAGCCTCACCAAAATGTGCAAATTGCACTATGGAACACGTAAGTTTTAGCCTGAAATGCAAAGTTCTCCGATCGGCTCTCAACAATGCTAATAAATGAATGCTCAAACTCCGTTTAGCTTTGTTTCCCTTAATATTAATGGTACAAAAGACAAGGATCTACTGATAAGTGAGCTACTTGAAAATGATATTGTGTTTCTACAGGAGCACCTTCTCTCTAAAGTGAATGTTGATAGCCTAAAGCGTTCTCGGACCCATTATACCTTCTTGAGAGCCGCCCGAAAAACCCGTGGAAGACCATCAGGAGGTCTGGCCATCTATTTCAGACACAAGACTCAGCCGATATTATTGCAAAGCGACGCTAACATCTTAGCGATAAAATGTGGTGATACCGCATTTATAAACATTTATTTCCCCTGTAATAAAAAGACTGTGCAGTCATTGTCTAGTTTTTCACAAGCATGTAATCGCCTACGAACACTACTTAGCGACCTTTCAAAACAAAATACCAAATGGGTTCTCGCCGGTGACATGAACACTGACTTCTAATTCCGACCGATCTGAAATCTTTCTCGATTCACTACCTGGAGGATTCCATCTTGCTGATAAAGATCTTCTATTTACTTATATTCACAATCGTGGTGGTCTTACTTCCAACCTTGATCATGTAATTGTGTCAGATTCAACTCTACTTTCATCAATAGTTCATGTGGAAGACTCTAAAATCGACGACGATCATTTACCAATCACGTGCCAACTATCTTGCTCCATGGCGACCTCTGTGCAACGTAACTCTCCCAAGTGGTTCTCAAAGTTAAATTGGGAAAATATCAATGTTCCACTTTATGTATTGACATTGTCCCAGTTATTATCATCTATTAAAGTGCCTTTCCACTTATTACAAACATCTGTATCTACAACTTCAACGCGGATAGATATCAACTCGTATTATCAGCAAATAGTGTTCTGTCTAAAGTCTGCCGCTAAAACAGCTGTACCCTCCGAGTGCGTGCGAACGGGTACTCGCAATCCCTTTTGGAAAGTTGATCCTAAAGTGAAGATAGCTAAACAAAAAGCTAAGTTCTGGCTCCGTATGTGGATAGCCTGTAATCGTCCTTCTTCTGGTTCAGTACATCAAATAAAACAGAAAACCAAACGAGAGTACAAATATTCCCTGCGTAGAGCGAGACTGAATGCCTGGGATGGTCCTTGTGACAAGAAATCCAGGGATCGTGTTATAAACAGTGTTAAGTGTTCACCTCCAATTAATTCGTCTCTTCGGCTATGTGACTTCGTTTCTCATTATAAAAATATTTTGCTTTCGTTTAATATTAATCTCCAAAATCATTTTACAAAGCTTGTAAACTCAATCCTCCCAATTCGTATCAACCAATCTCAAGTGTTGTCGGTGGAATCTGGTGTTATACTCCGAGCTCTTATGCAAGTGAATAAGTCTGAGTCTCTCGATAGTGATGGTCTTTGCTTCAAGTTTTTTGCTTATGATTGTCCTGAACTGCTGAAGCATTTGCAATTATTGTTTCAGATGTGTTTGGCACAGTCCGTTGTGCCAGATAGTTTTTTGTCCGGTTGTATATCTCCCATAGTCAAGAGGGGTAAGGACCCCAGTGCTTGCTCTAATTAGCGTCCTATCACTGTGTCTTGTTTTGTTAGTAAGCTATTTAAATATGTATTGCTACCGGCCATTAACTCCAAGTGCAATTTTACACCCTTCCAGCTTGGTTTTAGAAAAGGTATGGGCTGTTTTCAAGCTCACCATATTGTGGGTCGGCTAATGTAACAAGCTGTTGCTCAAAAAAGTCCCCTGTATTGTTTGACTGTTGACATATCTAGTGCTTTTGATAATGTAATTCATTCAAATGCTTTGTTTTCTCTAGCAGCCTCGGGTGTTAACCTTTCTATTGTTTCCGTGCTTAAGTATTGGTATGCTAATTCTTCAGTTAGGGTGAAGTGGAATGGTACGGTAGGGGAGTATATTCCTGTTAAAAAAGGCGTTAGGCAAGGTGCCGTGTTATCCCCGAGCATTTTTAAATGTGTTTTAGCTTCGTGTCTCCAACGTCTTCAACCGTCAATTTTTTACAATGATAATTTAGGCATTAGTCACGTTGCATATGCTGATGATGTTCTGCTTCTTAGCCGGACAAAAAATAGTCTAATTACCAACTTCTACCGGCTTTCAGCCGCACTATCCACAGTAGGCCTTTCAGTTAATGCCTCCAAATGTGAGTTTTTGTGTTTTGGGAGTCCTCCACCAGCATCACCTCTTTGCTTGGGTTCTTCAACTATACCATGTTCAGCAAGTATTAAATGGTTGGGTCTCTCTTTTTCCACGTCACTTTCGTCTACTTGCTCCGCTATTACGTCCAGCGTGCTGAAAAGTATGCGGGTTGGATACGCGAAAATTTCACCAAATCGTGGTCGGTATAACCGAAATGGACTATGCCGTCTTTATTCTAGTTTTTGTGCCCCTGCTGTTTTTTATCTTTCTGGTTTTGCTTTCCTCCTTCGCAAGAAGGATACAAAGAAAATACGTTCAGGATATTTTAAGTACTGCAAGTATTTGCTGCGTCTGCCTCGGTGGTATCGGAATCATACAGTCGTCTCTAAATTTGACATCGTTGATGCGCCCTCGCGACTGAAACATTTATCTAAAGATATATGTTTTAAAACTCGGCAAATGGTCGGTGTTTTTGACCCTCTTTGGCCATTTTTTGATTGGAGGTAATTTATTTATGTTGTATGTCGTTATGCTGCTATGTTATTTATGTTATTATGCTTTTTGTCTTGTTTTTTCTTTTTTTGTGTGTTTACTCCACAGTTTAATGTACTTTGTGGGTTATAAATAAATTATTATTATTATTATTATTTATTAGCAAAATTGTGAAAACAAAAACTTAGAATTATGTGCCCTGAACGCAGAAATGTCATTAAGAATCGCGTTGAAATAAGTTCTGACTTTGTCGATACTGCCGCCCACCACATGTACTCTGCAAAGTTTGACCTTGCAAACTAACCAGTTATTGTCCTATCTGATCTTCTCGATCCGATTTCTCGAGTGTTTATCTGATCTTCGCGATCCAAATTCTCGAGTGTTTCTTGTATAATACATAAGTACCTGCTTTTTTCTTCGGCTCACAGACATGCTCGGAAAAATTGTAAACAGAAATTGGCTTTAGCTATTTATCCATTTTTGTCTCATATGGTTCAGTTATCATTTGCTATTGAAAATGCGAAGGGATCCTAAAGCAGATGCCATTGAGGTTTCTAGAGGCAGAGAGATTGCTTATAATTTGTGCTATTGGTCATTTTGTTTTTCGTTTAAAAAAGATAAGTTCGAGTTTTTCATGGGATTATAATTGCATAAGAAAATTTATTGATTTTAGGGCCGGTAAAAGACTATTGATAACTTTAAAAATTACTCTGTTATTTTCTGCAGACTACTTAATAATTTGCGTCGGTTTTGTCTTTTGGTGCAGTCCTGAAAACAACTAGTTTTTCAGATTTCTAAAAACATGGGAAAAAATATCAAGAGCCTGTTAGTTTGAAAAAGTTTCAAAAATAAAATGCATAAACTGTAAAACAATAATTTTTGTTCGTTTCAAGTTTCAACTTCGCTCTTTACTTTAATCAGAAAAACTTAGTTTTTTTTCATGATTAATTTACTAATATGATTTATTTACTTACTAATTAATTGCTACTTACAGGATTAATTTACTAATTAGTTAATAAACTCATATAAATCACCGATTTTTAGTGTTTATAGACATAGTATGTACTTCAAAGACCAAAAAATACCCAAAAAATGGTGTGGACCAATGCCACGTTCACTTACAACCAGCAACACTACAAAAATAGGATTAGGGCAAATATCGTGAGTCCGTTTATTTTTCAGCGGTTGACGTTCTACTCGTTTGTATGCACAAGAGCACGTGCACCAATGGTATTCTTCGTAGCTGTTGTGTAAGATTTCTCAGCTAACAGGTGGCTAGATAACTATTTGCAAATTTACACCCTCAGTAAATTAGATTAGAAGAACAAGAAACCCTAGTGAAGCTGATTATATTCTAAATTTACGGTAGCTTCCAAGCAAGATTCAACTACGGAACAATATCAGAATGCTTAAAATTTATTATCTTTACGGTTAAGACACAGTCTATGGAAATCACAGAATAATTTCATCAGAAAATGCTACTTCAAAGTCAGTTTTTAAGCGCTACTTTACATACATTTTAGTATTTGATTTTTTTAAAGCAGTATTTGCGCTTTCCAGATTTTATATTTTGACAAGTAAATTAATCCCTCTACAGTTCAACGTTACCACTTTTTCTTATCAATTTGAAATACATTAACTCAGATGCAGATTTACTTTAGTCTACAATAGCTTTTGATGATTTTTATATGTTTGGAAAATATAAAACGGAGTCTCTGAGAAAAGGCCTTATTTTTCTTTTCTTTAAAGATTAAATAAAGATTTCAGTGGTTAAGGCATGGTTCTGTTTCAGAATGGTCTTGGTGATTTCAAGGAATAAGGGTTGATGATTCAACAGAGAAAATCCTAAACATACCCTCTCCACATAACTCCATCAGTCACACTAAGATTACATAATATTACATGACAGTATATCCAGTAGGTAACGAGACCTATTTCTTAGCCCAAGATACGGAAGTTAAGAGTATATGAACACCTGTAAACTATCCAAGGAAACTAAATCAGCTCCTATTAACCTGTCTTAAAGTCCTACCTCAATGATTGATCGAGCTGTGTTAAGCCTTGTGACTCGGAACGCTTGAACAAGAATTATGGAAATTTCCTCGCACGAATTACAAGAAGAAAATTGACTGAAGCAATGATGTTTTCTGGCAAAGAGTTGTCTCGTATATATTTTTTCTTTTGAGTATAACCTGGTTTGCAGCTAGAATATAGCAAATGGTGCGCCAGCAATGGTGCAATGGTGCAAAAGAAGTCAATTATGATTCTGACGAAGTCCCTTTTGGACTTCATGTTGCAAAGAGCCTTGCTTGTCCCACAAATTTCTGATTGACAGAACACGTAGGATAAGAAAATACCTTATTTTAACCCAAAGCTTTTGCGACCTCACTCTCTTCTACCGAAGGGACCAGTGTCTAATGCTATAATGTTTCGGTATTTTAGCACTTGAACAAACTGGAACATCAACTCTGATCTTTATCAGTAATCTTTTGCAATGCGTCATTAAATTAGATTTTCGTAATTTATTATTAGGAAAGTTAATGATTTTTTTTCGTAGTTTATAGCATGGTTTTATTGCTAGTCTGTTCTGTTTCGGAAGGTTTAATACGCCTCTGTCTCACCCTCTTATATTTATTATTACTACAAGGACACCGCTGGATCGATCAGCCTGAAAATCTTATTAACCAGTAGAATAGTCTACTGGTTTAAATTAAATTAGAATTAGATCATTAAATTAGTCATTAAATTAGATTTTCGTAATTTATTATTAGGAAAGTTAATGATTTTTTTTCGTAGTTTATAGCATGGTTTTATTGCTAGTCGGTTCTGTTTCGGAAGGTTTAATACGCCTCTGTCTCACCCTCTTATATTTATTATTACTACAAGGACACCGCTGGATCGATCAGCCTGAAAATCTTATTAACCAGTAGAATAGTCTAGTCATCAAAGTATATCAAGTTATAAACTGAATCAAAAACAGCTAACCTGTAAAAGCCAAGTGTCACTATTATACTGTTTATGATACTTTCTCTTATAAGTTTCTTTAATGGTTTCTCTAATGGTTTTAGATTAGAAAAGACCTTTACGTACTTATATGTCTCATGAAATATTTCAGCGTGTTGCTGAAGCTTAAGCTAAAATTGTTCAAGAATTGGGTGTTAAACAGTTCGTGATACCGTAAGTAAGGAGCGACCCGGCTCAATAGTAACCAAAACTCTAAAAAATGGAAGTTTGATACCAATAGATACACAGAAAGAATCGGAATTTTTTGCTGATTTTAAATATATAAGTTCCATCAAGTTTAATCTTTCCCATCAAAACTTACAAGTCTGAGAAAATGTGCCTTATTTCAAAAAAAAAGGAAGAAAGATCCCTTAAAAGTTATATAATTTAATGAGAATCACGCCATCAGATTCAGTGAGGTTTTAAGCTCCTATCTGCAAAAATGTGAAATTTTGTATTTTTTGCCAGAAGAAAAATAACGGATGCGTGTTTTTTTTTTAATGTTTTTTCCCAGGGGTGATCATATCAACCCAGTTGTCCTAGAACGTCAAAAGAGGCTCATTGGACAGAAAATTACAAGTTCTAGTGCTTTTTTTAAGTGACCAAAAAATTGGAGGGCAACTAGGCCCCCTTCCACGCTTATTTTTTCTCGAAGTCACCGGATCAAAATTTTGAGATAGCCATTTTGTTCAGCAGAGCCGACAAATCTAACAACTATGTCTCTGAGGACAACTTAATCCCCAACAGTCTCTAGAGGAAGGTCTGCAAATAATGAACTTTGCCCATTGTTTACACATAGTATTGGTTATTAGGAAGTTTACACTCGTTTTCAGGGGGAATATATTTTGGTAGGGGGCTTGGGAAGAGGGGTTCACCCGGAAGGATCTTTCTATGGAGGAATTTTTCATGGGGGAGGAGAATTTTCCTTGAAGGGGGCGCTGGTTTTCCCAGGATTATTTAAAAAACAATAAGAAATTAAATTAAAAAAAAACAAGTTTTTTTCAACTGAAAGCAAGGAGCAAGATTAAAACTTAAAACGAACAGAAATTGTTACGTATATGACGGCGTTCGCCCCATCGTCAATGCCTTACTCTTTACACTTAAGTATTTTTAGTGCTTTCAAAAGAGCAATTTATTCTAATTAAACGACCTTTGTGATTTAGGGGTCATTCTTAAAAGATTGAACCAAATTTGAACTTTAGCGTAAAGAGCGAGGTATTGACAGGGGGCGAACCTCCTCATATACGCAATAATTTCTATTCGTTTTAAGATTTAATGTTGCTCCTTACTTTCAGTTGAAAACACTTGCTTTTTTATTTATTTATTATCCACAAGAGATAGATAAAGATTAAGCAAAAGTATCTATGAGACAAGTTAAAAAAAATCTTGAATCATATAGCTTAGATGTATTAGACTTCAAATCTTAGCACTTTAGCTCAGATGTTAAGTTTAATACCAAATCTTTTTGAAAACACGAGACTAGCTAGACATCATATGAGGTTGTTTGGTAAATAAAAATAATAAAACTTAAGAGACTGAAATTACTGCCTAAATACAAACCCCGAAAACCACCTTAAATAAATATAAGAAAAATACATGTTCAATTCTACTCAACGAATTAATTTAATGTACCTTGTACCTGCCAAAATAATGGAGTTTGCTCTTCGGAGTCCATGCCCCTGAAGCTGTTTCATGACTTCTTCAACTATGTAAGCTCCAAGAAAGGCATATTTTGAGGAGTGATTAGGGAATGATGTCCCAGTCCAGGCGTCGCTCGAACAATAAGGAATTAACCTGAAAGACAAATACGTATATACTGGTGCTCCCTATGCAGATCTTTGTAAATATCAATTCTACCTGTATCAGGACTTCTCCGTAATTAAACAGGATAAAGCGTAAACATCTTTTAGGTTCCTTAAAGTGTTAATTTGTAGTCTCCACATTTTTTAATCTCTGCTGATAAGAAGAAGAGACACGCTTCAATTACTTACCAATTTTCAGTTCTTTATCTCTCCCTTTCCGTTTCTCCCTCTCTCTGCCTTTCTATCTCTCGCACTCTCTCTTTATCTGTTTCTGTCTCTCATCACAGTTCAAAACAAGGCTAAAGAATTTTGCAATTAGTTTAGGTATTCATCGAAAAAAATTTGAAAGACTTTTCGTAGAAGCCGTTTAATTTATGCGAGTAAAAAACCATTTTCCAAATGTGCATCTTAAACTGTTGGTGTTTCTTGCTAGATCAAACAGTTCGTGGTAACGAACTGTAGTAAGAAGCGACCCGGCTCAATAGTAACCGAAACTCTAAAAAATGGAATTTTGATACCATTAGTTACTTAAGTTTTTTTATTGTTTTAAAAAGTAGAATTGTGGCAAAGAGTCAAACTGTAGCGTAAAGAGCGCGGCGTTGAGGAGGGGACAACCCCTTTCATATACGGAATAATTTCTGTTCGTTTAAGTTTTAATGTCACTCCTTACTTGCAGTTAAAAAACTTGTTTTTTATTTAATTTCTGAATGTTTTTGAAATAATGTTTTGATTTTGGCTCACCGCACATGAATAATGATTAATTTGTATTTTAATTTTTTTTTGTTAAATGGCTTTCTCATAGTTTTGATCGGACGATTCTGATAAAAAAAAGGGGTGAGGGAGGAGGCCTAGTTGCCCTCCAATTTTTAGTTACTTAAAAATGCAACTAGATTTTTTTAATTTTTTTTACGAACGTTTTTGTTAGTGATAAACATACGTACCTTACCAATTAACTTACATAACGAACTTCTATATTTGTGTATTTTTATTACGTACTAGCTGTTGAGGTGGCGCAAAGCGCCACCCCAACAACTCTCTTTCTTTGAGTGTCCCGGTCGTCATTTATATTCCCTGTGTCCCGGTTTTTAGTTTTCTTTTTCTCCTTTATTTTTCAGTTTTTTCCTTTTTTTAGTTTTTTTTTCTTTTTCAGTTTTTATTTTTTTTTAGTTTTCTTAGTTTTTTTATTAGTTTTTTTTTTTTGTAGTTTTTACCTTTTTTAGTTTTTTTTTTCTTTTTTAGTTTTTAGTTTTTTACCTTTTTTTAGTTTTTTTTTTGTTTTTTACCTTTTTTAGTTTTTTTAGTATTGTCTTTTTAGTTTTTTTGTAGTTTTTACCTTTTTAGTTTTTTTCTTCTTTTGTATTAATGCTAAAGCCAAGGTTCGAACCTGGAACCTCTCGGACCTAGAACCTGGAACATAACGCTTTACCAACTCAGCTACTTCGGTTTGAATACATTCGTTTTTGAATTGGTATATGATAAAATAATTCAGACGTCATATGCGGACAGACAGACAGACACACAAACAAACAACTTATTTTTATATATATATACTAGCTGTTGGGGTGGTACTTCGCGCCACCCCAACACCTAGTTGGTGGGGGCGCTTCGCGCCCCCCCAAGCCCCCCCGTGCGCGTAAGTCGTTACGCGCCATATTAGTTACGCGCCATTGTAGTTGTGTCCCTGTGTCCCACCTGTGAATATAGATAAAAGAGAAAATATTTCTCTTTTCGTTATAGATATATATATGTTTTTAACTACGTAAAACTTGCGAATATACAACATTCTTCGATGTCCCATTGGCTGTGCATATAAATAGATTGTCAGGTTTACCGACTCTTGAACATGCAACATAAAATTGTCCATGGGAAAAACAATCCGTATTCAGATCTATACCTCATTATTCTAATGATTGCCCTTGAGCTTTGTTGATGGTGATTGCTAATCGAACATTCCCTGTGTCCCGGTCGTCATTTATATTCCCAGTATCCCGGTCGTCATTTGTGTCCCAGTGTCCCAGTCTGTAATTTCTCTTTGAGCGTCCCATTCGTCATTTATATTCCCTGTGTCCCGGTCGTCATTTGTGTCCCGGTGTCCCGGTCTGTAATTTATCTTTGAGTGTCCCGGTCGCCATTTATATCTCCCGGTCGTTATTTGTGTCCCAGTGTCCCAGTCTGTAATTTCTCTTTGAGTGTCCCGGTCGTCATTTATATTCCCTGTGTCCCGGCTTTTAGTTTTCTTTTTCTCCTTTATTTTTCAGTTTTTTTCCTTTTTTTAGTTTTTTTTTCTTTTTCAGTTTTTAGTTTTTTTATTAGTTTTAGTATTTTTCTTTTTAGTTTTTTTTGTAGTTTTTACCTTTTTTTTAGTTTTTTAGCTTTTTTAGTTTTTTAGTATTTTCTTTTTAGTTTTTTTTTGTAGTTTTTACCTTTTTTAGTTTTTTTTCTTCTTTTGTATTAATGCTAAAGCCAAGGTTCAAACCTGGAGCCTCTCGGACCTAGAACCTGAAACATAACGCTTTACCAACTCAGCTACTTCGGCTTGAATACATTCGTTTTGAGCAGCTTCCTCGGGTGTTACCATTGTAGGTTCTTCAGCCATTTTACAATTAGAAATTTCTCTTTCAACGATCTTCTTACAATTAAAAATTTGTCTTTGGACGATATTCATAAATACCTGTGTCCTGGTCGTCATTTATATTCCCTGTGTCCCGGTCGTCATTTGTGTCCCAGTACCCCAGTCTGTAATTTCTCTTTGAGTGTCCCGGTCGTCATTTATATTCCCTCTGTCCCGGTCGTCATTTGTGTCCCGGTCTGTAATTTCTCTTTGAGTGTTTTTTCTTTTTAGCTTTTTTTAGTTTTTTACCTTTTTTCTTTTTTCAGTTTTCTTTTTCTTCTTTATTTTTCAGCGTCACTCTGAAATACATATAGCCGAACCTTTGTTTTTTTAACTAAAATCTGGTAGGCATTGATGACCTTATCCAAGTCAAAATCCCAAACCCAATCATCATCGCTATCATTTTCAGTTTTGATATGTTTTGACTCTCGCTGTCCAGGTGGATTTTCATCTAACTGCGCGGTTTTGCGTTCTTTAGCCGCAAGCCTGTTTTCTTGCTGTTTTTGTGATTCCTCGGCACGCTTTCTTTTCTTACTTTCTCTATCAGCCGCAAGTTTTTTGGCATAGACTCTTTGAGCAGCTTCCTCGGCTGTTACCATTGTAGGTTCTTCAGTCATTTTACAATTAAACATTTTTCCGTCCACGATCTTCTTACAATTAAAAATTTGTCTTTGAACGATTTTCTTAAATACTTTTAATGACGTCATCGTCATAACAAACATGACGACAACTAACTTCATGACGACATGATGACATGACGTCACTCGACAGACCCACAGACAAACAACTTATTTATATATATATAGATAGATATGAGGGGGTCGCCCACTCGTCAATCCCTCGCTCTCTACACTAAAGCTTGAATTTTATCTAAAATCTTTAAGAATGAACCCTGAATCACAAAGGCCATAGAATAAACAGTTGAAATTACTAAAAATACTTTAGGGTAAAGAGCAAGGTATTGTGAAGGAAACTAAACTCCCTTTCCCTTATCTTCCAGTTGAAAAAATAATTTATTTTCTCTTTTTTTTTAAATAATGCTAGAAAATCCTTGGAATTCTTCATGGAAATTTTCTTCGCTCATGATAAATCCCTCCATGGAAAGAACCTTCCACGTAGCCCCCTCTCCCCAACCCTCCCCAACGCGAAAAAGTCCCCCTGAAAACATCTGTACACTTCATAATAACCATTACTATATGTAAACAATTGTCAAAGTTTGTAACTTGCAGCCCCTCCCCCGGGGACTATGGGGGATTAAGCCGTCCCCAAATACATAGTTATTAGGTTTTCGACTAACCTGAACTGAATGGCTATCTCAAAATTCTGATCCGGTGACAATGGGGGGAAAATGTGCATGGGAGAAGGCCTAGGTGCCCTCCTATTTTTTCGGCCACTTAAAAAGGGCAATAGAACTTTTAATTTCCATTAGAATGAACCCTCTTGTGACATTTTAGGACCACTGGGTCGATACGATCACTCCTTGGTAATAAAAAACAAACAAATAAACACGCATCCGTGATCTCTCTTCTGGAAAAAATACAAAATTCCACATTTATTTATACAGGAGCTTGAAACTTCCGGAGTAAGGTTCTCTGATACGCTGAATCTATTGGTGTTAAGATTCTACGACTTTTAGGGTGTGTTCCCTTCTATTCTCTAAAATAAGGCAGATTTTCTCAGGCTCGTAACTTTTGATGGGTAAGACTAAACTTAATGAAACTTATATATTTAAAATCAGCATTGAAATGCGATTCTTTGATGTAACTATTTGTATTAAAATTTTGTTTTTTAGAGTTTCGGTTACTATTGAGCCGTGTCGCTCCTTACTACAGTTACCACGAACTGTTTGAAAATTCAAATTCTTGTTAAAATAGAATTAACTTGCTAGGTAATTTTTCTCGTCATACACTGGTCCGTTAATTATCAATTTTAAAATAGAGGAAAAATTATATGGTGACATCTAGAAAAAACTACCAGTACAAGAATTGAAGTTTTCAGCAACAATTTGTCTATCGTTACAAACGCCTAAACTGAAACTACTTATTTGGAGCACACACTTATCCAAATATTCTTCTTTTTTACTTCACCAAATATTCCATAATTTTATGTTTAAATAAAAATATGTTCAGTAAAAAAAATATTCGGTTTATCTCTTCACAGACAAAATCACAATTTAATCTCTCCATTGTTTCTTTAAGATTTTAGTGTCAAACCGTTTATATTAATAAGAAGATACTCTTAAAATCTATATATATAAAAATAAGTTGTCTGTCTGTGGATCTGTGGATCAGGTGACGTCATGTTTCTGTATCGGCTGACGTCATGAAATTAGGAATATAAATGACGACCGGGACACAGGGACACAACTACAACGGGGACGCCGGGGGCACAGGCGGGATATATAAATGACGACCGGGACACAGGGATTGTTCGAATAGAAATTACAGACCGGGACACCGGGACACAAATGACGACCGGGACACCGGGACACAGGGAATATAAATGACGACCGGGACACTCAAAGAGAAATTACAAACTGGGACACCGGGACACAAATGACGACCGGGACACAGGGAATATAAATGACGATCGGGACACAGGGACACATCATTAGAATAATGAGGTATAGATCTGAATACGGATTGTTTTTCCCATGGACAATTATATGTTGCATGTTCAAGAGTCAGTAAACCTGACAATCTATTTATATGCACAGACAATGGGACAGCGAAGAATGTTGTATATTCGCATGTTTTACGTAGTTAAAAACATATAGTTATATCTATCTCTATTCACAGGTGGGACACAGGGACACAACTACAATGGCGCGTAACTAATATGGCGCGTAACGACTTACGCGCGCGGGGGGGCTTGGGGGGGCGCGAAGCGCCCCACCAACTAGGTGTTGGGGTGGCGCGAAGCGCCACCCCAACAGCTAGTAAGCGATGATTAAACAATTCGTTGCACCGAACATGGCTCAATAGCAATCAAAACTCCGAAAAACGGAGATTTTAATATCAATGGATATATCAAAAGAATATGCTTATTATGCTGATTCCAAATATATAAGATTTATCAAGTTTAGTTTTACCCGTCAAAGGCTATATTTCTGAAAAAATTCCCGTATTTTCGAACAAGGGAGCAATATCACCTAATTGTCCACGGATTTTAATTAAAATCGCGCCATCAGATTTAGCGTATCAGAGAACACTATTGTAACACTATCTTCGGAGATGTGGAATTTTATATTTTGTGCCAAAAAAAAGATTACGGGTGTGTGTTAATTTGTTAGTTTTTTGTTTTTCCCAGGGTTGGTCGTATCGAACCAAGGGTCCAAGAATATCGGAAAAGGGTTCACTTGAAAAAAGAGTTTTATTGACATTTTTAGTTGACCAATAAGATTGAATGGCAGCTACCCCCCCCCCCCCCCGTTCCCACGCCCTCTTTTTTCACTAAAGTTTTTCGATCAAAATTTTAAGATAGCCACATTGTTCAGTATAGTTTAAAGGTCCAATAACAATGCCTTGGAAATAAAATTACCCGCCCCATCGTCCCTGGGGAAAGATCTTTAAGTTATGATGTTTTCCATTATTTATAATAATATTTGTTATCGAGAGGTATGCATACGTTTTTGGGGTGAGGGAGATGATGAATTTTTTACTAGGGGGTTTTCCATGGTGAGAATTTTCCATGGGGAAGGAACTTTCCGTGTGATGAATTTTTTGAGAAATTTTTCACTAGGGGTATTTGCAGAATGCCTACACAAAATTATTTTATTTTTCTTCATTTCTCTTCGCCGACTCAATTTTAAATATGGAGATATTAATGGTTTTTGTCCTGGGTAAATTTTCATAGGAACTGAATTATCTAGAGGATCTTTCCATGGAGGGGAAGCAGGATTTCCCGATCTTATTTAAAAACGATCAGAAATGAAATAAAAAAAAATCAAGTCTTTTCAACCGAAAGTAAAAAGTAACATCAAAACTTAAACGAGAAAATTAAACAGAAATTATTACATATACGACGGGGTTGTCCCCTCTTAAACACCTTGCCCTTTACGCTAAAATTTCACTTTTTGTCTCAACTCCTTAAGAACAGCTCCTAAAATACAAGCTCCGGTTGATTAGAAGGAATAAAGGCTATTTTAAAAGTATTAAAAGAAACCTTAACTTGAAGAGCGAGGTATCGAGGAGGGGGCGACCCCCTCATATAAGGAATAATTTATATATGTTTTAGTTGTTAATGTTGCTCCTTACTTTTAGTCGAAAAAACTTTTTTCTTTGTTTAACTCCCCAAAAAGAACAAATGATATTTAGAAGCAATTTAGACTAGTTCCCACCAAAGCGATACACAGACAATAACTTGACACAGACAGTCCTAAAAAATATTAAATAAAAAAACAACTTTTTTCAAATGAAAGTAAGGAGCGACATTAAAACTTAAAACGAACAGAAATTACTTCGTATATGAAAGGGGCTGCTTCCTCATCAACGCCCCGCTCTTTACGCTAAAGTTTGACTCTTTCTCTCAACTCTTCTTTTTAAAACAGTAAAAAACTTTAGCGTAAAGAACGGAGCGTTGATGAGGAAGCAGCCCCTTTCATACACGAAGTAATTTCTGTTCGTTTTAAGTTTTAATGTCACTCCTTACTTTCAGTTGAAAAAACTTGTTTTTTTATTTAATTTCTGAACGTTTTTGAATCAATGCATGTTTTGATTTTGGCTCTCCGCAGAGAAATAATTAAAACGAAATTTGCATATTTATTTTTTTTTTTGGCTAAATGGCTTTTTCATAATTTTGATCGAATGATTTTGAGAAAAAAAAGAGCGGGGGAGGAAGCCTAGTTGCCCTCTAATTTTTTTGTTAATAAAAAAGGCAACTAGAACTTTTAATTTTTTACGAATATTTTTATTGGTAAAAGATATACGTAACTTATAAACTAGCTTACGTAAAGAATTTTTTATTCTCATGTTTTTATTACACATATGAGAGGGTCCGCCCCCTCATCAGTATCTCTCTCTTTACACTAAATCTTAAATTTTGGCCCAATTCATTAAGAATGACCCCTGAATCACAAAAGCCGTAGAATAAATAGTTGAATTACTAAAAATACTTTAGCGTAAAGAGCGAGGTATTAGGAGGAGGTGAGCCCCTCATATGGGTAATAATTTCTGTTCGTTTTAAGTTTTAATGCTGCTCCTTACTTCCAGCTGAAAAAAATTTTTCATATTTAGTTTTTCATTGTTTTTTTTAGTAATGCTAGTAAATCCTGCGCTCCCTCCATGGAAATTTTCTTCCCCCATGACAAATTCCTCGATGGAAAGTTCCCCCAGCATATCCCCATCTTTTCAACCCCTCCCCCAACCAAAAACTCCTCCTGAAAACACCTGTACACTTCCCAATAACCATTACTATATGTAAGCACTGGTCAAAGTTTGTATCTTGTAGCCCCTCCCACGGGGACTGTGGAGGAGTAAGTCGTCCCCAAAGACATAGTTATAAGGTTTTTCGACTACGCTGAATAAAATGGCTATCTCAGAATTTTGATCCGTTGACTTTGGGAAAATAATTAGCGTGGGAGGGGCCTAGGTGCCCCCCAATTTTTTTGGTCACTTAAAAAGGGCACTAGAACTTTTCATTTCTGTTAGAATGAGCAATCTCACAACATTTTAGGACAACTGGGTCGATACGATCACCCCTGGGAAAAAGAAGAAAAAAAAAAAAAACAAATAAACACGCATCCGTGATCTGCCTTCTGGCAAAAAATACAAAATTCCCCATTTTTGTAGATAGGAGCTTGAAACTTCTACAGTAGGGTTCTCTGATACGCTGAATCTGATGGTGTAATTTTCGTTAACATTCTATGACTTTTAGGGGGTGTTTTCCCCTATTTTCTAAAATAACACAAATTTTCTCAGGCTCGTAACTTTTGGTGCGTAAGTCTAAACTTGATGAAACTTATATATTATGAAATTTGATGAAAACTTGATGAAATTTATATATTTAAAATCAGCATTAAAATGCGATTCTTTTGATGTAGCTATTGGTATCAAAATTCTATTTTTTAGAGTTTTGGTTTCTATTGATCCGGGTCGCTCCTTACTACAGTTCGTTACCACGAACTGTTTGATAATGAATGTGTGTATTATTTGCAAATTAAGAAATTTTTGGGAAAACCATAAAATATGAAGTTTGGTGAGCAGGGACCAAAAGTACCTTGCCATAAATATCTGATCCACACACGAATGTCGTATTTAAAATTATTTAGGCTTAATTACATAAATAAGTGAAAAAAAGAAAAGTTTATTTTTTCAAATATGTGATTGTTTGTTGTATTTTTATTGTCAAAGTTATTGTATATATTTTTCATTTGGGGGGGGGGGACTCCTACGGAGCGGGTCAATTTGGAAAAGTGTGCTGTTGATGTATTGCCGAAGTCTAAATAAAAAGCAAAAACTTACACATGATTTGCATTCCACCAATATGGATTTTCTTCTGGATCAGGTGACATTATTCCACCAACTACAAAAACAGAAAAAATGTCACGAGTAATAACGCTATAAGATCTTGGTAATTCACACCTGAGAGGTTATAATTTTCTTATAGGATCTCTACTATCTCAAGCGAGACTTTCCAAAAGTAAACCACCTTAAATGTCATTTTGTTTCAGATCCAGGGCCCTCTGGAAACCATGGAAATTCGGATATGGTCCTAATAAGAAGTCAGTATTGAAAGACAAAGCAAGGAGGAAAAGGAGGGAACTGGAATAAAGGTGGATAAAACACAAAATCTGGGAGGGGGAATGTAACAAGGGCGCCAATAATTGACCAAACTGAAAAGTTTATATAAAAAAAACAGTGCAAACCGGTTTAAGCAAGGTTTTTATGTAGTCTTGTACTACCCCCTCCCCCAAAGTAAAAACACATTATGATTATATTCTGTATAACTTTTATATGATCTTAATTGGTAGGAAGTTATCTTGGTATTTTTCAATAGAACTTTTCTGAAGGAATACATAATTATATGCTGCGGTTGCCTTTTGCACTGTAGTTTTCTGATTTGATATCCTATGCCAGTGGCTTTCAACCCGTCTTACGTATACCCCTTGGATCCCATAACGAAAAAGTAACTTAAACAAAATGAAAATAGACAAGTAATTACATACTGAATCTTTACCATTTTAAATCAAAGTAGACATCATAGAATGAGACAAAAAGGATCTAAAAAATATTTCCTAATTTAGAAATGTGAGGTAGGCGAATTTATTTTTCTATTAATTGATTATTTGTATAACATGGAAAAAAATCTTTTCTTATTTCGTAGTTTAATTCTGTAAACTATAAAACATCCATAAAATGATTGACTAACTAGTTGATTCGACATATGTGTTCAAAGACCCAAGTAAAATAGACAAGAAGAAATAGATAACTCATGGAATTCTGAACACTACAATGGTAATACATATACTTTTAGGAAGGCTACTTCAAATTTGTTTGTTAATAGATCAATTATTTTTACATTCTTTTTTTACATCTAATACGACTCTATAAACTTCCTCAGTTGGAATAATTAAACTTCCCTATGGGATTTACAAGACGATTATTGGAGTAAGGGGCCTTGGCTCTGGTGTGGTTTATTGTTTGAGTAGCTGTTACTTATATTCAAATGAATATGTGAAGTGGGGGGAAAAAAAAGGTCCAAAGTTCAAACCAGTGGTGCTGAGCTCCGTTACATGACCATTTGGCTAGCAGGTGAAATAAGAATAATCGTTCGCTTTTGGAACTATCATAATTCTCGTCTAGTCAAAAAATCTACTGGGTGACAAATAAAAAGCTGACAGGCTACTTTAGCTATTAACTAACCCTAATGGAGCTATCAGGTTAATTTCTTTGTCCTACTTCAAGTCCTGTCTGCGCTAGGACACTCAATTCGTTAGAAATATAGGAGGCGCGTTTTTAAGTAAGGTCCGGTTGAACATAAGTACACAACGGAAGACTATTCGAAAAAAGTTAATTTATTTTCAGGAGGTAAATAGTTTACTCTATTTTTCAGCATAGTTACCAAGTTTTTTCAAACATTGATCTTACCTCTCAACTAATTTTGAAGGAATCTCTGTAAAAACTTGCCGCCTATTCGGATAACCAAGAATTTACTTCCGTTTTTACGTCGTCGTCGCCATTGTAACGGTTGCCACTGAGGTGGCAACCGGTTGAACTGGAGACAGGACACGGGATTCCAATATGACGCACAATCGGGACACCAAAACATGGAATGAAAACACACACACTCCTCTGAAAATTTGAAAGCCGAACAAACTCTCTCCCCGAACAAAATCATGGCGTCGTTGTTTTGGAATAAGCATGGTGCTTTTGTGTCGACGTCATATAACGAGGAATTACTATTAATGCAGAAACCTACTACCTAACCCTCAGAAAGCTCCACAGAGTGGTTAAAAAAAAAAAAAAAAAAAAAATTGGCATGCTGACACAGGGGATTGTCCTTCTTCATGACAATGCAAAACCTCTCAGTGCTTGTCAGACCTGCAATTTGTTGCACAGTTATGGCTAGGAAGTCATAGACCATCCACCATACAGTCCTGATCTTGCGCCAAGTGATAACCATCCATTTCTCCTCCTCAAGCAACACTCCAGTGGTAACCGTTACAATGATGATGATGACGTAAAAATGGAAGTGAATTCCTGTTTTGCGGAACAGGCGGCAAGCTTTTATACAGAAGTTACTTTAAAATTAGTTGAGAGGTGTGACAAGTGCTACAAACAAACTTGGCAACTATCCTGTTAAATAGAATAAATTATGTACTTTCTAAAAATAAATCTGCTTTTTTGAAATGATCTTTTGTTGTGTACTTATGCTCAAACGGACCTTACTTAAAGAATACCTCTCGTATATTACACACGACACAAAATTCTATTTTTCACCTGTCCGACGAGGCCCAGCGATTCACTGAATGTGATTTTATTTGTTGTATGATATTTTTCTTCTACATAGAATCTTATATGTATGGGAGTAGATTAAAAGTACAGAAACGTTGTTTCGTAAAAGTATATCTGATTAAAAAAAGAAAAGCTCAGGATAAAGAGACCTAACGTGTGATAGCAACAATTGACAATATACGAGCGCATGTATACTATACTCTTCAATAGCAATAAATAAACTATAAAACGTTCGTGTGGTATTTGGAGTTGAATGAGGATAGTATTTGCATCTTTTACAAAGTACTAATCCGCTAAAGAAAGATCACCAAAATTACAAAAGTCTGAAATTTGCCTGATTTTTGATTTTATTTCTTTATTCTGTTTTCTTTTTTCAATTTGAATCTTACCGTATCTTGCTTCAGGCCATCTTACAGATGACATGAGCATGCGTGCGCTGTTCCATCTCATGTCGCAGCTTCTCTTATCGTAGCAAAACCAGCCACCTTCTAAAAAAATTATCCATTTCCTGCTTCCATAAGACTTTCGAATATAAAACCTAGAAAAAGAACAAAATGGTTATGTCTTTTATTTAAGTCGCGGGCATAGTCGCACTCATTAAAAGCTCTTAGCAAATGAACATTTGCACAACTTTAGGAACAGGAATCAAACTCTCGAAAAGGATGCCATCTTGATGGAAACTTTACAATTAAATTCAACATGCAGGAGAGACATAACGGCAGTATCTGCAAAATTTGAAAGTTGGCATGTGGCAGCCTTTTATATTTGGATTTTTGTTGTTGCTTGTTTTCTAGACGCAGACATTATGAGCCTTTTTTTGATGTCATGAGGTTCAAATGGACCTTGAATTAGAAGTACTACCTTTGTAAAATTACATTTTTTTTATTTGACCTTTGACTTTTGCCTCGGCTAGTCTTTTGTCATTATGAAAGACATATTATCGAACCTTTGTTTCTTTTAACTGTTCTGGTGGTGGGACAAAACTTCTTCTTTTGCTTCAGCTTGTCTTTTGTCATTATTAAAGACATATCGCCGAACCTTTTCTGCTTTTAATAGTTCATGTGGTGGCACAGAAACTTCTTTTTCTTCCAAGAGTTTATGTACTCCAGGTTTTTGATTTTCAAAGGTATGGTAGGCATTGATGACCTTATCCATGTCAAAATCCAAAACCTAATAATGATCAATACCACTTTCAATTTGTTTTGTTCCTTTTACATTGGCTTGTCTTTCGTCATTATGAAATACATATCGCTGAACCTTTGTTTTTTAACAAAGGTATGGCAGGCATTGAGGATCTTATCTAAGTCAAAATCCCAAACTCAATCTTCATCACATTGATTTTCAATTTTGACACGTTTTGATTCTCGCTGTCCAAGTCGATTTTCATTGACTTGCTCACATGTTTGGTGTCGCATGTCCCCTAACCGCGTGTGTCTTTGCTTTCATTTTCATTTGTTACTTGCACACATGCTCGGTGTCACATATCTTCTAATCGCGCGTGTCTGCTCTTCATTTTCAGTTTTGACTCGCTCACATGCTCGGTGTCACGTGTCTTCTAACCACATGTGTCTCCTCTCATTTTCATTTTTGACATGCCGCCGCTTTTCTTCTAACAGTTTGCGTCTTGGCTCTTCATTTTCATTTTTAGCTCACTCACTTGCACAGTGCCGCATGTCTTCTAACAGCGTGTTTCTTTGCTCTTTATTTCGCTTTTGACACTCTCTAATTGTTGTTTTCGCAAATATTCTAAACGCCCGTATCTTTGCTCTTCATTTTCATTTTTGACAAGTTTTTGGCTTTGATTATTTCAGACAACTTAGCAATGGATTTTGCTTTAGCTGCCTGTATTACTGTTGCCGCAACTGATGGTCCAGGTTGTTAATTTTTCCATCTTCTCACGTTTGATACTTCAGCTGTTGGTTCCAAAAAATCAGTATTTATAGTAACTGCAAATTATCGTTTTTTGGACCTTCCAGCAGAAATTATTTTATATAGATAATTTATGTGTTGGAAACTCAACAATTTGTGCTACGCATGGCATTATATAAGAAAATGCCTATACGATGTCATAAGAAATGCTTATATGATGTTTAACATAGTGCATGACATCATTTGTAAAAAACAAAATTTAGGCTCTTAACGAATTTTCTCAGACTTCTGACCTATCTAGACCGTATGCGAGAATATCCAAAGAACCAAAATTAGAGCTGATAACGAATTTTCTCATACTTCTTATCTATCTAGATCGTCTTTTTATGCGAGAATATCCCAAGATATCAATTCTTCCGAAAAAAATATGGAGCCGTTTTCGAGAAAAAATGCACAATTATGCGTTGGAAATTCAACAATCTTATTTATGCTATGCATGACATCATATAAGAAAATGCTTTTATCTATCTATCTATCTATATATATAAAAATAAGTTGTCTGTCAGTCTGTCTGTGGATCAGGTGACGTCATGTTTCTGTGTCGACTGACGTCATGTTTTCAACTGACGAAATTACAGACCGGGACATCGGGACACAAATGACGAACGGGACACCGGCACATAGGGAATATAAATGACGACACTCAAAGAGAAAGCGACCGGGACAAAAGGAATGTTCGATTAGCAATCACCATCAACAAAGCACCGGGACACAAATGACGACCGGGACACAGGGAGTATAAATGACGACCAGGACATAAGTAAAAAAAAACTAAAAAAACTAAAAAAAGGTAAAAACTACAAAACAACTAAAAAGAAAAAAAACTAAAAACTAATAAAAAAACTAAAAAAGCTAAAAAACTAAAAAAACTAAAAAAAAAATAAAAAAGGAAAAAAAATGAAAAATAAATGAGAAAAACAAAACTAAAAAACGAATGTATATACAGACCGGGACACCGGGATAAAAATGACGACCGGGACACAGGGAATATAAATGACGACCGGGACACAGGGACACAACTCCAACGGGGACGCCGGGGGGCACAGGGAGATATAAATGACGACCGGGACACCGGGACACAAGGAATATAAATGACGCCCGGGACACTCAAAGAGAAATCACAGACTGGGACACCGGGACAAAAATGACGACCGGGACACAGGGAATATAAATGACGACCGGGACACAGGGACAAAACTACAAAGGGGACGCCGGGGGGCACAGGGGGATATATAAATGACGATGGCGACACAGGGAATGGTCGATTAGCAATCACCATCAACAAAGCTCAAGGGCAATCATTAGAATCATGAGGTATAGATCTGAATACGGATTGTTTTCCCATGGACCATTATATGTTGCATGTTCAAGAGTCGGTAAACCTGACAATCTATTTATATGCACAGACAATGGGACAGCAAAGAATGCTGTATATTCGCAAGTTTTACGTAGTTAAAAACATATATATATATATATCTATCTATATTCACAGGTGGGACATATGGACACAACTACAATGGCGCGTAACGACTTACGCGCGCGGGGGGGCTTGGGGGGGGGCGCGAAGCGCCCCCTCTAACTAGGTGTTGGGGTGGCGCGAAGCGCCACCCCAACAGCTAGTAATACCATAAGAAATACTTCTATGATGCACTAACATAGTACATGAGGTCATTTGCAAAAACCAAAATTAAGGCTCTTAACGAGTTTTTTCAGACTTTCGACCTCTCTAGATCGTATTTTAATGCAAAGATATCCCCAGATATTAATTTTCCCGAAAAAATATGGAGCCGTTTTTGAGAAAAAATACACAATCATTGCTCAATTATAAAGATAGTATAAATAATTGATGTGTTGGAAACTCAACAGTTTTATTTACGCTATGATCGACATCATATAAGAAAATGCTTATATGATGACAGGATATACTGCTACGATGTTCTAACATAGTACATGAGGTCATTTGCAAAAACTAAAATTAAGGCTCTCAACGAATATTCTCGGACTTATTGACCCATCTAGATCCTTTTTATGCGAGAATATCCCAAGATACCAATTTTCCTGAAAAAAAAATATGGAGCCATTTTCGAGAACATAAACACATACCCAATTAATGTTCAATTATAAAGATAGTATATATATATATATATATATATATATATATATATATATATATATATATATATATATATATATATATATATATATATATATATATATATATATATATATATATATATATATATATATATATATATATATATATATATATATCTATATATATATATATTATATATATATATATATAATATATATATATATATATATATATATATATATATATATATATATATATATATATATATATATATATATATATATATATATATATATATTATATATATATTTATAACTTTTTAACGTATAACTTTATAACGTTTTAAGTTTATTTAAAACTTAAACGAATAGAAATTATTCCATATATGAAAGGGGCTATCCCCTCTTCAACGCTTCGCTCTTTACGCTAAAGTTTTTTATTGAATTGAAAAGTAGAACTGTGACAAAGAGTCAAACTGTACCAAAGTTAAATTTTCAAACAGTTCGTGGTAACGAACTGTAGTAAGGAGCGACCCGGCTAAATAGTAACCCAAACCCTAAAAAATTGAATTTTGATATCAATAGCTACACCAAAAGAATCGCATCTTAATGCTGATTTTAAATATATAAGTTTCATCAAGTTTAGTCCTACCCATCAAAAGTTACGAGCCTGAGAAAACTTGCCTTATTTAAGAAAATAGGGGGAAACACCCCCTAAAAGTCATATAATCTTAACGAAAATCACACCATCAGATTCAGCGTATCAGAGAACCCTACTATAGAAGTTTCAAGCTCCTATCTACAAAAATGTGGAATTTTGTATTTTTTGCCAGAAGACAAATCACGGGTGCGTGTTTATTTGTTTGTTTTTTTTTTTTCCCAGAGGTCATCGTATCGACCAAGTGGTCCTAGAATTTCGCAAGAGGGCTCATTTTGACGGAAATGAAAAGTTCTAGTGCCCTTTTTAAGTGACCAAAAAAATTGGAGGGCATCTAGGCCCCCTCCCACGCTCATTTTTTTCCCAATTTCAATGGATCAAAATTTTGAGGCAGCCATTTTGTTCAGCATAGTCGAAAACCATAATAACTATGTATTTGGGGATGATTTACTCCCCCACAATCCCTGGGGGAGGGGCTGCAAGTTACAAACATTGACCAGTGTTTACATATAGTAAGGGTTATTAGGAAGTGTACAGACGTTTTCAGGGGGATTTTATTTTGTTTGGGGGGTGGGGCTGAGGGGAGGGGGCTAGCATTACTATAAGAAAACACTGAAAAATAAACATGAAAACATTTTTTCAAATTAAAGGAAGGAGTAGCATTGAAACTTAAAACGAACAGAGATTATAACGCATATGAGGGGTTCTAAAAATACTTTAGCATAAAGAGCGAGGCATTTAGGAGGAGATAAATACCTCGCTCTTTATGCTAAAGTATTTTTAGTAATTTCAACTATTTATTCTACGGCCTTTCTGATTCAGGGGTCATTCTTAAAGAATTGGGACAAAACTTAAGATTTAGTGTAAAGAGCGAGATATTAACGAGGATACAAACCCCCTTGTATACATAATAAAAATATAAGAGTATGAAAGTTTGTTACGTAAGTTGCTAATTTATAAGTTACGTATAATTTTTACTAATAAAAACGTTCGTTAAAAATTAAAAGTTCTAGTTGCCTTTTTAAGCAACCGAAAAATTGGAGGGCAACTAGGCCTCCTTCGCCACCCCTTATTTCTCAAAATCGTCTGATCAAAACTAAGAGAAAGCCATTTAGCCAAAAAAAGAATTAATATACAAATTTCATTTTAATAATTTATGTGCGGAGAGCCAAAACCAAACATGCATTAATTCAAAAACGTTCAGAAATTAAATAAAAAAAAACTGATTTTTTTAGCTGAAAGTAAGGAGCGACATTAAAACTTAAAACGAACAGAAATTACTCCGTATATAAAATGGTTTGTCCCCTCCGCAATCCCTCGCTCTTTACGCTAAAGTTTGATTCTTTGTCACAATTCTACTTTTTAAAACAATTAAAAACTTGACTCTTTGCCACAATTCTGCTTTTTAAAACAATTAAAAGCTTTAGTGTAAAGAGCTAGGCATTGCGGAGGGGACAAACCATTTTATATACGGAGTAATTTCTGTTCGATTTAAGTTTTAATGTCGCTCCTTACTTTCAGCTAAAAAAATTAGTTTTTTTTATTTAATAATTTAAAGAGTTGGATTTGAGGGATAGTAGTCATCCTTACCATTAGGGTTGTCCTTGGTACACTGTGAAAAACGAACATAAATTAAACAGCGAAAATGAGTTTTCTCAAATGAAAGTTAAGAGAGTTAGTAAAACTTAAAACGACCAGAAATTATTCCGCATGTGAGAGGGCACTCCCTCCTCAATCTTCCACTTTTTACCTTAAATCTAATAGTACTTTAAAAACATTTGTCGTTTCAATCCAATGGCTCTTGCGTTTGAGCAGTCGTTTTTAAGGAAATGAGACAAAAAATCTAAATTTAGAGAAGAGTCAAGCGTTGAGGAGGGACGACCCCCTTCATATACGGAATAATTCATGAGTATTTTAAGTTTTAATGTTACTTTGTACTTTTATTTGAGATTTTTTATTTAATATATTTAGGATCTATTCAAAAGCTATAAATCCAAGAGAAATCTATAAACCAATTGGTCCCCTTTCAAAGGCACTGTGTAAACAAAACCTGAGGCGGGAACCAATTTCAATCTGATCGTTCAATTAGCCGAAACGGCGGAGCCTTTTGAAGAGGTGTTAAGTTAGAGGGGGTTGATTGATGGAAAGCTAGAAGACTGAACACACAAAAATTGGGATTATTTGACCGGTTTCTATGGCGGTACTTTAATCAAAGGTTCCGAAATGTATTTATCATTAGTAATGTGAGGGGTTTGTAAGGTTTCAATTACACTTCACGTAATGTCATGCTTCTCGAACTGCACTTCGTAATTCTTATGTCGGCTTCTTCAATAATCATCATCAGATAAGGGGAAAGACGATTTTTGTTTGATTGCAGGAATTATAACTCAGATGTGGACCATATTCTATTTCTAAATTTTTGCTGAACCTAAGAAATGACTACAAAACTGAAGCTAAAAAGAAATAATCAAAGTAAAATCTTTAATCGAAAAAAACTGTACAAGTGCTCCGTGGGTTTGGCTAGAAATTTTAAATGAAAAAATTATTTTACCCTCCCCCCGCCCCTCTCTCACTCTCTCTCACACACTCTCTCCAAATTTGAATTGTTCAACCATGATTTTATCAAACATCCATTCAAAACGAAAAAATTCAACCAGCATTAAAGCATTGTCAAATCTAGATGGCATTTAGTCACCATGCATAAGAAACATTGCCGTAATTCGAAGACCTTTAAAATTATGAAGTTTGACGTCAAAGCAGTTGTACTGACTGTTGATGAAGTAAAAGATTCATCTGTAAGGTTAAAATAATATCAGCACTTTGTTTGTGCATTATTTTTTGTTGTTGGAACCAATTATTAGCGTGAAGAAAGACCCCGACACATGCCTAAAATATGGGCAGAGTCTGTATTCATGTTGCATAGCTGCAATTTTTTTATGAAGGAAAAATAATGTGAAAAAAAAATGTTGCTTATTCGGTGAAATTCAGACGCGTACATTATTTGCACACTTCATAAATTTCTTTTTTTCTAAGCATCAACTTTCCAATCAAGTTAAACGCAAATTTCTAAAAAAAAAGCCCATAGTAAAGCTGATACATCAATTTATCCACATCAACAGTATAACTTTAACAGAACTCTAAAGATGTGGGCTGTGATAGTTAAAAGTGCGACGCATGCCATTTTGGTCGAAAATGAGTTATGTACGTGTCATGGGTAAACGAAGCTCGGGGAATCGAATTGTCCTATTTTATACCTTTACGAAGATAAAAAGAGACATAACTAAGTGATGTATGTCTCTTTTTTATCAGGTCTTATTGCAATTCAGAATGACAGAAGAGGATTATCTTGTGGAGCTGTAACATGGAGACAAGGCATTTGTCTCCTTTTTTCAATGAAAAAGAAGAAAAATGCCATAAAATGGAATAACTGAATTTAAATTATACCACTGAAAAGAGCATAAGAAGCTGATTTAAAATATGTTCCCATTATCCCCATTAGCCTCGACCTTCAGAGCGACAACAGCCGACAAACTTTTAGTTTTCAGAGCCTATGTGTTTTGCTGCAATACTGAATAATTTTTCAATGACAACACAAACTTTTGTTCTGTTAGGTCGTTTTGATGCATATGCATTAATGTCTAAAAACAGAGTCAAGTGATGCAAGGACTATCTTACCCGGCAGAGGTTCCATCATTGCATGTTATTGTTCTATTGAGCAGGAACATTCTATACATCGGAGGTGGAGTTGGACTATCACAATTAGATAAAGCCTAAAATTAAGAAAAATGTTATGCTATTACCATCACCAGAAGTTTAGGTGAAATCTTTCAATTGTATCCATCTAAACATTTTTTTTTTTAAATCCAAGGAATACATAAAATCAGAAAAAAAATACTAGTCTTAGCTGATTAGAAGGTTTCTTCAAGTGATGATTTACTCTTTTAAAAGAAATTCCACACTGTTCTTTTATGTGCAATTAATTTTTTAAACAAGTTTTTTCATCTGAAAGTAAACAGCAACATTAAAACTTAAATCTATCACAAATCATTCTGCATATGAGGGGAACTGCCCCTTCCACAATCCTTACTCTTAAAAGATAAAGTCGTAAAGTTCTTTAAAAATACCTCTCATTCAAATTAAACGACCTTTGTGTGTGAGAAGTGTTTCTTAAAGAATTACGAAAAAAAGTCAAACTTTAGCATAAAGTTTGACTTCTCAATTTTTCTCAAACTTTGGCCTCAATTCTCAATTTGATTTCTGTTCGTTTTAAGTTTTAAAAGTGCTCCTTATTTTCATGTGAAAGAATTATTGTTTTTGTTTATTCTGACTGTTTTTCAAATCATGCAAGGATATCTCCTTACTCCCCTCTCCTTAGCTGAAGTTTTACCTGGAAAATTCTCAAAAAGAATTTCTCTCCGTGGAAAATTTCCCCAAGGAAATCCATGTCGTGGAAACCCCCCCCCAAAAAAAATCAAAATGTTTCCCAATAACATATACTATATGTGAAAAATGGGCATATTGCGTAACTTACAGCCCTTTCGCCAGGGACTATGGAGATCATGTCATCTCCAAAGGCATTATTATTGAACCTTTCAAATATGCTTAATCAAATAGCTATCTGAGAATTTCAACCAGACATATGGAGAAAAAAGTGGCCTGGGAGGGAGGAAAGCTGGCCTTCAATCTTTTTAGTCACTTAGAAATGACACTAAAACTTTTGATTTTTGCTTTAATGAGCGTTTTTCGATCTTCTAGTACCACTGGTTCAATATGATCGCCCCAGGGGGAAGAAATAAATATGCATATGTGATCTTTTTTCTGGCAAAAAATAAAATTCCAAATGTTTGCAGATGGGTGCTTGAAACCTCCAGAAAGACTCTCTAAAATGCTGAATTCAATTATATGATTTTCATTAAGATCTTTTGGGTTTTTTGAGGTGTTTTCATTCGATAAGTAACATTAAACTTACTGAATTTTATATGTTTGGAAGCGGTATAAAATTCTTATTCTTTTGATGCACCTATTGTTATCGATACTGGTCGCTGTCACGAACTGTTTGAAAAGATGTTTTACAAGAGACAGGCTGTGCCACAAGAAATTTGCTACTTTGTGAGGCAGTTTAAATAGCCAGCCCCTGTGGAAGATTTAAATTAGTCAAAATATGTTTAAACACTTCCGCAAATTTGGATCTCAATAGCCC
Source organism: Artemia franciscana (assembly GCF_032884065.1). NCBI lineage: Eukaryota > Metazoa > Arthropoda > Branchiopoda > Anostraca > Artemiidae > Artemia > Artemia franciscana. The sequence continues at coordinate 25,868,517 of NC_088864.1, forward strand.
CGCTAAGGAAGTTTCGGGCTTATTTTGTCGATGTCTTGATGACGGAGGAAAATGCATTTGAAATAATGTAGAGGCATATTTTCATTCATTACAGCTTTCTTTTAAATAAGAAATTCAATAATAAACATGATTCCCTTCTATTTACCATTTTTCAGGAATAGCCCCTCACAGCAATTCCCCATCGCAACGCCAGTGGGAGAAAGTTAATCTTTTAGTGGTCTGTCTGAGTTTGTGTGGTGTTTAATTGAAGTCATTATGCCGCAACCACTTTTCCCATAGCCTCTTAGGGATGTTAAAAAACAGAGGTGTGGCAGAGAATTGGACATAAAACTCATATTTCCTGAATCATATTCATATTTTGGATGTGCTTCATGGAATGTCATTTCAATATGAATGTGCACATTCTATTCGGAAAACCCAGAGAAATTTTTTCCTGAATATTTTGAAGTTCGTATTATTGATCAACTTGCTTTTGTAGTCAACACCCCCCCCCCATAAATCCAAAAAACAGCTTCAGTTCCATTCCTATTATCCTTTGAAAGCTAAAAGGGATTTTCTTTTACCGTGGTGGATTGGTTTTTATGGCACTTGGTATCTACCAAGTGACATATAGCAATCGTAAATTCTGTCGGTCTGTCTGTCCGTCCCGGTTTTGCTACTTTAGTCACTTCCAGGTAAGCTAGGACGATGAAATTTGGCAGGCGAATCAGGAACCCGACCAGATTAAATTAGAAATTGTCGTTTCCCCGATTCGGTCATCTGGGGGAGAGTGGGGGGTGGTTAAATCAGAAAAGTAGAAAAAATGAGGTATTTTTAACTTACGAATGGGTGATCGGATCTTAATGAAATTTGATATTTAGAAGGATATCGTGTCTCAGAGCTGTTATTTTAAATCCTGACCGGATCTGGTGACATTTGGGGGAGTTGGGGGGGGTCTAAAATCTTTGAAAACGCTTAGAGTGGAGGGATTGGGATGAAACTTGGTGCAAAAAATAAGCAGAAAACCTAGATACGTGATTGACATAACCGGAAAGGATCCGCTCTATTTGGGGTATTTGGGGGGAGGGTTAATTCTGAAAAATTCTAAAAAATGAGATATTTTTAACTTACGAATGATTGATCAGATCTTACTGAAATTTCATATTTAGAAGGACTTCGTAATTCAGATCTCTTATTTTAAATCACGACCGGATCCAGTGTCACTGGGGGTGGAGGCACCGGAAATCTTGCGAACGGGTGATCAGATCTTAATGAAATTTGATATTTAAAAGGATTTTGTGCTTTAGAGCTCTCGTTTTAAATCCTGGCCAGATCCGGTGACATTGGAGGGAGTTGGAGGGGGAAACCAGAATTCTTGGAAAACATGAAAATTGAGGTATCTTTATCTTACGAATGGGTGATCGGATCTTAATGAAACTTGATATATAGAAGGATCGTATGTCTCAGAGGCTCCATTCAATTTGAATCGGATCCGGGGACATGGGGGGTTGGAGGGGGAAACAGAAATCTTAGAAAACGCTTAAATTGGAGAGATCGGGATGAAACTTGATGGGAAGAATAAGTACAAGTTATAGATATGTGATTGACATAATTGAAACCGATCTGTTCACCTTGGAAGAGATGGGGGGAGGTGTTGATTTGAAAAAATTAGAAAAATTGAGGTATTTTTAACTTAAGAACGAGTGACCGGATCTTAACGAAATTCGATGTTTAGAAGGAACTCATGTCTCAGAGCTCTATTTCAAATCCCGACCAGATCTGTTGACATTGGGGGTATTTAGAGGGGAAAACTGGATATCTTGGAAAACGCTCAGAGTGGCGAAATCAGGATGAAATGTGGTGGATAGAAAAAACAAATGTCGTAGGTGCGTGATTGACGTAACCGTACTGGATCCACTCTCTTTGGGGAGTTAGGGGGTGGGGTTCAGTGCTTTGGCGAGTTTGGTGCTTCTGGACGTGCTAGGACGATGAAAATTGGTAGGCGTATCCGGGAGCTGCACAAATTGACTTGATAAAGTCGTTTTCCCCGATTAGACCATCTGGAGGGCTGAAGAGAGAGGAAAAATTAGAAAAAATTAGGTATTTATAACTTACGAGTGGGTCAGCGGATCCTAATGAATTTTGATATTTAGAAGGATCTCGTGACTCAGAGCTCTTATTTTATTAATATAAATATGCAAATTTCACTTTAATTATTCATTTGCGGAGAGCCGAAATCAAAACATGGATTAACTAAAAACGTTCAGGAATTAAATAAAAAAAAAACATTTTTTTTTAACTGAAAGTAAGGAGCAACATTAAAACTTAAAACGAACAGAAATTACCCCGTATATGAAAGGGGCTGTTCCCTCTTCAACGCCCTGCTCTTTACGCTAAAGTTTTTACTGTTTTAAAAATTAGAGTTGAGAGAAAGAGTCAAACTTTAGCGCAAAGAGCTGGGCGTTGAAGAGGGAACAGCCCCTTTTTTGCCGTAGCAAAAAACGTGTTTTTTGCCGTAGCAAAAAACAGCAAATTTGCAGTCTCCGGTATTCGTCGTCATTACCTTTAGGATTCGAATTGGCCAGAATGGATAGCCCGCAAATTTGGCTAGGAATAAATCACCGATTTTAACGTTCGCAGGATTCATGCCTAGTAAATGAAAGATTATAAAGTGAAAGAAACTTATCTTTCCGTGAGGGCCGAGCCTCACTAATGTATCCAAGTGAACAATCAGTCCAAACTGTGCGAGGTCGGCCCAACTGCTAATCCTTCTCTACACTAAAAGTGTAATTAACGCGCAGGCAAATTATATCCAATTTTCTCTACACACCACACTTGGCTATCGTATCCAATTTTCTCAATTCAAAACGCCAAAAATCTGATTGTGTGATAAATTCAAGTATCAGATTGCACAATTTCTGTAGTCACTGAATTAATTCATGGCTAAGGAATCAAGTTCAAACAATTCAAAAGTTCAAACAGGTGTAATCCCTTTGAGAGCTAGTTCAATACTGCAGCATATCAGCATACTGCAGGCATCTTCTTTGAATTAAACTCATTTTTTTAGGTAATCTCGGTTATAACGTTTTTTTTCTGATATTATGAGAAATAGAAACATTCAGATCGAAATAAACATTTTTAATTTTATGAATGGCTTGAGAATATTTAGTGGAAACTTTCAGGGCATGATGAGGGGGATGTACAACTGACGAAAAGGCAATATGTTATTGGAGTAATTGCCAATAAGGCAATTACTCCGTATATGAAAGGGGCTTTTCCTCTTCAACGCCAAGCTCTTTACGCTAAAGTTTGACTCTTTCTCTTAACTCTACCTCTTAAAACAGTAAAAACCTTTAGCGTAAAGAGCGGGGCATTGAAGAGGAAAATCCCCTCTCATACACGGAGTAATTTCATATAAGGAAGTATGCGCATATTCCCTTTTCATCAGTTGTACATCCCATCATCATGCCCTGAAAGTTTCCACTTAATATTCTTAAGCCATTCATAAAATTAAAAATCTTTATTTCGATCTGAATGTTTCTATTTCTCATAATATCAGAAAAAAAACGCCTAGTTGCCCTCCAATTTTTTGGGTACTTAAAAAGGCAACTAGAACTTTTAGTTTTTTACGAAGGTTTTCATTAGTAAAAGATACGTAGCTCATATCAAAAGATATTAGTAACTCACGAATTAGCTTATGTAACAAACTTCTATATTCGTACGTTTTGATTATGTATATGAGAGGGTTCACCCACTCGTCAATACCTCGCTTTTTACACTAAAGCTTAAAGTTTGTCCCCTGAATCGCAAAGGCCGTAGAATAAATAGTTGAAATTACTAAAAATGCTTTAGCTAAAGCATTTTTAGTAATTTCTTTAAGACTTCTTTAAGACTTTTTCTTTAAGACTGAGGTATTAGGAGGAGGTGAGCCCCTTACATGCGTAATATTTTCTGTTCGTTTTAATTTTTAATGCTACTCCTTACTTTCAGTTGAAAAAACTTTTGCATATTTATTTTTTCATTGTTTTTTTAAGAAATGCTAGAAAATGCTGCACCCCCTTTATGGAAATCTTCTTCCCCCGTTACATTTCCCCACAAAAGTATCCCCCACATGACCCCCTCTTCTCAACTCCCCTCCCAACCAAAAAATCCCCCTGAAAACGTCTGTACACTCCCAAAAAACCATTACTATATCCAAACACTGGTCAAAATTTTTAACTTGCAGCCCCTCCCAAGGGGACTGTGGGGGAGTAAGTCGTCCCAAAAGACATAGTTCTAAGATCTTTCGACTATGCTGAATAAAATGGCTACCTCAGAATTTTGATCCGACGACTTTGGGAAAAAATGAGCGTGGGAGGGGGCCTAGGTGCCCCCCAATTTTTTGGTCACTTAAAAAGTGCAATAGAACTTTTCATTTCTGTTCGAATGAGCCCTCTCACAAAATTCTAGGACCACTGGGTCGATACGGTCACCCCTGGAAAAAAAAAAATAAAATAAACACGCATCCGTGATTTTTCTTCTGGCAAAAAATACAAAATTCCACATTTTTGTAGATAGAAGCTTGGACCATGTACAATAGGGTTCTCTGATACGCTGAATCTGATGGTATGATTTTTGTTAAGATTCTATGACTTTTAAGGGGTGTTTCCCCCTATTCTCTAAAATAAGGCAAATTTTCTCAGGCTCGTAACTTCTGATGCGTAGGACTAAACTTGATGAAACTTAAATATTTGAAATCAGCATTAAAATGCGATTCTTTTGATGTAACTATTGGTATCAAAATTCCGTTTTTTAGAGTTTTGGTTACTATTGAGCCGGGTCGCTTACAGTTCGTTACCACGAACTGTTTGAAATCTCGATCGGCATTAAGCTTCTGATTTTCCTTTTATATCAATCTATTGATTCTTAGAATTTTGCTAGAGCTCATACCATATGAGCTCTTGTCTCTTGGCTCGTCCGGCCTCGTCACAAGTGCCATATGAGCTCTTAGCTCTTGTTAATTAGAGCCATCTGTGCAAAAAGACCAACTTTTCTTTTTTTTTTCCTTGCGTATCAGAGATATTATAAAATTGAAAAGGGCTTGCCTTCAAATATCTTAGTGGTTGGTTTTTAGAGGATTCTCAGAATCATGAATCCCCATCTTTTAGAAAAAAGAAAATACCCCTGCTATTCGTCAAAGAGGGTAACTAAATACTTCGCAACTTGAACACAAGCTCTGATATTTTGATTTACCCCTAGGCGGCTGCAGTTTTGAAAACCCTTTGCATCGTTCAAATTACTGAATCTTGTATACTTATTTCCTGAAACATTTTTAAATAAAAAAAAAACAAGATTTTCCATTTGAAAGTAAGGAGCAATATTAAAACTTGAAACTAACATAATTATATGAAGGGGGCTGCCTCCCCCTCAACAGCTTGCTCTTTACGCTAAAGTTTTTTAGTACTTTTGACAAAAAGGTTCTTATTATTCCACTTAAACGAACATAGTGTTTCAGAAGTCGTTCTTAAGGAATTGGGACAAAACTTAAACTTTAGCGTAAAGAGAGAGGTGTTGAGGAGGAGGCTATCCTCTTCATATACATAATAACCTCTGTTTGTTTTAAGTTATAATGTTGTTCCTTACTTTCAGTCAAAAAAACTTGCTTTTTATTTAATTTCTGATCGTTTTATTAAATAAAACCAGGAAATCTGGCCCCATCTCCACGAAGCTCCCTATCTACGGACATATCCTCTAGACAATTCAATCCCGATAAACATTTACCCAGGGCAATTACCCTCAACAACTCTACGCGCGAAATTGAGGCGGAAAAGAGAAATCAAGAAATACAAAAATAATTTTGTATAGGAATTCTGGCGAACTCCCCGAGCGTAAAATTCCCATTGACAAGTTCGTCCCCTGGAAACTTTTTCCTCATGGTAAGTTCCCCCGTGAAAAAAAAACAGCAGAAAATTTGTCTTCATACCATAAAATGTATGCACGCTGCCGAATAACAAAAACTGTACGTAAACAATGGACAATTTTTATAACTTAAAGGCCTTTCCCCTGTGGCTGTCGGTGGAGGGGGTCATGTTATACCCAAAGGCATAGTTATTGGGCCTTTCAACTATGATGAGCAGAATGGCTACATCAAAATTTTAATCGGACGATTTCGGGGGAAATATGGTGAAGGAGGGGGACTAGATGCCCTCCAATCTTTTTGGTCACTTAAAAAGGGTACTAGAGCTTTTAATTTTTGTCCGAATGAGCCCTCTAACACTATTCAAGGACCACAGAGTCAATATGATCACCCCTGGAAAAAACAACAACAAATAAACACGATTCTGTGACCTTACTTCTAGCAAAATATTCAAACAAATTCCACATTTTTGCAGATAGAAGCTTGAAACTTCTCAGATACGCTGAATCTGATCATCATTAAGATTCTATGATTTTTAGAGGGTGTTTCCCCCTTTTTTCGAAATAAAAAACTAAACTCAATGAAACTTCTACATTTGAAATCAGCAATTAGTTACCATGAATTGTTTGATAAATAAAATAGAATCAAAGAAGTACCAAGGAGATAGAAGGAGAAAAGGAAGACTGTTTTCCTAAATTAGTGATTAATATAGACCAGCACTTGAATGAAGCTTTAACCCTACTCATCCATACAACCACATAGGTCAAACAGCATAGCCATACACAATCAACCATAAAGAATAATCCATGGACAGGCAGTCATTTCGTCAATAAGTATAAGTCGTCATTTACCAAACAATAGAAACAATAAAGACAAATAACTAGACCTACGTTGCCTGGGCAACGTGAAGTGTTGCGGCAACCTTTGTCCGGCTTTGCCGATTAAAGTGTTGCGAGAGCAACACTTTGGTTTTGTTTCTTCGCTATCGGTTAAATGCTGAAGTTGTCAAAACTATCAAAGCTTTCAAAACGGCATATTCAAAGAAGAACACAATTAGTAATCACATGATCAAATTCTTCAGCGTTGAAAAAACAACAGCAAAAGAATATCGGAAAAAGGGACTAAATTGAGTTTGCAGCCAGTTGAACTTTATCCTTTTCAATCGTAGACATCGTGACGGATGGAAACTTGGAACATTATCTTATATAATCTAGTTGGTATTATAAAGCTATCCGTAACTTTTCAGGATCAAATACCATAGATGTGCACCAATTTGCACAAATTTGTAGCCCCTCATGAACCTCCTCTAGCAACCCATTCTTGCTTACAAGTCCCTCTTCCGTGAGAGACAAAGAATAACACAATCAGTAATCAGATGATCAAAGGCTATTCCTCAGGGTTGAAAAAAAAAATATTGGAAGAAGGGACTAAATTGACTTTGCAGCCAGTTGAACTTTATCCTTTGCACACCATAGGCTCTGGCTCGAGGACAAGCAAAAACCATCCTTTTTGGCCCCAGGCAAGAGTCGTACGGAGCTTTCCAAAATATAATGTCATATTCATCAATCCGGCCCGAGGTCCACACTAACAGCCGATTATTACTTACTAGGCCCCTAAATGTCACTTTGCAGCCGGTTGAACTTTATCCTTTTCAATCGTAGACATCGTGACGGATGGAAACTTGGAACATTATCTTATGTAACCTAGTTGGTATTATAAAGCTATCTGTAACTTTTCAGGATCAAAATACCATCAGGGACCCATAAATTTCCTGTAATGACTCGCCATCCAGGATCGCTTATTATTGGATGGCGAGTCATTACAGGAAATTTATGGGTCCCTGATTCCATAGATGTGTACCAATTTGCACAAATTTGTAGCCCCTCGTGAGCCTCCTCTAGCAACCGATTCTTACTTACAAGTCCCTCTCCCGGGATATACATCCAAGTTCACCGGAAACAAATAATGGGTACACCAACTAGCAAAAGTTCCAAACCCCTTGTCGCTGAAGTCATTGTAGCCTAACAGTCGATTATTACTTACAACTCCCCTACATGTCTTACAATCGGGAACCAAGTTGTTCTTACCATCAATTACACCAGAAACAGATAATAGGTACACCAATCAGCAAAAGTTGCAAACCCCTCATTGCCAAAGATGATTATAAGCTAATAATCGACTGTTGCTTGGAAGTCCCCTACATATCTCACAATTGGTATCGGCCTATTTTTGGTTCAAGTGTGTACCTTACCACTGAAGTTGTCAACCCCTTGAAACTTTCAAACTGGTGTATGTCATGAAGGAATTTTTGTAACAAAAAATGGATGACATATACTTTGATCAGCTCATCAAGGTCTATCGATTGTCATTGAAAAAAAAATTCTATCTGTCTTAGTTCAAAAGTTGACTTTTTTGCCGGAGGCCAACTTTCTAACACCACCACTTAGAAAGGAGCAAAGGATAAGCTCTAATTTCATTAGCAATGAGAGAACTTTTAAAGTTTAAGAGGTATATCTGATACCATTTCTCTATTGCAATCCCAAGTAGAAAAAAAAGAATGGTAAAGTCAGCTGAAATCACGAACAGAAATGGCTAGAAACAATAGATGGCAGCACTTTCGGACCCGTGGGAAAATCGCACTTTTTTGTTTCTGTAAATTTTTCTATTTATCACTCAAAGAAGATATATTGGCTGTGGGGCCGGGGAACTACCGCATATATTTAACACTTATAGATTTTAGTCCATCTTCAATTTGAAACTGGTGCCTGCCTGCTTGCCTGCTAGAACGGAGCTTTCCACTCGAAAGCAGAAACATGGTTTGATGAAACGAAAGCTTGGCTGCACAACTTCAGATACTCCTCTCTGACATAGGCTATATAACTCCACTTCACTTCGCACACCATAGGCTCTGGCTCGAGGACAAGCAAAAACCATCCTTTTTGGCCCCAGGCAAGAGTTCTACGGAGCTTTCCGAAATGTAATGTCATATTCATCAATCCGGCCTGAGATCCACACTTTCCGTAAAAACCGCACAGGTTAGACCCTTACCAGTTTCCAGGAATAAGCTGAGATCGGCGGCATAGGAAAAAAAAAAAAAACAAAAAAAACCGGGACAAAACCAAAGTGTTGCTCTCGCAACACAATTCAGAGGCAACAACCCAACACAAGGGCTCATCAGGAGAATACACTTGCCTGTAGGGTTTCGCCACATTAAATTCTCTACCCAGTCAAGTGTTGTGGCTACCACAGAATATCCATGGCATCCCCGTGTCAGGTATCACCCCCAAAATACATGCCTATGAAAAAAAAAAACAGCAAATGTAAAACAACCAAGTAACACCAAAATAAGCTTATCCTGTTAATATATCCCTCTTTTTAGCAACAATAGGTAAACTAAATATGATAAATTTTACCAAATCACAAATATTAACACATTGCAAAAAACCTGAATAAACTAAACAATTATAGAATTCATCTTTACCATGTGGCTATTTTTAAAAAAAATCCGCTCTATTAGAAACACAATTCAAAATAAATGGCGCTGCATCATCATTTCTCGAACCACCGAAATTAGTTGAAAATTTCTTTAAGTATTTCCAGATAATTCTTTTGATATTTATTTAAAAGTTCGTTATAATGAAAACTAATTTTTTTTTAAATTGTCAAATTAATTTATTTGCAGAAAAACCTCTTGATATCAATTTTTGGCTTAAGATTTTACATCTATTTTTGAAATCAATATAATTACTACAAATCCTTGCATAACGAAGTAACTGTGAGAAAAACGCCGAATATGTGATATTTGAGTATATATTACTTTCAGGGAATGGGAAAATAATCACTTCAAAATCAAAATCATCCGTTTTATATATGGTACTTGTTTGTTAAACTGAGCCCACTCAAGAATTATGCTGTGTAAGATCTATCAGAAACCGGTTTCTCTTCCTTGATCGGTAATGATTTGCTTATTTTGAGTGAGAAAACTTCGATGTATGTACATTTTTATTAAATCTATATATATAAAAATAAGTTGTCTGTGTGTGGATCTGTGGATGGATCAGGTGACGTCATGTTTGTTCGCATATGACGTCTGAATTATTTCACACTAATACAAAAGAAGAAAAAAACTAAAAAAGGTAAAAACTACAAAAAAAAACTAAAAAGAAAAAAAAACTAAAAAAGCTAAAAAACTAAAAAAAACTAAAAAAAGGTAAAAATCTAATAACTAAAAAAAAACTGAAAAAAATAAAAAAAGGCAAAAACTACAAAAAAAATAAAAACTAATAAAAAAACTAAAAAAGCTAAAAAACTAAAAAAACTAAAAAAAAACTAAAAAAGGTAAAAAACTAAAAAAAATAAAAACTAAAAAAGAAAAAAACTAAAAAAAAGGAAAAAACTGAAAAATAAAAGAGAAAAAGAAAACTAAAAAAATATGAATAAATATATATAAAAATAAGTTGTTTGTGGGTTATGTCTGTCTGTCTGTCTGTCGAGTGACGTCGTGTTTGTCCGCATATGACGTCTGAATTATTTCACACTAATACAAAAGAAGAAAAAAAACTAAAAAAGGTAAAAACTACAAAAAAAACTAAAAAGAAAAAAAACTAAAAAAGCTAAAAAACTAAAAAAAAACTAAAAAAAGGTAAAAAACTAAAAACTAAAAAAAACTGAAAAAACTAAAAAAAGGCAAAAACTAAAAAAAAACTAAAAACTAATAAAAAAACTAAAAAAGCTAAAAAACTAAAAAAACTAAAAAAACTAAAAAAAAGGTAAAAAACAAAAAAAAACTAAAAACTAAAAAAGAAAAAACTAAAAAAAAGGAAAAAACTGAAAAATAAGAGAAAAAGAAAACTAAAAAAATATTAATAAATATAAAAAATATAAATATAAATATAATATAAATTAGCAATCAACAAAGCACCGAGACACAAATGACGACCGGGACACAGGGAGTATAAATGACGACCAGGACATAAGTAAAAAAAAAACTAAAAAAACTAAAAAAATGGTAAAAACTACAAAAAAAACTAAAAACTAATAAAAAAACTAAAAAATCTAAAAATCTAAATAAACTAAAAAAGAAAAAAAATAAAAAAGGAAAAAAATAAAGGAGAAAAACAAAACTAAAAAACGAATGTATATACAGACCGGGACACCGGGATACAAATGACGACCGGGACACAGGGAATATAAATGACGACCGGGACACAGGGACACAACTACAATGGGGACGCCGGGGGGCACAGGGGGATATAAATGACGACCGGGACACCGGGACACAAGGAATATAAATGACGCCCGGGACACTCAAAGAGAAATCACAGACTGGAACACCGGGACACAAATGACGACCGGGACACAGGGAATATAAATGACGACCGGGACACAGGGACATAACTACAAAGGGGACGCCGGGGTGCACAGGGGGATATATAAATGACGATGGCGACTCAGGGAATGGTCGATTAGCAATCACCATCAACAAAGCTCAAGGGCAATCATTAGAATTATGAGGTATAGATCTGAATACGGATTGTTTTCCCATGGACCATTATATGTTGCATGTTCAAGAGTCGGTAAACCTGACAATCTATTTATATGCACAGACAATGGGACAGCAAAGAATGTTGTATATTCGCAAGTTTTACGTAGTTAAAAACATATATATATATATATATATATATATATATATATATATATATATATATATATATATATATATATATATATATATATATATATATATATATATATATATATATATCTATCTATATTCACAGGTGGGACATAGGGACACAACTACAATGGCGCGTAACTAATATGGCGCGTAACAACTTACGCGCGCGGGGGGGCTTGGGGGGGGGGCGCGAAGCGCCCCCACCAACTAGGTGTTGGGGTGGCGCGAAGCGCCACCCCAACAGCTAGTATTTAATATAAAGAGGTGGTTAGGGGTTTGGTTAGATTAGGTTACGCTGAGTTAGGTTAGGCTTACTATAATGCGTTTGATGTGTCCTGCTTTCCACAATTCTTTGTCGTAGTTTCCGTAATTTTGTTGCTAAAATGTTATACTATCACCATGTTTTGTTATATTTCGTTAGGACTAACCTAACTTCATTTATTGAGTGAGCCTCGTTTATCAGACCAGTACCATGTATATAAATATATATATATAAATATATATATATATATATATATATATAAATATATATATATATATATATATATATATATATATATATATATATATATATATATATATATATATATATATATATATATATATATATATATATATATATATATATATATATATATATATATTAAATATTTAATATAGAAAGGTTGTTAGGTGTTAGGTAAGATTATGTTAGGTTAAGTTAGGTATTTAATATAATGCGTTCTTCGTGGCTTGCTTTCCACAACTCTGTCACAGTTTCCATAATTTTGCTTCATATATATATATATATATATATATATATATATATATATATATATATATATATATATATATATATATATATATATATATATATATATATATATATATATATATATATATATATATATATATGTCCTGCTTTCCACAATTCTTTGTCGTAGTTTCCGTAATTTTGTTGCTAAAATGTTATACTATCACCATGTTTTGTTATATATATATATATATATATATATATATATATATATATATATATATATATATATATATATATATATATATATATATATATATATATATATATATATGTATATATATATATATATATATATATATATATATATATATATATATATATATATATATATATATATATTATATATATATATATATATATATATATATACGAGTATATAAAGGAAAAAATTTTGAATTAAATTTGTTCACGCATACTGGAGAAATAGTGTAGTTTTCGTGGTTACCATTTCATAAGTTTATATGTTCCCCTCCAGATAAACCCACACACACACACATATATATATATATATATATATATATATATATATATATATATATATATATATATATATATATATATATATATATTGAATTGGTTTATACAGTAAATGTTTCTATATAATACGGTTCAGGGAAGTACGCTGGATTTTTTTCGAGGGGGGGGGATGGAGAATGGGCAATAGTAGAAAACAAAACAAAACACTTGATATTTGAATAAGCAGTGCGCACAAATTTCATATAAATTTTCCTCATCTTTTTGCGCAGAAATCAAGAAAAAAAGATTTTGGGTTGGTACTGCGACCCATGGTCTTCCCTTGCGTACCTGCCTGATAAATAGACATAATATTTTCTATAGAATACCTTCCCATCCCCCTTGAGGAAAATCTGAAATGACATCTCAGACACTATCATAAAACATATCCTGCAAAATTTTAATCCCAAAACCTTACCATCAATCAGCCTAAATCCAGCTTAAGAATAAGATACATTTGATAGAAATAACGCGATAAAAATCTTTTCAATAACACTACAGCCAAATTTTAGAGTATGGATGGTCAATTTACTGATGACACCAATCTGGGAGTACCCAGCCCCTGACAAAGAAAACAAGCTTGATAGTCTATCGTCCCTCTGCGGTTCCTTTCATGGTAAAGAAATAGCATGTGCCGAATTCGATGTGATCGTATCTGATATATACCAGCCTTATTGGGATCGCAATTCTTTGATAGTTAATAAATGGTGAAAAAGGATCCATAAGCATGAAATCTATCTTCTCAGAGTTGGCATGCCAAACGAGATAAATCAAAGGTATCTTGTCAAAACACCTTTATGATTTTATTTATTTCTCATTTAGAAACAAATAGTACATTTTCTTTTTTTGCATTTGGAAAAAAAGATAAAATCACGGAAGCAACTGAAAATGAAGATCTAATGAAGAGGGGTGATATGCTAAGTTAACAAAGTAGGAAAAGATAATACTCCTAAAACACCGAAAGACAATAGTAGCCTACGCAGGCACGTAGAATTATCATAGAGGGAAGAAGCAAACTTTTCCACATAACATAAACAGAGATGTATATGAAATTATGCGGAATTTATAAACAAATCATGAGATGTGGGGGGGGGGTGCAGAACCTGGTGTGTCCTTTTTTCTTTTCTTTTTTTTACCAGGGCTAGCGGGTTACCAGAACACCATAAAAAGGTGTTTTATGGCTAATTCGAACGGAATTTAAAATTGATAGTGCCCTTTTTAAGTGACCAAAAAGATTAGAGGGCAGCTAGCCCCTCCCCAAAAGCCCTCCTTCCCTGAAAGTCGTCTGATCATAATTTTAAGACAGCCATTTTTTCAACCAGTTTTTTCAGGTCAAATAACTTAAATTTTGTTGATGACATAACCCTCCATAGTCCCTTGGAAAAGGGCTGTAAGTGAATAAGGATTATTCAAGATGCTGTCTTTGAATCAGGATGTCAAGGAATGAATTCTTTACCGTGCAACAATTCCTAATTCCTTACTAAATCATGATATATGCGGCGAACAGAACCATCGGCTCCCCCTGTGTACGTGTCTATTACAGTCCTAAAGATTTGCTAATGGACACTTCATGGACTAACACACATATAAGATTGAACAAAATAAAAATAGAAGTTTATTTTAACAAAACTAAAGAGCAAAGCTATGTCTTGATAAAAGCAAAATAACTAACAGAAACTATAATGAACAATGAACTAAAAGTGAAAAGAAACAGTTATTAGACTTATTAAAAATGAAACCAATAATTAACTTATAATGTACAAAAAATTAAACTCATTTTCAGCTCGAACTCAAAACGAAGAGATATTGCTAGATATACGTACTGCTAAGTTGTCCCCTTGCACCCTGATTATAGTTTTTTTTTAAACGACATTAACAGACAGATATTAAATTAAAAAAAAAAAGAAATTAGACATAATAAAAATAGAAACAATAATGAACTTATGATGTACCCAGAATAAAACAGATATTTATTTCAAACTCAAAACAAAAAGAAATTACTAGATAAATGAACTGGAAAGTCGCCCCCCCTTGTACTCCAATTATAGCGTGAGTTTGATGACATTGTCAATATACCTTTTGATAATCTGTATATTTATATTTTTATTTCTTGAAATTCTCAACATTTCCCGGAATTTTCACCTCAATACTCTTAGCCTTACAAGTAGTTGCAATAGAAATAAATGTAACAGTAGTAGTAGCCGGAGTAATAGTATTAATAGCAGTAGTAGTGGTAAGATAGCATTTTTGAATTTTGGTCAATTCCTCTTCCCCTTTAAGCACTCTCTAAAATTTCCAACTTAGTACCCAAATCCATTCTTTAGATGCGCCCTTTTGGCAATCTGCATGAAGATAATGTGTTTTGGTTTAGTTCAAATTTACCCAAAATAATCACTCAAATTTTCATCTTCATTCGCTTAGGCTTAAGTAAAACTAGCAATGATAGCAGTGCTAGTAGTAGCAAGCATGCATTGCCTTTTGGTCAACTGATCTTCCCATTTAAGTATTGTCTGAAAACAAATAGTGTATTTTTATTTAGTTCGAATTTCCTCTCAATGTTCTCTCAAGTTTTCATCTTTATATGCTTAGCTTTAATAATACTAGTATCATAGTAATAGTGGTAAATGTGGAGCAGTAGAAGCAGTAGTACTGTTGTGTTATCAGTAGCAGTAGCAACAGTATTAATAGCAGTAGTAGCATGTACATGTCGCCTTTTGGTTAATTGAACATTCCCTTCATTATGGCCCGGAGGTTTCAGCTTGATACGGTAAGCCGTTCCAAATATATTGCTAATACGCCCTTTTTACAACCTCTATGCACATAGCTTGTTCTGATTTAGCTCAACTTTCCCCTCATCATTTCCTCAGATGCTCCCTTCAACACTTTCAGCCTTGGTAGTAATCCCAAAAGAAGCAGAAATTTTAGTGTTAGTAGTAGTAGTGGGAGGAGTGGTAGTAGTAGTGAGTAGTTGTTGTAGTAGTAGTGAGTAGTTGTTGTAGTAGTAGTAGCAGTAGGTCTAGCCCAAATATTGCCTTTTTGGTCAAGTCATCATCTCCATTATCTTTTTCTGAAAATTCCAAATCGGATGATTGGATGCGTTTGGGGAAATGATGGGCGTGGGGGGGCTAGTTGCCTCTTAAAAAGGGACACTAGATCTTTCAATTTTCAATCAAATGAGTTTTTTTTGAAGTTTCAACGGCAACTCCGTCTGTACGAAAATCCTTTGTCAGAAAAAATAATGCATTGTGTCCACTTCGCTCTTTATTTACCTCTTTACACGTACACGGGAATTGGCGGGGACACGGCAACTGGTACATTCACAGGGAGGATCAGCTCGACCATGTATGTTCAATCACATATCCATCCTCCTTATCTATATTGCTAGCTTAACAAACGGTTTTCGGCATTTACCTCGGAAGTGTGAAAATGTTAAAAGCGACCTTAGGGCGTAACAGTGACTATATGCAAAAGTTATTAAGTTCAGAGGCACCCATAAGAAGTTGTAAACATAAGTAAATGTGTACAATATAAAGAATGGAAGGAACTTCCCCAAAAAATGACCTGATAATAATGAATTTAGCACAAGGAAGTTTTGGATGCCCAAGAGCCCACTAACAAAATTTAAAAGACTTGTTTCTCACAGTGACCATAACGAGCCAGTAAGTCATACAGTTGCAATAGTAATCTTTTTCGAACAGAAATCGTGCGTTCTAGAGCCTTTAATAAGAATTACTAGTTTTATGTAAATGGATTCATAATAAATATTCAAATAAATTTTAAAGAAATAGTTTGGAGAGACAATCCTAAATTATGCATATGACCAATTTGAAATGAAAAAGTGTCTTGGTGATTTGGATTAGAAAGTTGAATCGCCCTGAAATTTTATTAAAACAAATTTGGTGATTCCAAGGGCCTTCCCTTTATACATAAGCACAAATGCCATATCCAGTAAAACTTGGGAGAAAGGTGAATACATTGTAAGATTTGGGCATTGAGAGCCAATTTAGTCCTGCCCGATTGAAGTGCTCTCTGTTGTCCGTCTCTCCCCAAAACTGGAATCTTCAGGGCTGCTCAAATTGGATCAATGGTTGTGGAATATTAAGAGCTCAATCGAACGGAAAGAGCGAGCTCTAGTGTCCATGTGAGGAATTTGTGGGTAACAAGGTCCCCTCTTTGTATCTTTGGCCTGGAGTCTCATCGCAGTAGAACGCGACATGTCAAAATAGTTCTTCAAAATGAATATTTTATTTAAATATAGTTATATCAAGAAAAATAACCTGTATCTTTTCCAAAAATAAATTACGACACAATTGCATCAACATTCGTTCAAAAATAGTGTTCAGACCGGTTTTAGATTTAAGAGTTAAAAAAACACAAACGTAGGATCAAATGCTATTTTTGCACCATAATCACTTATTGCTGAATATCTTGTGCCAATTTTATTAATATTTACGTCAACATTATTTGTTTACTCTACAGTTTTTTAAAAGTTTCAATCATGCACCAAGATATTAATCAGTTTCTTATAAATTCATAAAACACCTCCAAAATTGAGAACACAAATTATGCAATTAGTGTTACAAGCTTCTTTTTGCAATAAATTAAATTTATAACTGCATACAGGAAAATATGACATGGAATTCCCCTATAAGGCTATTCCTAACGACCCATGCAAAAATTGGAAAATGAAAAACCTAAGAAACCACAACGTTTTAATACTAAGCGTGCTAATGGCTGAAACCAAAAAGCGTTATTTTTTACCTCTTGGATAAATATTGTGCTAACCCAATCCCCAAGCTAACCGCATATTCAGTATTTTCGTTCGGGGGAGTATTTTTTTCAGGATAGTTAAAAAAAACTTAAAAAAAGTTCATCAAAAAAATTTTATATGCATTTTTGCTATTTTTTATGAGTCGGATAAAATTTCTAAAGGCGTTGAGTTATTAAGTAGCTTTGATTTGAGTAAACGGTTGACAAACAATAAATATCATCCAACTAACCAATCAACTATCTTGATAAAATTAAAAATTTTACGAAATAAGCCTTCGAATCAAGTCCTAATGGCGTCACTTGGAAGCAGATGCATTTACTGAGAAGGGACCTAGGCAAAGCCCCCTTTCCCACGACATTTCCTTGTTTTTTCTTTTGACGGCCCTTACCTTCGAAATAATTTCCCGCACGCATATATGATCGTAAGACGTGGAAATTATTTTGATTTGAAAGACCTAAGAAAGTAAAAGGGAATGTCACGCACAAAAAATACTTCTGAACTAAGCTATGACATAAATTACTGTTAGTTAAAGACTTATTTATTTATTATATGCTAAAATAATTAGTTTATCTTTATAACATAAAAGAAAAAAGCAGTAGTTACCCATCGAATCATTATTTCAAAATCTTGTCAAACATAGCCGCGGATGTCCGACGGCTGGGCGCCGACCCGCGGTGTCTTTGAAGTCGAAATACTTTGGTAATCATCAATCAGTGAGACTTAATTACGCACATAATATTAATGTTAGCTGTAGCTTCATGTTTTTGTGCTTAAGGTTACGCGAGGAAAAATAGATGCAATCTTCTTGTTGAACAACACGTGAACGAAGAGTAATTGCTATTCTTAAGCTTGTCACATGCAGTGTATTGTAGTTTTTCGTAACCGAGGAACATAAAATAGAATATTATTAACTAGTATAGTTTTTTCAGGCATTATTTTAGGTGGTAGCGACAATCCATTATCGCATAGTTAAAACAGTTAATCGACCATTTGCATATACTGTAGTATAATTTCGCAATCGAGAATTTATACAAATGCTCTCCTAATATAGATGCAGGGAAAATTGACTTTCATCTGCTTCAATTCTAAATGAAGTTCTTATTCACTTGGACACACTTAAAAGGTAGAGGAAAAGAGAAGATGCTCAATATATTAAAGTTGTTGCTGTGAATAGTATTTTTAGCAATGTTTAAAAACTCAAGGAATCACCATAGACATCGACTTTCACCATCCTAAAGAACCACCTTAAGTAAAGCTAGAAAACACTCACGGAGATGCATCAAAATTTCGATACTTGAACCAGTCGTATGTGCAAGACACAAGCATCTGGTCCATCTCCTGTTTCCCAGAAGGAGAACCGTAAAAATTGCTCGTCTTCAAAAACTCTAAAACCCTTATGATTTTTCTATAATTTTATATCTTGTGGCCGGACCTTAAAGTACTAAGGTTATTAAAAATGAAATTTTATTTTTTAAATTGTTTAACGGAAAATTTTCACCATCATATACGTCTTAAAAGAAGGAAAACGTGGAAACACAATTTTCAGGGAAAAGATATCCATATAAAATTATGGATTGCTACTTGTCGGTTATTGGAAACACAATCAAAAATTGGTTTCATTGGAATCACACATCTAAAAAACTGGTTTCATAGCAAGTGATGGATGATACAATGCATTGGGCTTTGATAGAATGCGTTGGACTTACATAATTGGGGCTATATATTTGCACATTAGAGATGGGGGGGGGGGTTAGGTTAGGCTGGGTTAGATTTCCATAATTTTGTTTCTAAAGTATTATTTTATCATCATGTTTTGTTATTTTTCACTAGGATTAACCTAACTTCACTTTTCGGGAAGTTTCCAATAACCGACAAGTACCATGTAGTTTTAACACTTAGCGGGTGTCAATTCTGAAAATATGGAGCGTGAGTGAAAAATCAGCAGAAAACGGAGTTCATCCTGTTTACGCCAATTGCGTAAAACAGGAGAAAAAGTGCGATTGACATTCTGGGGATCAAAAGATTGTTTATGTTTGAATTACTACAAGCAAAAATCTTCGTCAAATTTACGAAATTAGTTTCTGCTTATTTTTGTTTTATTTCAAGGTTCAATATAACAACTCTGTTAACAAAAACTTTGCGCAGAGATTGTACCTAAATGTTCTTTCAATAACTAAAAGAAAAATAATAGAAAATCTCAGTACTCAGGTGTGAGTAGATCTAAGAAGGAGTCAAGGGCAAAATATATCTTCATATTGACGTCGTGAGTACTTTAAAGTTAGCCAAAAAACTTAATGGGACTAGTTTTTATGTGAACGGGTCCAGAGTCTTACAGACATGTTATCCCCTACTATTCCATTAGATTCAATAAATATAAGAGGCTTATTTAATGAATTTATTGGGGACTAATGATTATGTCCAAAACTCTTGAATTTTGGATTTTGACCATTATTCAAAGGCGAGAAGACTAGTCAGTTTGACAAAATGCCCCATCCCCCAATAAATTCATGCCTCTCTATTATACGTAGGCCATATTATAAGCAATACTGGGGAGTATGCGTAGTCAGATTTTTTAGTGGAAAAGTTTATGACTTTCTAGTGGATCATTGGATATGATATGAGTGAAAAAAAGAGGATTCACGAACTTAATTGTGAGGAACTACCAACCGCATGTTTGGCTGACCACTTTTTGGTCACACTTCAAGCTTTGCAACACAAAACCAATACCAGAAAAAAGGAAGGCTCACAATAGTTTTATCGGTTTCAATGTCAGTAATTTTTAATTTGCAGTTTTTAATCTCTCAAGGGTCAAGCATAGCCAGTCATAAGCAGCGACTAGTACTGCCTAGATAAGGAGCGATATGGCTTAAGTATTATTTTATGTTTTATCTATTGACCAGGATACTTCGTATGTAGGTAGTGGTTGTAAAAGCTTTGGATGGGGTTCATTCGATTGTAAATTGAAATTTCTAGTGTCATTTTTAAGAGCCTAAAGGGATTTGAGGACAATCAGCCCCCTCATGAACACTTTCTTCCTGCCTAGCGATACTTTAAGCCTAAAAGACATTCGATCAAAATTTTGAAACATCCATTCCGTTCGTAGTCCAATAAAAATGTCTCCAATGATAACAAGACCTCCCCACTAGCCCCTGGGGCAAGGGCCGTAAAATATGCAAGTTGCTCATTTTTAAACATTAGGTTTTAATTGGGTAAAAGGGCCATGTTTGATCCTGGATGTCCGATCAAAACTTTCATGGATCAATCTATGGATCAAAAAGACCAAAAGTTCGTTTGTGTGTGTTTGGGGGGGGGTAAGGGCACGAAAATGGCTCAGAAACTTCCTCTTTTGATTGTTTGTATTTAGATTAAGCTCTTCTGGATTGTTCACTATGCCAAAATTTCCAGTATGTTTCAAGGGTACACTCAGGAAACGACATACGTACCTCAATAAATCGAAAGACGCTATGCGTACCTATCTTTTAAAATTATTTAATATATCTTGGGAACGGCTTAAGGGATCGAGATGAAGCTTCAAGGGAGTATTAAAGACATGACTGGTTGGAATTTAAAATTGATTTGAGGGAGTAGAGGTAAATTGAAAGACATTACATATATATCTAGTTCATAAAAATACTATATCTGCAACATCTTAAGAACGTTTTAGGGGACGAAATTGAAATCTTCAGGTGATTTGGACAAAGGGAGGGGGTGAGGCAAGGAAGATTCAACAGTACTCGAGGAGGAGGAAGCGGTTAGACAGTTTTTGTCTCCAATTCAGAAAAACATAACGATTTTGTACCATAAGCTCCTATGAACTTATAGTTTATGCGTGATTCAGTAGCGAGACAAATCAAAATTCACTACATGTTTCCAGGTTGTAAAAAGAGCAAAACTACAATTTTGCTATATCTAAGGAGTGGCTAAGGGTTTTGAGTTGAAATTTTCAGGAAATATTCAAGAGGGAGTATTGAAACTAAAAAAAAACACTATAAGCATCCCGGTTATCAAAATACCGTATCGGCAGTATCTCAGAGACAGAATTTAACAACTACAGAGATCAAGTTGAAACTTCAGCAGAATACTGAAAAGAATGATCAAGTTAATTTTTAATTTTGACTTGGGACGGGAGCTGAGGTAGACAAAAAAACCACTACTTGTATACAGGTTACTGAAACAGCCTGTCTGTGCTATTGGGGAAAAGGTTTGGGGCATGGAGTTGAAATTGTCAGGTACTGTCTTAGAAAGTAAAGGGGAGAGTCAGGCACATAAATTCAAATTTAGCTTCGGGGAAGGCAACGGGGCTAAATCCTTTTGGGTCCAATTCAGACAAAAATAAAATTTGGTATTATATGCTCCTATGGGATTTATAATCCATGCAAAGTGAGAAAAACCAAAAGACTATCTGCCCCCAGGTCAATATCGTACATCGTATAACATCTCTAACATCGTCAGAACAGCTTAGGTAACAATATGTGCATTCAGGTTGTCAAAGTCCCACATACGCAATACGCTGGGGATGAAAATTGGCCGTTGAAGAAGGGAATTCAAAGTATTAGTGGCCTTCTTTTCCTACACTGCCCCCCACAATTCCAATGAAATCTGATCAAAATTTTGAGATAGCCGTTTTGTTCAGTATGATCAAAAACTAAAAAAATATACGTCCGGGATGACTCAATCCCTACAAATCTTGGGACAAGGGCAGTAAATTATGTAAGTTGCCCATTGTTTACACATGGATTATAAAATGAAAAAGGAGGGACATATTTGGTTCTGGATGTCCGATTAACTTTAAATTTCGAGATTATTCTCTGGGACAAAAAACCATACCTATCGTAGGGATTGCAGGGGGGGGCTTAGGAGGAGTAGTGTCGATTCATGGAAATAGAGAGGGGACAACAGTATTTGCATATCCTAGGAGAATATTTTTCAATGAAAGTACATCAAAAATAGGACTTTTCAAAATCTATAGAGGGCGGGGAATCTGGAGGCAAATGCCACCATATCTCCCTCCCAAACAACATCCCTGATGAGGGGATTGGAAACGGGCCCATAACTTATTGTTCTTATCAAAAGACACTATTTGTATTGAAACTGCCAAAGTAGCATGTCCGTAAAATCTTGGAAGCGGCTTTTTGGAGGGAAAGAGGGGAAGGCTAGGCAAGGAAAGCGCATATTTAGTTTTGGAGAGGGAAACAGAACTAACCAATTTTGTCTCCAATCCATAAACACAAAAACCTGTTTTCACTATAATATCTTAAGAGATTTTTATTTTGTGCACGATTAAGCAGCAAGACAGATCAAAAGGCACTCTGTCTTGTCATATCGCCAATATAGCGTATATACCATATTTTGAGAAGGGCTTATGGTATTAAATTGAAACATTGATTCTTATGGTATTAAATGTGGTTACATTGATTCTTAGTTGGCAATATTCAAACTTTATACGCTTATCTGGACTAAATTTTCGCCCATAAAAGCACATCAATTAAAATTTTTGAACCGAGTAAACTTCAATCAGGATCCAATCTGGTTTTATTGAAGCTTGAGATTGTATATTTATTTTTATTTTCTTAAACAACAAACAGAACTCTTTAATAAATGACCTCAAAATCCATTCATTTAAACAAATAAGCAGTTACAACCAAAAAATAATTCAATAATATTCTTATGATGAAATGTTCGATCCCATTTGTCTATATTTACGGCATAAGCAGGGTAAGGGTCAGGATGCCTTCAACCGTACAGAAGGCCAAAAATCACGTAGATTTTTAATACATTTCTATAGTACTTCCCCTCCCCATAATTATTTACGAGGATAAACCACTATTAAAATTAGTCACCAAATGTTCTCGAAAGTTTAAACAAAATACCAAAATCTTAAGCAGAACAAGAGCTAAGAGCTCATATGGCACTTGTGACGAGGTCGGAAGAGCCGAGAGCTCATATGGTACGAGGTCAGAAGAGCCAAGAGCTCATTTGGACGAGGTCGGAAGAGCCGAGAGCTCATATGGTACAAGGTCGGAAGAGCCAAGAGCTCATTTGGCACTTGTGAGAACGTCAGAACCTAAAGTTAAACTTTATAGCACAAGATCCTTCTAAATATCAAATTTCATTAAGATCTGGTCACCCTTTCGTAAGTTACAAATACCTCAATTTTCAAAATTACCTCCCCCCTCCCAATTCCACCAAAGAGAGCAGATCCGGTCCAGTTATGTCAGTCACGTATCTTAGACAGGTTTCTATTCTTCCCATCCAGTTTCATCCTGATCTCACCGCTTTAAGTATTTTCTAAGATTTCCGGTCCCCCCAACTGCCCCCCCCATTACGTTTGATCCGGTTGAGATTTAAAATAAGATATCAGAGTTACGAGGTCCTTCTAAATATGAAGTTTCATGAAGATCTGATCACTCCTTCGTAAGTTAAAAATACGTTATTTTTCTTATTTTTCAGAATTACCCCCCCCCCCCCCCGCAATTGAGCGGATCCGTTCCAATTATGTAAATTACGTATGCAAGACTTTTGCTTATTTTTCCAACCAAGTTTCATCCCAATCCCTCCAATCTAAGCGTTTCCCATCATTTTAGGTCTCCCCACCCCAAACTTCCCCCAATGTCACCAGATCCGGTCAGGATTTAAAATAAGAGCTTTGAGCCACGATATCCTTCTAAAAATCAAATTTCATGGAGATCCAATCACCCGTTCGTAAGTTAAAAATACCTCATTTTTTCTAATTTTTCAGAATTAACCCCCCCCCCCCCCAACTACCCAAAAGAGAGCGGATCCGTTCCGTTTATGTCAATCATCTATCTAGGACTTGTGTTTATTTTTCCCACCATGTTTCATCCCGATCCCTCCACTCTAAGTGTTTTCCAAGTTTTAGGTTCCCCCTCCCAACTCCCCGCCCCCATCACAAGATCTGGTCGGGATTTAAAATAAGAGCTCTAGGACACGATATCCTTCTAAACATCAAATTTCATTGAGATCCGATCACCCGTTCGCAAGTTGAAAATACCTCATTTTTCTAATTTTTAAGACTTACTCCCCCCCCCCAACTACCCCAAAGAGAACAAATAAGTTCCGATTATGTCAATCATGTATCTAGGACTTGCGCTTATTTTTCCCATCAAGTTTCATCCCGATCCCTCTACTCTAAGTGTTTTCCAAGATTTTAGGTTTCCCCCCTCCAACTCCCCCCAATGTCATCAGACCCAGTCGGGATTTAAAATAAGAGCTCTGAGACACAATATCATTCCAAACATCAAATTTCATTAAGATCCAATCACCCGCTCATAAGTTAAAAATACTTCATTTTTTCTATTTTTCCGAATTAACCGGCCCCTACTCCCCCCCCCAGATGGTCAAATCGGGAAAACGACTATTTCTAATTTAATCTGGTCCGGTCCCTGATACGCTTGCCAAATTTCATCGTCCTAGCTTACCTGGAAGTGCCTAAAGTAGCAAAACCGGGACTTTAGGTTTTCCCCCTCCGACTCCCCCCAATGTCATCAGATCCGGTCGGGATTTAAAATAAGAGCTCTAAGACACAATATCATTCCAAACATGAAATTTCATTAAGATCCAAATACCCGCTGATAAGTTAAAAATACTTCATTTTTTCTATTTTTTGCGAATTAACCGGGCCCCCACTCCCCCCCAGATGGTCAAATCGGGAAAACGACTATTTCTAATTTAATCTGGTGCGGTCCCTGATACGCTTGCCAAATTTCATCGTCCTAGCTTACCTGGAAGTGCCTAAAGTAGCAAAACCAGGACAGACCGACAGACCGACAGACAGACAGACCGACAGAATTGGCGACTGCTATATGTCACTTGGTTAATACCAAGTGCCATAAAAACCGAAAAAAAACTTAGCAAATATTCCTTTTATTAACCACTAAAGAACAATGTATTCAAAAAACAAACAAGAATTAATTAGAGAAATTTTTAATGCAATCATGTTAAACCATGAACAATCAGAAATCAAGTCATAAAACAATACCGGCTCAAAACAGATATAAATTATTTAAAAAGGAGGGTGTAATTTCGTCAAAATCCTGGGGGACAAAGGCTATACCAAATTTAAGCTGGGGGGGGGCAACTGGGGTCTAGATAGAACAGTTACCCCCTGCCCCTAGCAAATTACGCGCCTGAACAAGAGCAGAGCTAACACCCCACGGGCCTCCTAAGGGCCAGGGCGTCATTTGTGCTTTACTGAGAACAAATATATTTTAAATATTTATCTTTTATGAAGCTAATAAATTTAAAAGTTTAAATTTCAGACGTTCCTGAGACTAAAAATGCCAGGAACTAATATCATTATATATTAAATAGCCGATATACTTTTATTAGTTCTTTTCAGTATTAAATTTAATAAGTAATTGCCCTCCAATCCTTTTGGTTTCTTAGAAAGGGTACTAGAATTAGTAATTTCGGCTTAAATAAGCACTTTTGCCGATGGTGTGGTACCATTGGTCGATATGATCATCCTTGTGAAACACACACACACAAACAAACGATAAACGCGCATTCGTGATCTTTCTTCTGGCAAAACATTAACAACAACATTCCGCGTTTTTCCAGATAGGAACTTGAAACATCTACAATAGGGTTCTCAGATATGATGAATCTGATGGTAAGATTTTCATTAAGTTTCTTTGTTTCTTAGGTGGTGTTTCGGTTACTATAGAGCCATACCGCTCCTTACTTACAGTTGGTTACCACAGACTGTTTGATAATCTTGATTATCATGGTGATATTGTTTCTTATTGGTGTTTTCGCAAACGTTTTAACAAACCAACACCATACTGTTTAAGATACATATCGTTTTCAAAATGCAAATGATGTTCAAGCCATTTAGAAGTTTGGATTGGAAGAAAGGAAAACAAGTAGCACCACTCTTATTTTGTAAACCATGATGAGCCTTGAGCTGTATTTTTTTGTTGTTGTTGTTACGACAAATACAAGCGAAATACTTGAAATAAAAATTGTTTCAAATGACGCTCTGGTCTTTTATATACCTAGGGGGGTTCCCCCTACTCCTGTCTAAAATAATTTCTGTTCGTTTGAGTTTGGCTGTTACTCGTTGTAATTTGTGTCTGTTTTGGGTTTGATGGGTAACACTAAACCTAGTACATCTTGAATATTTGGAATCAGTATAATAAGCCAATTCTTTTGATATATCTATTGACATTATAATGTTGTTTTTTAGAGTTTCGGTTACTATTGAGTCGTGTCGCTCCTTACTTACAGTTCGTTACCACGAACTGTTTGATAATCTTGGTTATTATGGTGGTTTTGCATCTTATTGGTGTTTTCACAAATGCTTTAAGAAACAAATACGATATCGTTTAAGATGCATATCGTTTTCAAAATGCAAATGACGTTCAAGCCGTTTAGAAGTTTGTATTGGGAGAAAGGAGAACAAGTAGCACCACTCTTATTTTGTAAACCCTGATTAGCCTTGAGCTGTAATTTTTTGTTGTTGTGTTGCTGTTGTTGTTACGACGAATACAAGAAAAAACATTGGAAATAAAAATTGTTTTCACTAAAGCGCAAATAATGCTCTGGTATTGATCCCTGCCTGTAATAATTTCTGTTCGTTTTAAGTTTGGCTGTTATTGGTTGTAATTTGTGTTTGTTCTGGATTTAAATTATACTTTGATAATAATTTTTGTTGGCTCTAATTTTGAATTAATGTAGTGCGAATAATTTTACTCTTCTTTGGCCTAATATAGCTCTTTGGCATTCTTTGAGAAACATCCTTTTTTTGATTTTTTTTTTCAATTATTTTCCTTAAAGCCCTATCAACAATTATAGAGAAATATCATGAATCAATTTTTTTTTGGTTAGTTTTGTGGATGTATGTAGCATAAACAGAGAAGCAATATTTTTTGTTTGTTTTATGTTTCAGATCCGTCTTTTAATTCCAGCAGATTTTTTTTTTATTCAATTGAAATACGTATCATTTATTTTTTGCGTATTTTACCGGAACAACTAACAATTGGGGAAGATGATATATATTAGATATCATGGGAGAAATACAATATCCTGAACTTTTCACAGTAGGAATGGGAATGAGGACCAAATATACAGGTTTTTCAGGGGGCATGTCCTTCCACCCACAAATGTTAATAGTTTGGATTATCAAAAAAATCTTGCAGATATGCATGGTGATACTGTTAAAACATAGACGATTTGATTAACACCATTTGTTTTTAATTATACAGGTTTCTCTCGTCCCTCGTCTTTCTTAACTTATTACGTTTATTAGGTGCAATCGCCCTGCTTTTTCTCCCTTTATACGAAAGGGTTTAAAAAAATATATATGTTTGTTGTAGATAGATAAATTTGACAATTGTCACAATTGGCTCTGAAGAATTGTCAAAATTGTTTTTTCTAATGGCACTTCTAATGATAGATTTCATAAATAATTCTTTTAGATATCATCGTCTGGCCCACAAAGGGATGTGCTTATCAGTTTGCTTAATAATCTGATTTTACAAATATTTGAGGTTTTTTTTAACTTCTGATATCTAGTGAGGTTCTTTAGGAAATTATTGATATCCTAAGTTTGGCCAAAACAGACTAACATAAAGATTCAAATTTGAGTGTAAAAACCTATATTATATCAAAGTTCAAGCCTCCCCACTATATTTTCAAGAGACTAATTCCACTCCTTCCCGGTTTAGAAGGCTTGGAAGACTGTAAGAAGAAAGGCTTTAAACAAGACCATATTCGTCATAGAACATGGCCGTATTCACAAGGGGAGGAGTGTTACTGGATTAACCTCTCCCTCCAGAAAGATTCTCGTCTGACTCGTAAAAATATAACAAAAATCCATGCATACAAATTTTGATAGGTTTTTGACCCCCCCCCCCCCGAAAAACGGCAAAATTCTAGATAGACCCTTTCCCTAGGATCTTGAAAACGCCTCCTCGTGCGCTAATCTCATTATTCATGAAGTGCACAACTCTCCGAACTCAACAATTTTTTTTTCGTTTTGAAACGGGTAAAAAATAACATTTATTTCGCTGACTAAAGCAGCGTAGTAATGCAGTCATCATTTTTAAACTAAACAAATAATTTTCTATCGCCTAGGAAAAAATAACACTCATCCTTATTCCTCATTACAAGAGACAGACAATAGGCGTGGATGATACCTGCTGATAGTAGCTTTTCACATTTGCCGCCGATAACAATCTGTCGGCCGAATTTTCCAAGCGTCTTATATTCGGCCTACCCTTGATTCCGCCAATTGTGATAAAAATAACTAACGTCCACAAAAGAAACCTGAAAAGAACGGTTTTCTCATTGTTTCATAGATTGAGAAAGTTTGTATTAAAACCTAAATGGTATCTTAAATGATAAACAAAAACCAATTGGTTTCGTAATACTGATTTATTAGTGACATGTTGCAAACTTGTATTTGGACTTAATGGATTTTTTTTTCTTAAGTCAGTCCCGTTTTGAACAGCTTTTATTCACCAAATTATCTTAAAGAATTCATTTGGCATTTTTTTTTTGTTTTTAATTGGATATCAAAAGATGAATCTACCTATTTTTGCATTTGTAAAAATGTAAATTTTAAGTTTATCTTGCAACAGCAAGTTCTAGCAGATAAGTCACAATACAAACTGTGACAATCGCTAGGAAGTTTAACTGACAACTTAAGGCTCTAATGACAGTAACACGGCAAGAAATTTCGTCCCCCCAAAAAAGAAGATAAAGCTAATTTCTCAATAAGGGTAATTTTTCCAGCATGACATTTACTTTCACCAATTGAGTGCTGTAAAATCACAAATCTTTATTAAACATAGTCTTTCGTGTGCTTTTAAAACGCCTTCTGTAATAGGGAAAGGTATGCCCCCCCCAACCACATGCATCTATATAGCTTAGATTCAATATTCGCAGTTAAGCCGTTTTCCGAGTACGTCTATAATTTTGGGTTTTCTGTCTAAATGAAGTTAAAACTCAAAACTACCACTCAAACAAAAAATACTACTTTCCAGTTTATCCAAAATATTTTTGAAAAATAGTTTCAAATAAACTGGAAAGTGATATTTATTTATATTTATAGAATCCTGAAAAACTAGCGCTTTACTGAAAACACAAAACAAACACATAAAAAAAGCCCTAGAAACAAAAAACTAAATAGCCTGGAGAAAATAAAGAAATAAAAATATTTTACTACATAATTTTAAATCTCTAAAAACTCAAGCATGCCTAGTTTTCAGTAAAGTGCAAAAGGGTAGCTGTTGACAGCTGTCCTCTTATCATTCCCTTTTGAAATCCTTAGAAATACCCAGAGATGCGTTTGGTTTAGACCCTCCCTTTCTTCTCTAAAATTAATAAATTAAAATTCTAACTTGCTTCAAAAAGGGCTTTTCCACAGTCTGGCTTTCTGAAATGGATTAAACCTCTATTAAAACAAATTGCAGATGAGCCAAAAATTAAATTGAAGTACTTTCATACCAATTAATAGCTTTCTATTTATGACTGACTTTTAGATTTACTCCAAAATAATTGTGAATCTGCTAAACTACGCGACACAAAATTTACCTGCTAGAAAGAACAACTTTCACCCCTTCATAATCTAAAAATCATGTGTCAGCATCCACCTTCTGATTATACAAACATTACGTAATAACGTCTTCCTAAATTACCCCCCCCCCCCCTCTCAATCTAGAGCAAAAAGTATTGTATATATACTTTATGCATTGTTTCATGCTCAAATGTGATCAACCTTCAATTACATAGTGCAAAAATTAAATAGAATATAAACATCAAAGTTTTACGCTAATGGACATAACATAGTTAATTCTTTCTTGGCTTTACCCCCCTCCCCCCCCCCTCCCATTTCCCATTCCGATTGAAGTAAGAAAAGTACACATTTTGTAAGTGTTTTCCAATCTTATTTGTATAATTAACGAAAAATAAAAAAATGAAACTAGTAGGTTTTCCTTTTGTTTTCTTTTCTTTTTTTGGCTTCAAATTAAAAAAAAAAAAAAAAAAACACACAAAAATATCTAATAAAAAATCTAGAAACTTTAAAAGATAAAAGTTAGGTAAATTTAGAGGGATTGTAAAACCCCTTGCACTGCACAGTAGCACGTTGGTACTTAGCGGTGTCCTTTGTTAAATCACCCGGAACTAATGAACCTGTTGGATAGGCCTTTGAAGAGTTTAAGGGGTACAAAAGATTTTGAAAACTAGTATACCTTCAATTACACCCCCTTTTGAAAATCCAATCTGTAGATCCATGCTTGAAGTAGTTCTTCTCTAAATAGAATTTCCCACGCAGCGCAAGTTCTCGTATTAAAAAAAAACAAAACGAAAAAACAAATATATGTAATAACAGTTCGAAAAAAAAGCTCAGCTTGTTTATATTATAAGGGAGGTGAACTCTACTTAGGCGTTTAAGTAGGGATATATTTTTCCGTTCTAAAAATCGCATTATTCTTATTAGGTTTCTTTTTTTGCCCTTTAATTTTCGCATAAATTACGTGCTGTTTATTATTGTGGTGATTTTAATACTCCCATCAAGTTGTGGCTCCCACCTGCAGTGAATTCTTGCACATGTCCCTGCCCAAGAAGTTTCTGGAGTGGGGTAACCTTGCTGGTCCAATTTTAATTTTTGGCATAATTTCGGCATTTTGATTCAGAAACAAATTAATCTTCGTACTTTTCTGTACGAAGCTTTTCTAGCTATTCTGTAATTCAATTTCTTATACACAAGCATTGAACAAATTCTTAGGTTTTATTTGTGCTTCATTTCAAATACAATCGATGTTTCAATATATTTTGTTGGTGTTGGAACCACAAATGATTTGAATTGTCTAATCAACGAGCTAGAGTAGTAACGATTCAGCTCTATTACCCCCTCCCTCTTTCTTCTCGTCCTCCAACCACGTAAACATGAACATAATCTCAGAGGAGGTATGTTTTTTTTTGGCGGAGTGAATTCAAAAGAAAATTAATTCTAAAATATATGGGCAACAAGGAGGAGGGTAAGATTTTAGGACAGGGTTGTTCTCTAGCTTCACACTGTGCAAATAATTTACCCCCCCTCTTATGTAAATATAGCCCAAATTATATATTTTTCATCTATTCTGTCACTTCTCTTTGTCACTTCATTTTTATACAATCCTAATAAGGGGGGTTAATGCCAAATTTGTCTCTCACTCAATCGTACTATCTGTCTTGGCTTTTTCTACAATTAGCCATGGCTTGAGGCCCACAACTATTCAATTTTAATTCAAATCCCAGAAGTACCTATTAAAAAAGAAAAATGATTTCTAGGAACTCGGAATTCGGTAGTAAAATTCCGTAAATAAACATTTATCAATTTTTTGGAAATCTTTGTTTTATATTATACGTCATTCAAGGGTCTACGCTTTTAAGATTAAGTTTTAAAAAAAAAATCAAGTTTCTTCAACTGAAAATAAGGAAGAAAATTAAAACTTAAAAACACTAAAGTTTTTTAGTGCTTTGAAAAAACTTAATTTTCCAAATCGACGTCCCTTGTGTTTCAATACTCGTTCTTAGAAAATTAGGACACAATTCCAACTTCAGCGTAAATAACGAGGTACTGAGGAGGGACCAACCCCTATATATACAGATTACCTTCTGCTGATCTTATTTTAATGGACCTCTTCCCCTCTGTGAAAAACCACCTCTGCAAATCTCCTTCACCCACAGGATATCTCCCCCCTTGGAAAATTTCTGTATATTTACAAATAATAAATACCCTGTATAAATGTCGTGACCCTTTCCCTAGGGGCTGTGGGGGGTCGTATCATCCACAGAGGCATAGTTATTGGATCTTTCAACTCTACTGAACAAAACAAATATTTAAAGAAATTATCGGATGGGAAAGGGGCTTGTTGCCTTCCAATCTTTTTGGTCACCTAAAATGGCTCTAGAACTGTTAATTTATGTTTGAATAAATCTTCTAGGACAAGTGGTTCGATACGATCAACCCTGGGAAAAAAAAATCGAAAAATAAATAAACACGCATCCGTAATCTTTCTTCGGGTGAAAAATACAAAAACTCACTTTTTGTAAAAGGAGCTTGGAACTTCTGGAATATGGTTCTCTGATATGCTGAATATGACGGTGTGATTTTCATTAGGATTGCTTGACTTTTTTATGGCTTCCCCCCTTTTCCGGAAATCAGGAAAACATTTCTCAGTCTCGTAGCTTTTGATGGGTAATATTAAACTTAAAGAATTAGAATCAGCGTAATAAGCCAACCCGTTTGATCGGTTGCTATTAAGCCGACTTATTCCTTACTTACAGTTTGTTATCATGAGGTGTTTGATCTATTTAACACAATTATTCAGGAGTTATCATTCCCTTGATAACTCCGTGGTCATGGTAATGGTTTCTATGTTGCAATTTCAGGGAGGGGAATGCTAGTGCTGGAGTTTTTCATTGGGAGGAGAGGGTTTCGCTACCTCCCTTAGTTGTTTTGTGAAAGGCAAGTATCAGGACATTTATACATTTTAGTATTTCTTTCCCCAAATAATCCTAAAGAAAGTCTTCTGGTAATTTTTTTTATTGTGTGGAGGGAGATAAAGAGGGTTATGCATTTGATGGTTTTATTGATGCAAGAACAAACGAATTGTGTGTCTCTTTTCTTGGTCATGATTACCTTTGCAGCGGAACCAGCAATGGAGCGTTACTGTTTGGTGTATCTCCAATAAATGATGTTTTTTCTGCATTTAACGAGTATTTTAGCGGCATTAACGGTTTTTGTGTAATTTTTTATCTGATATAGGGTTTAGCAGATTTCATTAATGGAGCTCTTCATTTAGATTAAGCCAGCCCATTTTTAGTAGCATAGTAATAAATAAGCTTAGTAAGAAAATTAAAAACGGATACTCATAGAGATGGAGACAATAACAATAATAGATAGTACTACTTAGATTTTGAACTTTCGGTATCTTTTAGAAACCCCTCCCCCCTTATACTGAATTCTAAATATGTATCAGGCCTGTACACAATGACATATAGGATAGGATCTGGGGATTTTGGTTCAGGGGGGGACTATAACATACCGAAAGTTCAAGAGCTAACTAGCAACTGTCTATATTTTTAGAAAGCTGATGTATGAGAGAATAAATGAACAAGGCAATCGAATAATTTGGAAAATGATCACTAGTAAATCTCCTATCTCAACTTAAAGCTAACCTTGGGGAATAGCCCCTAACCCCCTTCTTCTGAAGAGACTATTGAATTCAGTAGTCTATTCTACAATCATATACTGTCATAAACGTTCATTTTACTTTGACCGCAAAAGGACACAGTATGTCACCAAGCGGCAGCATAACCTCAATAACTGGGATATATGCTAATCAGAGCTGTGTGGTGACTTTAAAATTAGTGTCATTAGTAGAAGACAAATTTGGGGAATCTCAGCATACCTCAAAAAAATATAAATTGTCTTTTTTGACCACATATAGGCACTTGAAGACTTTTCAATATTAACCCACCCCTCCTTGTAAAAAAATGAAACTCTGGCACTGTCCTTCATTGTACATCAGTGTATAGCTATAAAAACATTTTTATTCGTTTTTAAAACTTTTTTTGTAACCCCACCCCCTATAAAAATCATTTGTAAAACACCCCTTGAAAAAAAAACTGGATACGACCCTGGGTGTGGGTCAAAATCACAAAAAAAGAACAATATGTGCTATGATTCTTTTGTTTTTCCTACAAGGGCGGAAATATTTGGAGCCCCCCCCCCCTTTGCGTGGAGAAATGTTCATTATTGGATTTCAGCAGAAAATTGCGTCTGCATCTTAAAAAAATGCCAATAGTAAAGGGCAGGCCTCCAGTGGGTAACCAAGAATACAAATTTCTTTGAAAACCTTTACCGTCCCTGGAAAAACTTCATACCCATGAATGATGATTATACGCAAATACATTCAACATTTCATTTCTACAATGATGTTCAAATATTAAATTTAAAGAATGTGTCGAAAGCGTTCGTGTAATTAGAGTAGGGGACGAATTAACCACAATATTCTTTTAGTGTTTTTTGGACAGTAAA
This sequence comes from Artemia franciscana, assembly GCF_032884065.1. NCBI lineage: Eukaryota > Metazoa > Arthropoda > Branchiopoda > Anostraca > Artemiidae > Artemia > Artemia franciscana. The sequence continues at coordinate 25,903,202 of NC_088864.1, forward strand.
GAATTATTTTCAAATATTCAAAACAGTTACAATTTTCCCGTATATTCAGAATTTATGATCCCATATCAAACTCGATGATCATTGCCTCCACACCTCTGTGGATAACCTAGCATAGAGGAAAATAAAGAAGCGTTGAATCGGTAATGCATGATATTCTTTCCATAATAAACGAATACCACCCTTCGATTATTACATTATAAACGACCCATTACGTATTACATTATGGAAATAGCAGCAATCGATGTTTATCACCGGTAATGCTTATGCAACAAGTTCGTTTAAAACGGATACTTTATGTACATAATTTAGTTGAACGTGAACCTCCTAAGCCTTGCTGATATCAGAGTCGAGAGAGCTCAAAATAGGGCCTGTGTAAACTCCAACATTCCTGACCCCGCGCTTAAAGACATATTTTACCTCTTTCGACCCATAATTCCCAAAGCTCCTTCAAGGAATGATCCTACATGTCTAAATGATAATAATTAAAATCTTATGGCTCTCCAAGATAAATATACTACGAACATATTTTACAAATGATGTTTGATATCCGTCGAAGCTGATATCACGGCTGCTGAATTTGTTCATCACAAATCTAAACCTGGTAATGAAACAAATCAAAATGCATTGAGCGAATAATTCATAATAGCGTTTGATTTTCACCGAGCCTCGTAACTGAGGATTTTTGAGGCCGTTGATTTACCGTGATTTTTAATAATAATTTTGAGGCTAATGTTGCTAAATAAAAGTCTGAAATGAAAATATTCCGGTTGTAGTGTTTTATTTTGAACAAAGTTGGCTAGTATTACCAAAGTCGACACTTTGCTCTAGGGACAACGGTCTCGAACTTTGGAAAATCCCCATTAAAATCCAGCCTTCATAAAACTTTAAACAGGAAAACCAGGTCAATCCTTTCGATTATGTATAAAACCAGCCTTTGAGTACAACGTCTAAAAATAAGCAAACAGATACATATTTGACACTTATATTAAAATAGTCTATATACTAATTCATCCACAAAATTAAAGTAGAATCGGGCAAAGGAATGAAGGGTTAGCGAGATAGAGGAACCACCAAATTTCTTCGCTTTAAAAAAATTATACTCTTATATACTGTAAAATTTCCAGAATTTCAACATTTTCTTTATAGATATATTTCCCCTTTAAAATGGAAACTATTCCCCCACCAGAAAAGTTTTTACTGAGTACAGCAGTAGAAGTGGCATTGAACACAACCCTTGGGAGCATCCTTAAAGAAAGGCTAGCTTTATTGTTTGTTTAACATGGACTCCGACGATGGAGACTTTTAATAGAAGAGGTAATAAGAACCTTACATTTTCATTACTGCTTCTTTACGAACATCGCAGAACAAACCAAGGTTCCCACTAAGATTCAGAAAAAACACTGCCTATAAGGCATGTTGAGTTAGCCTTTATATCTTTTCCCTCTTGAGCCACAGTGTAACTAGACACATACACTCTTCAGTCATTTACTGAGATTCAAACGACTTCTTCCTTACTGATTGAAAGCGGCAAGCTCAAAGCAGAACCCGCGGCAAATCACCTTGCGCGCGCTAAACCATCGCCCCATGCTAATTAACAAAGGTGCTTAAACCAGGGAATTCCTACTCTTTCTCTTACCTACGTTATACTTAAGCTGGTAATTAAAGATTATTTTGAACTGAATGCTAAAAAATGTTAGCAATAATTGTAGAATGTTCCTAAGTCGCTTTTGCAAGAAAGGAAAAACAAATACAGAATTCCACATTTATTTAACAGTAGAATCACAATTTTGTTTTTGTACTGTGTACCCTGGGTAATAGAGACAAAGATAAACACAAAATAAATTTTATTAAAAAAAATACACATATCACCTGCTAGGAAAGGTAATGAATGTTGAAATGGCAGGCAATGAAAATGATGTAAAAACATCTATAGAAGCTTTCAAAAGCTGCGTTCTTCACAGCTGCACAGTAAAGACGCTCGTTGTTTATATTACTAAGTTCTACTGAAACAAGTTATTTTTAATTCTCTCGGAATTTTGCGATTGCTCTTACCATAAAAAAGAAACAAAACTAAAGGTAACACAGTTAACAGTAGGCCTATAGCTTCTGAATTCTTCTGAACTAAACACTGTAAATAGAACCTCTATCAAAGGGGGATTTTCAGAGGTCCTTCCAGTTTGATTATATCCCAGCACCCCCCTCTATTAATGCTTTCATACACAAATATCCTAAAGAACAAGTTTGTATTTTTTTTTTTTTTTTTTGAATCGCCATATTACCCAACTGTTAATAAAAGAAAGTACAAAAGAGAACGCAAACAAAATCATTAAATTGTTTGTCTTTGAGCTATGATAAGGTTAGTGGCGACTATTTGTTAAAATCCTGAAGGGGAGGGAGGCAAAGTTGGAACCGATTTTCCTAAGTCAAGTAAACATGACAGTGAAAATGAAAAACGTCACATATAATACCATAATCAGAGCCATAATCTGGATTTTTTCCGAAGGGGAAGTGGGTTACAAAAGGATTTTTTCGGGAGGGAGGCTACAAAAAGCCTTAAAGACGCATCAAAAATTTGTTTATATTTAGCTTTTTTTACGTTTTTACGAGTCGGAAAACCATTTTGGGGAGGGGGGTCACCTCCCTCTCCCACGGATACGGCCTTGACCATAAAGGCAAAGTTATACTAAAGAAAACCGATCTTTTTCTATGGATGCTTCAATTATGTGGGCCTATAGTAGTATTCTCAAGATTTTTGAAGACGCTAAATCTCAGCCACGGTGGGGGGCAAACTGTGGTTTGGGGGCAGTTGTACCCTTCCCCATATCAAATTACGCTACCTGAAGGGAGAGTGGAGAGTTCGCAATAAAATGAAAAGCCCTGCTGAATATCCCTTAAGTGTTAATGTTATGAACGTGATAGAGTTTCGTATTATGATGTTTAGTTGAGAAGAAGGGAAGATATAAACTGTTAAAAAACTGTATTTTTCTAACCGAAGCGGATTTATCATAAGCTAATGCACCTAGCTAGTCGTAAAACATCAATGCATACCATGTTTTGACCTCTCAAGTGAACATGGAATTAAAATGTTAAATCTGAAAAACTTTTTTAACATGAAAATATAGGGTGAAATGGCAACTAAATTTGAACAAAATTAACACGACTATGTTGTTGAAATCAATTTGGAATCCCACGAATATAGCCCGTTGGTTATATTGTTACCGATTGCCTATCAAAGCATTTGAACTACTACTACTACTACTACTACTACTACTACTAACTCTCATTACAGAACCAAGCCGCCTGAAGCCAATATATCTGCGCATACTCCTCATTCATCCCAATCTATTAAAATCCTTCCTCTTTAGACCCTCCCAAGAGGTTTCGATTTCCCTTAAATCCTTCCTTGCAACATCTTCCCACACCATTCGGGGACGACCTGCTTTTTATTTGGCCCTAGATGGTTGGCCAACAAGGACGGTTTTTGGATATCTGTCACCCTTCATCTATAAAACGTGTCCAACCCATATCAACTTTTCTTTCATTACAACCCTAGAAAGCAGGATTGTACAATATTTTTCGTACAGGTTACCGTTTGAAACACGGCCAGTCAGGCTGGTACCCAAAGCCATCCGCAGACAATTTATCTAGGGAACATCTAGCAAATCCTCTTCGGACTTTCAGAGTCCGCACGCTACACAACTACAGTTGACCGCTGTCAAAACTGTGGTTTCCAATGTTCTAATCTTGGTTGGCAAACTTCCCTTTCTATTCTCCTAAACTATTTTTAAGTTTAGTAACACAACTTGTGTTAAGCGAAGTAACACACTGCACCTTGACTATTCTACTTTTAAACCTCTTCACCGTAACCACCGTATTTGATGATAAAACTACCCAGGTAAGTGAAGCTATCCATCTTCTCGTTATTCAACATCACCTCTCTACCCAGTGGCGAATCCAGGGGGCAAGAGGAACGTGCCCCCCTAACGTAGTGGTGGATTTGTGGTTGGGTCCCCTTGCTCTGCCGAAAGGATATTTCAGGATTGTGCTGCCGCAACGGGGCTAGAAAGCAAAATATTTAATTCTATTTACTGTCAAAAATTTGTGTTCGAGTCTTGCTATTGCACCGAGGCAAAGAAATTGTAATCATTACTTTTTTTGTTTGTCTGTTTTGGTTTTTTGGATTTGCCTTTTTTGCAAAGCAGGGTGGTTTTTACAGGGTGGTGTTTTTAGGGGATTTGTATAATAGAAAATAAATGTATGAGAAGTGCAAAAATTATTAGTTTTAGGTTTGGATTTTGGTGAGCAAATGGTGGCCACTTTACTGCATATTTTCATCTAATTAAAGCTCTACTTATAGGACCAATCACCTCTGTTCATCCTAAAACCTTAGAATAAAGGCCACACTCTTTAAACTTTAATAAAGGTTTGCATAAGTATATATTTGAAACTAAGTATATGAGGCAAAATACTCCTTCAAAGGTTGAAGTAATCATTTAAGAAGAATAGATTTTCCAAAAATTGTTTATAGAAGAAGGCAAATAATTATATGTTTATTTTTGTTATCTAGCTGGTATAGATAGGTCTCTGAATTCTCAGTTTGAATCAGTGGAATAGCATTGATTTTTTCAGACATTTAAAATAAAATAAAATATGATAAAAAGGGGGAATTCACACAGCTTGAGTTAATCACGGAAAGAGAATGCAACTGCAATATTACTTCAAAATTTCTTGCCTTCTCAATACCAGCCAGTCACAAAATATAGTAATGTTTTTGTATAGGGGATGCATATATTTGTCCATAAAATTGTCTAAAATACTATATACAGCCACTGAGAATTTTTATGCTTATTTTAGATACATGTCATCCAATCATATTTCCACATTAGTTGTTTATAAATCAAAATTTTTACAGGAAAATTCTCTTACTTAAATCAAAATCTGAGTCAAATTTCAAATATTTATTTTTGTGCTCAACAGACATATCAAGATTTAAACATTTGAATAGAATATCTGAAAATATCAAGATTAAAAAGATAATAATTAGAAATCTCCACAGCTCAAAACCCTGAGAATTTAAATCACCAATCTATACCTATCAAGTACAAAGATAACAAACAAATGATTAATTATTTTTTAAGGAGTATTTCAACTCATATATTTAGTTTGAAGCACATATCTACATGCATCTTTATTAGAGTTCCTATTTTTCTGACGATTTTGGTCTTTATTCGAATATTTTAGGATGAATAGAAGAGGAAATACTAACAAAAAGCTCTAAACTGACAGGACTGGCCATTACAAAAGTTAACTGAAATATTGAGGTAAGGGCTTCCACTTTTAGGGAGATTACCCTATTTTAGGAAGAAATCACTTCTTTTAGGGATATTTATTTTGAATATAGGGACAAAGGGAAATCTGGGGTAAAGTAAGGATTTTCAGGGAAATCTGGGGTAGAGTAAGGATTTTGCAGTGGAAGTTTGATTTTTTCAAACAAAAGGTTGAAAAATTCATCATTGTAATATTTTTTAGTGAGAAAGATCTAAAACTTCATGTTGAAGTATTGGACATGGTTAAGTGTAGTGATGGATCAGCTGAGGGTCTGACTACCTGCATCAAACAAGTCATTGAAAAAAGCTCGTTCACTGGTAAAATATTGTTAGATTTTGTGCAGATACTACTAACGTCATGTTTGGAGCCAATAAATCTGCTTCAACGCTAATGAAATTTATGGTGCCTCATATCTTGAATGTGAAATGCTCGTGCCATCTTATTCACTTATGTTCATCCCATGCATGCTTGTCGCTTCCCAAGACACTAGAAGACTTGGCATGAAATATCTGTGTACACTTTTCCAGGAGTGCTTCCAGGCGAGATAAGTATGCCGAATTTCAGAAGTCCATTTGATGTAAAGCACTCCCAATTCTTACACCAGGACAGAAAAGTCGGTTGTCCCTTCAGGCCTGCATAAAGAGGCTTATTGAGCACAGGGTTGCTTCTAGTCATTATTTCATAGAAACCACATTTGACGACCAAACTACAACCAATGACCTTATCTTGTCAAAATTACAAAGCAAGTTGACAAGGCCATACCTTGAATTTATGGACTACTCTCTTGTCCTCTCTAATGAATTCAATACAGTTTTTCAATCTGAGCTTCCACTTCTTCATTCCCTAAAGGCAAGTGTCAGCAAACTTATGAATGATGTTGCGTCTAATTTCATGGAACTAGACTATATTTGCAGTGTTGGTTTGTTTACCGAATGAATCCTTTCAGGTGAGTACCTGCCTTTAAACCAGACATATGTGGGAGTAGCTGCAACCGATTCAATGCAAGAACTCGTAGATGCTAAAGAGCCAAGTGATAATATTGATCTCTTTTACCAGTCTTGTCGAAACTATTGTATAGTCCTAATCAAGCCAATTCAAGTCCGTTTCAAGTTTGAAGACAAAATTTATGACATTTTGGCATTGGTTGAACCAAGGAATGCAAGAAATTTGGCTACCATTCGCGAGATTTCCTGTTCTAACAGAAAAATGTTGCGTCCAAAAAACGGACGTAGAATGGAGATCTCAGGCAATGACCGATGTCACTGAGCTTCATTTGGGAGATACTCATGTTGAAGACCTGTATGTTGAGCAGTACTGGATGAAGACACTTAGTCTGAAGACTCGCAGTGGTGAAACCCAGTACCCAGAATTGCGGAAGTGCATATCACTGATCTTTTCGTTACCCTTTAGTACTGTACCAGCTGAGCGTTTGTTTAGTATCCTGAAATTAATCAAAACAGACAATCGAAATAGTTTCGAGAACGTCGCACTAGTCTCACTTATTCGATTCAGTTAATGGTTGAAAAACGACGATAAAACTTCATCAACTGTCAGCATACCGAAAGCTGTTGCTGGCTTCAAGACGAAAGCAAACGCTACGTGCGACGAAGTGCTAGAGATAACAATTACTTGAACCTTTTTATGTGTTCTCGATAGTGTAAAACATTTTATGTATATCATTATCTGAAGTAAAAAATAATACTTTGATTCTACGGTACGTTTTTCGTGTAGATTGTATGGAAATCTAAGGCAAAATATCTCTTTTTTTAGGGATAAAAATAGGGAGAAATCAGACCTAAAGACAAGGAATTTTAGGGAAAATTGATATAAAAAAAGGAAAATTTAAACCGAAAAGTGGAAGCCCTGATTGAGGTAGACATCGACTGTGTAATAAATAGATATGGTGGGAGTGGAAATAGAGAAATATACTTTTTCTTATAAAATTGTGGATTCTGTAATTTAGGCGAAATATCGTGAACTTCAAAAAGCAGAAATGTACGCTAAGTTTTTATGAAAAGTAAAATTTTGATTAGTAAATATTTGAGATTTTGTCAAAGTTGACACTATTTATTAAAACACTGTTTTTAAAAAGAAGCAGTGATTAGTTAATGCTTTATTGCCTATGGTTAAAACCCTCGTTTGAAATGTGTGCTATGCATTTCTATCTCTTCGTTCTGTTTTTCTTGTAACACCCCTAAAAGAACTAGTATTTATTGTTTAATATACCTTTTACGAATATAAAAGTTGTGTCTTTACCCACATTTCCCACTCTTCATTACTATCATAGTTACTAAGCAATGCCAAAAAGTTAGGTAACATACTAAATGATTTGACCTATAAAAATTATCATAAAGAGTGCAGGACCCCAAAAGATGGCTCGAGATCTTTTTTTTTCTTTTTTTTTTACAATAGAAAGCTTATCTCCTTGGCTATAGTGGTCAGAAGTACAAAGGCAAAAAATTATGTAGAAAATATTAAATATAATATTTTTTTTATAGCTTTTTATTTTTTTTTATAGCGGGGTGGTTTTTATGGCACTTGGTTTTAACCAAGTGACATACAGCAATCGCAAATTCTGTCTGTCTGTCTGTCGGTCGGTCCCGGTTTTGCTACTTCAGGCACTTCCAGGTAAGCTAGGACGATGAAATTTGGCATACGCATCAGGGACCGAACCAGATTAAATTAAAAATAGTTATTTTCCCGACTTGACAATCTGGGGGGAGGGCAGTAGTGGGCCGTTTAATTCGGAAAAGCAGAAAAAAATGAAGCATTTTTAACTTACGAACGGTTGATCAGATCTTAATGAAATTTGATGTTTGGAAGGATATCATGTTTCAAAGCTCTTGATTTAAATCCCGACCGGATCTGGTGACATTGGGGGGAGTTGGGAGGGGGAAACCTAAAATCTTGGAAAACACTTAAAGTGGATGGATCGGGATGAAACTTGATGGAAAAAATAAGCACAAGCACTAGATACATGATTGACATAACCGGAACAAATCCGCTCTCTTTGGGGTAGTTGGGGGGGAGGGTTAATTCTGAAAAAAAATGAGGTGTTTTTAACCTACGAGTGGATGATCGGATCTTAATGGAATTTGATATTTAGAAGGATATCGTATCTCAAAGCTCTTGTTTTAAATCCCGAACGGATCTGGTGACATTTGGGGAGTTTGGGGAGGGAGCCTAAAATCATGGAAAACGCTTAAAAGTGGAGGGATCGGGATGAAACTTGTTGGGAAAAATAAGCAGAAGTCTTAGATACGTGATTGACATAATTGGAACGGATCCGCTCTATCTGGGGGAATTGGGAGGGGGAGGGTTAATGCTGAAAAATTAGAAAAAATGACGTACTTTTAACTTATGAAAGAGTGATCGGATCTTCATGAAACTTCATATTTAGAAGGACCTCGTAACTCAGATCTCTTATTTTAAATTTCAGCCAGGTCCAGCGTCATTGGGGGGGGGGACCGGAAATCTTAGAAAATACTTAAAGCGGAGGGATCATGATGAAACTGGATGGGAAGAATATAAACAAGTCGAAGATACGTGACTGAAATAATCGAACCGGATCAGGTCTCATTGGTGGAGTCGGGGGGGGGGGGATTTAATTCGGAAAAATGAGGTATTTGTAAGTTACGAACGGGTAATCAGATCTTGATGACATTTGATATTTAGAAGGATCTTGTGCTTTAAAGCTCTTATGTTAAATTCCGACCAGATCCTGTAACATTGGGGGGGGGGAGTTGGAGGGGAAAACCGGAATTCTTGGAAAACGTGAAAAATTGGGGTATTTTTATCTTACGAATAGGTGATCGGATCTTAATGAAACTTGATATATAGAAGGATCTTATGTCTCAGATGCTCTATCTTTGACTCGAATTGGAACCTGGGACATAGGGGACTGGAGGAGGGAAACAGAAATCTTGGAAAACGCTTAGAGTGGAGAGATCGGGATAAAACTTGATGGGAAGAATAAGCACAAGCTCCAGATTCGTTATTGACATAATTGAAACGGATCCGTTCTCTTTGGAGGAGCTGGGGGGTGTTAATTTGGAAAAATTAGAAAAATTGAGGTATTTTTAACTTAAGAACGGGTGACCGGATCTTAATGAAATTTGATATTTAGAAGGAATTTGTGTCTCAGGGCTCTTATTTCAAATCCCGATCAGATCTGTTGACATGGGGGGAGTTGGAGGGAGAAATCAGAAATCTTGGAAAACGCTTAGAGTGGAGGAATTGGGATGAAGCTTGGTGGATAGAATAAGCAAATGTCGTAGATACGTGGTTGAAGTAACTGTACTGGATTCGCTCTCTTTGGAGGATTTGGGGGGAGGGGTTCAGTACTTTGGCGAGTTTGGTGTTTCTGGACGTGCTAGGACGATGAAAATTGGTAGGTGTGTCAGGGAGCTGCACAAATTGACTTTATAAGGTCGTTTTCCCAGGTTCGACCATCTGAGGGGCTAAAGGGAGAGGAAAAATTTGAAAAAATGAGGTATTTATACCTTACGAGTGGGTGATCGGATCCTATTGAATCTTGATATTTAGAAGGACATCGTGACTCAGAGCTCTTATTTTAAATGCCGACCGGCATTAAGCCTTTGATTATCCTTTTAAATCAATCTATTGATTCTTATAACTTTGTTAGAGCTCATACCATATGAGCTCTTGGCTCTTAGCTTTTCTGGCCTCGTCACAAGTGTCATATGAGCTCTTAGCTCTTGTTATAGCTTACTGTGTCTTATATTAATATTTTCATGTCATTTTAATTTCAATAGATCTATTATTCAACCCTCACTAGATTTTAGATTCAATTTACGACCATTTCCACAACCTACCTACAACACATAATTGTCGAGGTTCATTTTTAATTGCGGGTATTTCTTTGTTCGTAAAGTTTATCGAAGCAACTTATTATGCGTCCCCCCTTAAGAAATTCCTTGATCTGCCCCTGTCTACACCTTTTCTTTATTCCAGTCTTAGCAACTTAGTCTTCTTAATATTAATTTTCAAACTTAATCTTGACCCTGAAACATCAAAATTTCTAGAATTTCATATATTTTCCTAAAATTTTAGATGATCTAAGTCTAGAAGATTTTTACTTCAATATTTGATTTCGTGTTCTCCCACAGCCTTCGCTGTTCTCTTTAGTAATTAAATAAAAAAAACAAGTTTTTTAAATGAAAGTAAGGAGCGACATTAAAACTTAAAACGAACAGAAATTACTCCGTATATGAAAGGCGCTTTTCCTTTTCAAGGCCCCGCTCTTTACGCTAAAGTTTGACTCTTTCTCTTAACTCTACATTTTAAAACAGTAAAAAACTTTAGCGTAAAGAGCGGGGCGTTGAGAAGGAAAAGCCCCTTTCATATACGGAGTAATTTCTGTTCGTTTTAAGTTTTAATGTCGCTCCTTACTTTCATTTAAAAAACTTATTTTTTTTATTTAATTTCTGAACGTTTTTGAATCAATGCATGTTTTCATTTTGGCTCTCCGCAGAGGAATAATTAAAACGAAATCTGTATATTTATTTTTTTGGCTAAATGGCTTTCTCATAATTTTGATCGAATGATTTAGAGAAAAAAAGAGCGGGAGAAGAAGCCTAGTTGCCCTCCGATTTTCGGTTAATTAAAAAGGCAACTAGATACTTTTAATTTTTTACGAATCTTTTTATAAGTAAAAGATATACGTAACTTATAAATTAGCTTACGTAAAGAACTTTTGTATTCTCATGTTTTCATTACATCTATGAGGGGGTTCGCCCCCTCGTCAGTACAAGTTTTTTTTTAGCTGAAAGTAAGGAGCGACATTAAAACTTAAAACGAACAGAAATTACTTCGTATATGAAAGGGGCTGCTTCCTCGTCAACGCCCCGCTCTTTACGTTAAAGTTTGACTCTTTCTCTCAACTCTGCTTTTTAAAACAGTAAAAAATTATAGCGTAAAGAGAGGGGCGTTGATGAGGAAGCAGCCCTTTTCATATACGAAGTAAATTCTGTTCGTTTTAAGTTTTAATGTCGCTCCTTACTTTCAGCTAAAAAAACTTGTTTTTTTTATTTAATTTCTGAACGTTTTTGAATCAATGCGTGTTTTGATTTTGGCTCTCCGCAGAGGAATAATTAACACGAAATTTGCAAGTTTTTTTTTGGCTAAATGGGTTTCTTATAGTTTTGATCGAATGATTTTGAGAAAAAAAGAGCGGGGGAGGAAGCCTAGTTGCCCTGCGATTTTTTGGTTACTTAAAAAGGCAACTACAACTTTTAATTTTTACGAATGTTTTTATTAGTAAAAGATAAACGTAATTTATAAATTAGCTTACGTAACGCACTTTTGCAATCTCATGTTTTTATTACATATATGAGGGGTTCACCCCCTCGTCAGTACCTCGCTCTTTACACTAAAGATTAAATTTTGTCCCAATTCATTAAGAATGACCCCTGAATCACAAAAGCAGCAGAATAAATAGTTGAAATTACTAAAAATACTTTAGCGTAAAGAGCGAGGTATTAGGAGGAGGTGAGCCCCTCATATGGGTAATAATTTCTGTTCTTTTTAAGTTTTAATGCTGCTGCTTACTTCCAGCGTGAAAAAAACTTTTTCATATTTATTTTTTCATTGTTTTTTTAAGTAATGCTAGTAAATCCTGCGCTCCCTTCATGGAAATTTTCTTCCCCCATTACAAATTCCTCGATGGAAAGTTCCCCCAGCATATCCCCCTCTTCTCAACCCCTGCCTCCGACCAAAAAATCCTCCTGAAAACGCCTGTACACTTCCCAATAACCATTACTATATTTAAGCACTGGTCAAAGTTTTGAACTTGTAACCCCTCCCACAGGGACTGTGGGGGAGTATGTCGTCCCCAAAGACATAGTTATAAGGTTTTTAGACTACGCTGAATAAAATGGCTATCTCAGAATTTTGATCCGTTGACTTTGGAAAAATAATTAGCGTGGGAGGGGGCCTAGGTGCTCTCTAATTTTTTGGTCACTTATAAAGGGCACTAGAACTTTTCATTTCCGCTAGAATGAGCCCTCTCACAATATTCTAGGACAACTGGGTCGATACGATCACCCCTGGAAAAAACAAAACAAAAAAACAAACAAACAAATAAACACGCATCCGTGATCTGCCTTCTGGCAAAAAAAAAATTCCATATTTTTGTAGATAGGAGCTTGAAACTTCTACAGTAGGGTTCTATGATACGCTGAATCCAATGGTGTGATTTTTGTTAAGATTCTATGACTTTTAGGGGATGTTTCCCCCTATTTTCTAAAATAACGCAAATTTTCTCTCGTAACTTTTGATGAGTAGACTAAACTTGATGAAACAGACAGATTTAAAATCAGCATTAAAATGCGATTCTTTTGATGTAGCTATTGGTACCAAAATTCCATTTTTTAGAGTTTTGGTTACTATTGAGCCGGGTCGCTCCTTACTACAGTTCGTTACCACGAACTGTTTGAAAAGTGCATCACAATAATAGAATACAACTCGCGATTTAATGCGAAACCAGCTACTAAACTCATTTCCTACCTTAACCAGGATAATTTTATTCTCGTATAGTCATTAATCACTTTAATGTATTTATATGGTATACCACTCAAAGGATTTGACTTTTGCCAAAGCTCTTCTATCAGCTGAATCAGACGCTTGCTCATAATCTTCTCAATTATTGATCAAAGAGTGAAAATTTGGTTGACGCATCCTTTCCCTTTCCTAAAACCACACTGTTATTCTGTTAAAACTTTATCTACATCATCTCAAAGTCTAAAAGGTATCATCATACGAAGTAATTCGGTTTCAATGGAAACCAGGCTAATGTCTCTATGATTACTACACTGACTCCCAATAACATACTCACTCACCTTTTTTTATAAGGGGGCTTAATCTAAGTTTCCCTAAAATTGCAATGTCCTTCCCTATTTTCATAAGTCATAATCTTTCGTAATTATGGCACTTGGTATTAACGAAGTGACATATAGCAATCGCCAATTCTGTCGGTCTGTCGGTCTGTCTGTGTGTCTGTCTGTCGGTCCCGGTTTTGCTACTTTAGGCACTTCCAGGTAAGCTAGGACGATGAAATTTGGCAGGCGTATCAGGGACGGGACCAGATTAAATTAGAAATAGTTGATTTCCCATTTTGACCATTTGGGAAGGGGGGTGGGGGGCCGGTTAATTCGGAAAAAATTGAAAAAATGAAGTATTTTTAACTTATGAATGGGTGATGGGATCTTAATGAAAATTGATGTTTGGAATAATATTGTGTCTCAGAGCTCTTATTTTAAATCCCGACCGGATCTGATGACATTGGGGGGAGTAGGAGGGGGGAAACCTAAAATCTTGGAAAACACTTAGAGTGGAGGGATCGGGATGAAACTTGGTGGGAAAAATAAACACAAGTCCTAGATAGATGACTGACATAAACGGAACGGATCCGCTCTCTTTGGGATAGTTGGGGGGGGGGGTTATTTCTGAAAAATTAGAAAAAATGAGGTATTTTTAACTTACGAACAGGTGATCGGAACTCAATGAAATTTGATATTTAGAAGGATATCGTGGCTCAGAGCTCTTATTTTAAACTCAAACAGATCTGGTGACATTGGGGGGGATTTGGGAGGGGGAAACCTAAAACTTGAAAAACACTTAGAGTGGAGGGATCGGGATGAAACTTTGTGGAAAAATAATCACGAGTCTTAGATACATGATTGACATAACCGGAACGGATCCGCTCTCTTTGGGGTAGTTGGAGGAGGGGTTAATTCTGAAAAATTAGAAAAAATGAGGTATTTTTAACTTACGAACGGCTTATCAGATCTCAATAAAATTTGATATTTAGAAGAATATCGTGTCTCAAAGCTCTTATTTTAAATCCTGACTAGATCTGAAGACGTTGGGGGATGTTTGGGGTGGGGGAACCTAAAATCATGGAAAACGCTTAGATTGGAGGGATCAGGATGAAATTTGGTGGGAAAAATAAGCAGAAGTCATACATACGTGATTTACATAATTTGAACGGATCCGATCTATTGGGGGGGGGGGGGTAATTCTGAAAAATAAAAAAAAATGACGTATTTTTAACTTACGAAGGAGTGATCGGATCTTCATGAAACTTCATATTTAGAAGGACCTCGTAACTCAGATGTCTTATTTTAAATCTCAACCGGATCAAACGTAATTTGGGGGGGGCAGTTGGGGGGGGGACCGAAAATCTTAGAAAATACTTAAAGCGGTGAGATCAGGATGAAACTGGATGGGAAGAATAAAAACCTGTCTAAGATACGTGACTGACATAACCAGACCGGATCTGCTCTCTTTGGTGGAATTGGAGGGTGGGGGTAATTTTGAAAATTGAGGTATTTGTAACTTACTAAAAGGTGACCAGATCTGAATGAAATTTGATATTTAGAAGGATCTTGTGCTTTAAAGTTCTTGTTTTAAATTCCGACCAGATCCTGTGACGTTGGGGGGAGTTGGAGGGGGAAACTAGAATTCTTGGAAAACGTAAAGATTGGGGTATTTTTATCTTAAGAATAGATGATCGGATCTTAATGAAATTTGATTTTTAGAAAGAATTCATGTCTCAGAGCTCTTATTTCAAATCCCGACAAGATCGTTTGACATTGGGGGGAGTTGGAGGGGGAAATCTTGAAAAAAACACTTGGAGTGTAGGAATCGGGATGAAGCTTGGTGGATAGAATGAACAAATGTCCTTGATACGTGATTGACAGAATCGTTCTGGATTCGCTCTCTTTGGGGGAGTTGGGGGGAAGGGTTCATTGATTTACGAGTTTGGTGCTTCTGGACGTGCTAGGACGATGAAAATTGATAGGCGTGTCAGGGAGCTGTGCACAATTTGACTTGATAAAGTCGTTTTCCCAGATTCGACCATCTGGGGGGCTAAGGGGAGAGGAAAAATTAGAAAAAATTAGGTATTTATAACTTACGAGTGGGTGATCGGATCTTAATGAATTTTGATATTTAGAAGGGCATCGTGACTCAGAGCTCTTATTTTAAATCCTGACCGGCATTAAGAATCTTATTTTCCTTTTTAAATCAATCTATTGATTCACAGAATTTTGTTAGAGCTCATACCATATGATCTCTTGGCTCTTAGCTTTTCTCGCCTCGTCACAAGTGCCATATGAGCTCTTAGCTCTTGTTTACACCTGACTTCACAACCACGGTATTTAAAACACTTATTTACCACACTATCAGCACCTTGGCCTTTTTTATAATTTAGTTCTTTTAGTATTTTTGCTAATTCCTCACAAAATAAATCTCCCTTCACCTCCAAAGTATTACAAACTTGTGTCACATATTTTTAAAAAGTTCTGCCCATCTGTCTAAAAATCTTTTCTTATCATTAATTGTGGCCCCGTTCCTATCTTTAACTGGGAAAGGTCCAGATTGACTATTTCTTCTCTTTTTATGGCACTTGGCATTAACCAAGTGACATATAGCAATCGCCAATTCTGTCGGTCTGTCTGTCTGTCGGTCCCGGTTTTGCCACTTTAGGCACTTCCAGGTAAGCTAGGACGATGAAATTTGGCAAGCGTATCAGGGACCAGACCAGATTAAATTACAAATAGTCGTTTTCCCGATTTGACAATCTGGAGGAGGGAGTGGGGGGCCGGTTTATTCGGGAAAAATAGAAAAAATGAAGTATTTTTAACTTATGAGCGGGTGATTGGATCTTAATGAAATTTGATGTTTGGAATGATATTGTGTCTCAGAGCTCTCATTTTAAATCCCGACCGGATCTGATGACATTGGGGGGAGTTGGAGGGGGGGGGGAAACCTAAAATCTTGGAAAACACTTAGAGTGGAGGGATCGGGATGAAACTTGATGGAAAAAATAAGTGCAAGTCCCAGATACATGATTGACATAATCGGAACTGATTCGCTCTCTTTGGAGTAGCTAGGGGGGGGGGGGGTAATTCTTAAAACTTTGAAAAAATGAGGTATTTTTAACTTACGAACGGGTGATCGGATCTCAATGAAATTTGATTTTTAGAAGGATATCGCGTCTTAGAGCTCTTATTTTAAATCCCGACTGGATCTGGTGACATTGGGGGGGATTTGGGAGGGGGAAACCTAAAACTTGGAAAACACATAGAGTGGAGGGATCGGGATGAAACTTGGTGGGAAAAATGAGCACAAGTCCTAGATACATGATTGACATAACCGGAACGGATCCGCTCTCTTTGGTGTAGTTGGGGGAGGGGTTAATTCTGAAAAATCAGAAAAAATGAGGTATTTTTAACTTACGAACGGGTGATCGGATCTCAATGAAATTTGACATTTAGAAGGATATCGTGTCTCATAGCTCTTATTTTAAATCCTGACCGGATCTGGTGACATTGGGGGAAGTTTGGGGATGGGGGAAACTAAAATCATGGAAAACGCTTAGATTGGAGGGATCAGGATGAAATTTGGTGGAAAAAATAAGCAGAAGTCTTACATGCGTGATTTAAATAATTGGAACGGATCCGCTCTATTGGGGGGGGGGGTTAATTCTGAAAAATAAGAAAAAAATACGTATTTTTAACTTGCAAAGGAGTGATCGGATCTTCATGAAACTTCATATTTAGAAGGACCTCGTAACTCAGATCTCTTATTATAAATCTCAACCGGATCAAGCGTAATTGGGGGGGGGGGGCAGTTGGGGAGACCGGAAATCTTAGAAAATACTTAAAGTGGTGAGATCTGGATGAAACTGGACGGGAAGAATAGAAACCTGTCTAAGATACTCAACTGACATAACCGGACCGGATCTGCTCTCTTTGGTGGAATTGGGGGGAAGGGTAATTTTGAAAATTGAGGTATTTGTAACTTACGAAAGGGTGACCAGATCTTAATGAAATTTGATATTTAGAAGGATCTTGTGCTTTAAAGTTCTAATTTTAAATTCCGACCAGATCCTGTGACATTGGGGGGAGTTGGAGGGGGAAACCAGAATTCTTGGAAAATGTGAAAATTGGGTATTTTTATCTTACGAATAGATGATCGGATCTTAATGAAATTTGATTTTTAGAAGGAATTCATGTCTCAGAGCTCTTATTTCAAATTATTCCCGACCAGATCTTTTGACATTGGGGGGAGTTGGAGGGGAATATCTTGGAAAAACACTTGGAGTGGAGGAATCGGGATGAAGCTTGGTGGATAGAATAAACAAATGTCCTTGATACGTGATTGACAGAATCGTAGTGGATTCGCTCTCTTTGGAGGAGTTGGGGGGAGGGGTTCAGTGATTTGGCGAGTTTGGGGCTTCTGGACGTGCTAGGATGATGAAAATTGGTAGGCGTGTCAGGGGGGGTGCACAATTTGACTTGATAAAGTCGTTTCCCAGATTCGACCATCTGAGGGGCTAAAGGGAGAGGAAAAATTAGAAAAAATTAGGCATTTATAACTTACGAGTGGGTGATCGGATCTTAATGAATTTTGATATTTAGAAGGGCATCGTGAGTCAGAGCTCTTATTTTAAATCCTGACCGGCATTAAGCCTCTTATTTTTCTTTTTAAATCAATCTATTGATTCATAGAATTTTGTTAGAGCTCATACCATATGACCTCTTGGCTCTTAGCTCTTCTCGCCTCGTCACAAGTGCCATATGAGCTTTTAGCTCTTGTTTTTTAACATGTCAGTACACTATTTTACTATTATGGCGTCTGGCTACATCTACCAAATTTTATCCGAGAAGAATTATCCATCTATCCGAATCTAGCGTAAATGCTGTCTGGAAGATCTTATTCTAATTGTGGTTGCTTATAACAAATATCATAGGGTTTTACAAGCGAAAAAGTAGAACAAGACCCAAAATATAAATTAACCCCCGGAACCTGATTCACACAAGGAAAAAACCCTAGGGAAATCAAAGAAGAGGAATTTTTCTAGAATTAGTTTTTTTTAAACAAAGATATTAATTGGAAGATATTTTGAACTCTAGAGGTCTTTTCTACCCCTCCAGCCGGCTCAACTCCCAAATACAGAGGCTAGAAGATCTTATTCTAATTCTTGATTGCTTGTTATAAATGCCATGGGGTTTTAGAAACGACAAAAATGAAAACTAAAATAAAATAGAAATTTGTATGTCTATTTCAGTAATAATCACTTACTTTTGCCTGGTTTGCCTGCTTAGGTGGCAAGGCATTCTTTAGGCGACTATTTAATTAAGTGATCGTAAAATCATTAAATAATAATGCAAAATTAGCTCAAAGTCAGAACCTTCAAAGTTGTCATGACGTGATTAATATTCGCTTACTGTTTTCTGACTGTCAAACTTCATTTTGACAGTTTTTTCGGTCCGGCTAAAATCTTTCAGAAGATTTAAGAAAAATATATCAGGACGATGGGGGACGAATTTATCATAGTTGGGACCTACCAAAAGTATCAAATTTATTAATCTTAAAGTAGGCCATCAAACGTTATTTGTATGGTAAAATTTGCAGAATTATATAAAAAGGAGAATATCCAAAAAAAGAGGTGCAATCCAAATATTGTTTTTCTAATTAAATGGAGCAGAATTTTCTTTTAAAGTTTAGGAAAGGCATATATACTAGGACAACGCTAAAAATCAGCTCAAAGGGAACATTACTTAGCAACTTGACAGCTTTGGGAGCTGCCTCTGGGGCTACCCACTTTGATTGAAAACCTTCCCAATGCTCGGGAAATAAAGTTTGACTGTCTTTTTAATCAAATTTCATAGTCAATCCACAAATTTCCAATAGCTTTCAATGATGGCTAGTCCACTGGGATAATTTGCTAATGGATCCTTTACCTTGGAGACGGTAAGCGGACGATGAGGTTCACAAAATTATTCTTATGGTATTGAAGTTCCCTAAATTCAATGAATTCTATAAATTTTGAGACTTCACAAAAATTGTCAAAATATATGACTTCTTACTATACATTTTCTACTAAAAAAAAAAACAGATTCTTCTTATGTATATAGCCTATAGTTATCAAAATTCTATTTTTTAGAGTTTCGCTTGCTATTGGAATTGGTCACTGTTTGCCTATCTTCTATTGTTTCTATGTTTCTATTGTTTTGTAAGCCAAGGTTGAAATTGCTCTGATCTTTTTTGAATTAAGAAACTTTAGCATGGTTAAATGTTTAACTGTAATAGGAAATCCATTGGTTTAAAGCTCATTTAAAGATTTAGAAAAGATAGCCATGCTGATCTTACTTTATGTAATAAGTAATTGTCTGTAACACGAACACCTAACCATTCACAGGAGGCTGCACAGCGATTAGCGAAAGCCATCATATCTCCAGAATACTTTTGCAGTCAGAACCAGGTGGCTTACGATTTTACATGGGAGTATACCCTGTTTGCCTTGTGGCTGGAGAAACGAGTTAAACCATTCAAGTGTAGTCTTTATTCAGGGGGAGAATTTTGTGTTTGAAGGAAGAGTTAATTTTTTTCTTACGATCCTCTCAAAAGGGTATACACTGTTTTTTTTTTCCACCTGTCGTCCAATAGACTGTTTGGCTAGTGCAATCTAAATTATAAGGTCCGGTTCAATTTCAAAACAAATGATAATATGTTCCAGGAATGCTGAATGCAGCAGGTTAAAATAGTACATATTGTAGCAAACTAACATATGTAACCATAACTCATTATGAATAATAAAATTCAATTGCTTAACCAGGATACAAACACGGATTTCAATACAATGAGCAGAGAGATTAATGATCACGATTTTATCAAACAAATTTAATGAAGATGAGATCTCTCATCTCAAAATTTCCGGTCAAGTATTAAATTTAATTGATATACGAGCAATGATTTTGATTTCGTTTATTCATTATATCCTTACTGAACTGCCTCTTCTCGAGTCAGTAGCATCAAGCTAATAAAATTAATTTAAGTCATAAAACTTACTAGCTGTTGTAGCATTTATCAAAGGCATCGTTATAGCGTTACTTATTGTATTAAATGAAAAAAAACAAGTTTTTATCTATTGAAAGTAAGGAACAATATTATAATTTTAAAGGAGCAAAAATTATTACATATTTGAGGAGGCTGCCCCCTCCTCGATAACTCTCTCTAAACGCTAAATTTTTTTAGTAAAGATAAAAAATCTTCTCATTGTCTTAATTAAACGACCCTCGTGTTTCAGGAGCCGTTCTTAAAGAATTGGAACAAGATCTAAACTTTTGCGTAGAGAGCGAGGTATTGAGGAGGAGGAAACCCTCCTCATATACGTAATACTGTTCATGTTAAGTTTAATGTTGCTCCTTACTTTTAGTTGAAAAAACGTGTTTTTTACTATATTCCGATAGTTTTTAAACAATGGCGGAAAATCTGGCTCCACCTCCATGGAAAAATCCTCCCCCACGAAAAAATTCCCTAAGAATTTCAGCCCTTGGGGAAAATTTACCCCGGACAATTACCCTTAACATCTTCACACATAAAACTGAGTCGGCAAAGAGAAAGTAAAACAAATAAAAAGAATTTCGTAAAATAAAAAGAATTCTGGCAATTTCCCCTAGAGTAAAATTTCCCTTGAAAGGTTCACCCCCCTAAGAACTTCCCACCCCATGGAAAATTCTTCCCGTGGAAAATCCCCAGCAGAAAATTCATTCCCTCCACCCCCTACAAGAAAAATGTATGCACACTTCCCAGTAACCAATGCTATACGTAAACAATGGGCACATTTTATAACTTACCTTTCTACATGGGCTCCGGGGGCCGGGGGTTGAAGTTATCTTAAAAACATAGGTATTGACCCTTTCAACTATGTTCAACAAAATGGCTGTCTCATAATTTTGATAGCTTGAGTTTAGGGAAAAAGAGCGTGGGAGAGGAGCTAGTTTTCATTAAATCTTTTTGGTCACTTAAAAAGTCAGTAGAACTTTTAAATTTCCGTGTGATTAAGCCCTCTCCCAATATTCTAGGACCATTGGTACGCTACGATCACCCCTTAAAAAAACCACACATCCTATCTCTTGGAAAAAATTCAAAGAGCTTGAAACTTGTACTTCTCTGATACCCTAAATCTGATGTTGTAATTTTCATTAAGATTATTTGACTTTTAGGGAAACGTTTTATTTCTTTTTTTGAAAATCAGGCAAATACTTCCAGGCTCGTAGCCTTTGATGGGTAACACTAAACTTAATGAACTCTTATATATTTGGATTCAGCATAAAAAGCCAATTCTTTTGATACATATATTAGTATCAAAATTCCGTTTTTAGAGTTTCGGTTACTATTTAGCCACGTTGCTCCTTACTTACAGTTTGTTACCACGACCTGTTAGAAAAAGCCATAAGCCTTCCATGTATTAATGTTTATTTATATTTTTTTCCAGTGGTAGTTCATATGGAAGGGGTGGTTGTATAAACTTCGGAGGGGGTTCATTTGATTCGATGTCAAAATCCCCTTCCAAGCCCTGTTTTCCCAAGCAAAAATCTTAGATGGCCATCTTTTTTTGAATAGTGCAAATGTAACTATGCCTTCGAACTTGACAATACATCCCAAAACCCCCCGAGCAAGAGCTGTAAGTCATACGAGTTGCCCATTTTTAACGTATAAGGCTTTTTATTGGAATTAATTAAAAAAAAAACTTTCCGGAAAAGAAGTTTTCTAAAGAAAAGTAAAGGCTACATGAAACTTAAGATCAGAAGAAATAGAAACTACATTAACTCAAACTCAAAACAACCAGAAATTACTAGTAAAGAATAAGTGAAACCAAAAACGAACAGAAATTAAATAAACAATCATAAAAAAATATACACGAGGTACTAATATAACTGAATAAATAAATCTCAAAACGAGTAAAGCTTATGTTGGATATACAAATCAAGCTTAAAACGAACAAAAATATTTTGCTATTGAGGCAGAAATGAAACCCAAAACGAACAGAAATTAAATAAACAATCACAGCAGGAAAAAAAACAATAGTTACTAATATAAATGAGTAAATAAATGTTAAAACGAGTGGAAATTAAATTGAATTTGCAAATCCAGTTCGAAACGAACATAAATCTCCAAAAAGAAGAGTTTGGGTTTTGCCTCCTTCTTTCACTGTAAAATTCTGAAATCTAATGTGTCTAAAGTCTAAAACCTACAGCCCTTGCACTGTAAATCGAAGTTACCACGTAAATCACTAAATCCAAGTATCAAAGTAAGCAAAGTATCAAAGTAACAATAATTAAGTTCCGTGACTCAGAGCCGTTTCCCCGGGACGGGGAGGGGGTCAACCCTGGAAGCAGAGTTATTTGGTCTTTGAACTATCTTGAAAAAAATCGCTATCTCCAAATTTAGACCAGATACCCTTTGGGAAAGTTGGGCGTGGGCTAGTTGGCCATTTATCACTTTTGACTCTTAAAAAAGAGCTAGAAGTTTGAATTTCCGTTTGAATAAGCCGTTTGAATAAGGACAACTTACATAAGTTACAATCCTCGTCCCGGGGGCTAGGGAAGATTTCTCAACCCCTAAGTTATAGTAATTTGAATTTTTGACTATTTTGAACAAATGGCTATTTCAAAATTTTGATAAGATGCATTTGGAGAAAAAAAACACAGGGGGAGGGGACTTGTTATTTTTTGATCACTTGCGATTTTTAAGAACTTACAACCTACATAAGTTACAATTTTCTAGTAATTTGAATTTTGGAACAATTAGAACCAAATGTCTATCTAAAAATTCTATCGGATGTATTCGGGGGAAAAAGCGTGAGGGGTGGGGGGTAGATACCTCCGATCATTTTTGGTGACTCTTAAAAAGGTAACTGTAACTTTTAATTTCCAATCAAACGAGCCGTCTGTGAAGTTTATGCGACCATCCATTCCATAAGAACCTTATATGCCCCCAGCCCACATTTTACAACTCTTACCCCTGGATTCTGGGAATGGGGCTATTTTATCCCTTGAGTTTTGTTATATTATCTTTGATCTATTTTAAACAAAATGGCTATATAAAAAATTCGATTGGACACATTTGGGGAAAAGAAGGTTGAGAGGAGGGGGGGCTAGTCACCATCGGATCAATTTCGGCTCTTAAAAGGAAAATATAACTTTCAATTCCTAATCAAATGAGCCCCCTTCGAAGTTTATACGATCACCTAATCCATAAGAACCTTACATGCCACTGCAGCATAAATTACAACCCTTCCCCTGACTTTGGAAGAAGAGGGGGTAAGTTGAAAACGAAATTAGAAGGGGGTAAGTTGACTTCGAGCATTTCCACAGCCTTCTCGTACAGAAAAGACCTTAATCCTTCTAGTAACCAATAATATTCATGTTCATTTATCTGAACCTCTGTTTAAAAAAATACGTAATTTTAATACCAAGGTACCCAAGGCAGTCGGTAAATTCTGTTAGCCAGAACCAGCAAACAAATTTGCAGCTTTGCAGGTGTCCAGCCATAACAATATTATTACTACCATCTCAATACCATTTCCCACAATCACAGCAAAAACCATATCTTACACAGTGGCGGATCATGAGGGGGGAGGAGGTTGTTTTGAAACAGCACAATAAGGTGACACCTTGTTGTCATCTAAGTGCAAACAGCTGCTGTATGTCGCTATTACCCTCCTTCTCTCTACATTCAAATTCCCGAAAAAAAATTTTGTGGAATAAGCTGCAAATATGTAATTTATTTTTTATTTCATTTTGTACACAGGATGAGAAAATTCTTCATTCCTCTTTTCTTTTATCAAGAAAAAAAAGGAGAAAATGTGCCAGATAGCTCTGAAGCAGCCACTAGCAAAAGCGAACATGTTACATTTGTTCAAATCCAAACTTCCCCTCGCCAGTCTCTCTCCAGTCGAATATTCAACCACAATTGTCTTAAAATATTCGAAACTTCTCTTTACCTCCTTCCATGTAGTTCCAATGTTCTATAAACTGTTCTGTGCGACTCCTTCCCACCTTATTCAGAGTAAACCTGCCTGTCGTTTTGTCTCATTTCTTTGGCCAAGAAGCACGATTTCCAGCCTACCAGATGTGTACTCCTTCATTTGTACAATATTTGTACATGTCAATCTTTATTTCATTATTATAAAAAAAACTAGTTTTATCAACTGAAAGTAAGGAGCAACATTAAAACTCAAAACGAACAGAAATTATTTCAAATAAGAAGGAGTTGCCCCCTTCTCTATACCTTGCTCTTTACGCTGACGCTTTTAGCACTTTTAAAAAAAGGTTACCATTCTAATTAAACGGACCATTCATATACAAAATAATTCCTGTTGGTTCTAAGTTTTAATGTTGCTCCTTACTTTCAGTTAAACAAAACTTGTTTTTATATTTAATTTCTGATTGTTTTCAAATAATTTCGGTAAGTTTGGCTCACCCTCCATGAAAAATACCCCCTTATGGAAAACTTTCCCGTGGAAATTTCCTCCCCCGTAAAATATCTTCTGGACCGTTCCATTCGCGCTGAAAATCTCCTCCTGTACAATTTTTTGCGGACGATTTAGTCTGAAAAATTATCCTTAGCATGCTTTCATTTGAAGAAGACTTTAATTTCTAATCATTTTTTTCTATCACTTTCAAAATCCTTCCGTAGGAATTTTTTTTCCGGGAAATCCAAACCCACTGAAAAAAAAGCCCCTGGACAATTCTCCCAGAGCGTCTCCACGTGCAAAATTGAGTTGGAAAAGAGAAAGTAAGACAAATAAAAGGAATTCTGTCAATTCCCCTAGTGTAAAATTTACCCCTCAGAAAGTTCCCCCCCAGAGATTTCCCTCCCTACGACAAATTCTCCTATGGAAACCCACTCCAAGCGTAAATACCCCCCCCCATAAAAAATCGTCCCAGTAACATACTCAAATTTAGTTATTCCCAATAACAAAACAGTGGGCAAATTTCATAGCTTACAGGCCTTTCCTTACAAACTGTGGGGGGGGGGGGCTCGTATTAAATCTAAAGGCATATTTATTGGGCTTTTGAACTACATTGAAAAAATTTCTGTACTGGACTTATGAACTATACAGAACAAACAATTTTTGATCGGATAATTTCGGGGTAAAAATAGGTGTGGGAGGGGGGAGGATAGTTGCCCTCTTATCTTTCTTGCCATTTCAAAAGGAAACTTTTAATTTCCGTTTGAATACACCCTCTACTGATGTTGTAGGACTATTATTTCGGCACGATCACCCCAGTGAACAAGAGCTAAGAGCTCATATGGTACTTGTGACGAGGCGAGAAGAGCTAAGAGCCAAGAGATCACATGGTATGAGCACTAACAAAATTCTATGAATCAATAGATTCATTTAAAAAGGAAAATAAGAGGCTTAATACCGGTCAGGATTTAAAATAAGAGCTCTGAGTTACGATGTCCTTCTAAATATCAAAATTCATTAAGATCCGATCACCCACTCGTAAGTTATAAATACCTAATTTTTCCTTTCCCTTTAGCCCCCCAAATGGTCGAATCTGGGAAAACGACTTTATCAAGTCAAATTGTGCAGCTCCCCGACACGCCTACCAATTTTCATCGTCCTAGCACGTCCAGAAGCACCAAACTCGCCAAATCACTGAACCCCTCCCCCAACTCCTCCAAAGAGAGCAAATCCAGTACGATTCTGTCAATCACGTATCAAGGACATTTGTTTGTTCTATCCACCAAGCTTCATCCCGATTCCTCCACTCCAAGTGTTTTTCCAAGATTTCCCCCTCCAACACCCAAAATGTCAAAAGATCTGGTCGGGATTTGAAAAAAGAGCTCTGAGGCATGGATTCCTTCTAAAAATCAAATTTCATTAAGATCCGATCATCTATTCATAAGATAAAAAATACCCCAATTTTCACGTTTTCCATGAATTCCGGTTTCCCCCTCCAACTCCCCCAATGTCATAGGATCTGGTTGGAATTTAAAATTAGAACTTTAAAGCACAAGATCCTTCTAAATATCAAATTTGATTAAGATATGGTCACCCTTTCGTAAGTTACAAATACCTCAATTTTCAAAATTACCCCCCCCCCCCAATTCCACCAAAGAGAGCAGATCCGTTCCGGGTATGTCAGTCACGTATCTTAGACAGGTTTCCATTCTTCCCATCCAGTTTCATCCTGATCTCACCGCTTTAAGTATTTTCTAAGATTTCCGGTCCCCCAACTGCCCCCCCCCCCCAATTACGCTTGATCCGGTTGAGATTTAAAATAAGAAATCTGAGTTACGAGGATCTTCTAAATATGAAGTTTCATGAAGATCTGATCACTCCTTCGTAAGTTAAAAATACGTTTTTTTCTTATTTTTCAGAATTAGCCCCCCCCCCAATAGAGCGGATCCGTTCCAATTATTTAAATCACGTATGTAAGACTTCTGCTTATTTTTCCCAACAAGTTTCATCCCGATCCCTCCAATCTAAGCGTTTTCCATGATTTTAGGTTTCCCCACCCCAAACTTCCCCCAATGTCACCAGATCCGGTCAGGATTTAAAATAAGAGCTTTGAGACACGATATCCTTCTAAATATCAAATTTCATTGAGATCCAATCACCCGTTCGTAAGTTAAAAATACCTCATTTTTTCTAATTTTTCAAATTAACCCCTCCCCCAACTACCCCAAAGAGAGCGGATCCGTTCCTGTTATGTCAATCGTGTATCTAGGACTTGTGCTCATCTTTCCCACCAAGTTTCATCCCGATCCCTCCACTCTAATTGTTTTCCAAGTTTTAGGTTGCCCCTCCCAATTCCACCCCCCCAACGTCACCAGACCCGGTCGGGATTTAAAATAAGAGCTCTGAGACACGATATCCTTCTAAATATCAAATTTAATTGAGATCCGATCACTCGTTCGTAAGTTATTAATACCTCATTTTTTCTTATTTTTCAGAAATACCCCCCCCCCCCCAACTACCCCAAAGAGAGCGGATCTGTTCCGTTTCTGTCAATCATGTATCGAGGACTTATGTTTATTTTTCCCACCAAGTTTCATCCCGATCCCTCCACTCTAAGTGTTTTCCAAGTTTTAGGTTTCCCCCTCCCAAATCCCCCCCAAAGTCACCAGATCCGGTCAGGATTTAAAATAAGACTTCTAAGACACGATATCCTTCTATACATCAAATTTCATTGAAATCCGATCACCCGTTCGTAAGTTAAAAATACCTCATTTTTTCTAATTTTTCAGAATTACCCCCCCCCCCCCCCCTTAGCTATCCCAAAGAGAGCAGATCCGTTCCGATTTTGTCAATCATGTATCTGGGACTTGTGCTGATTTTTCCCATCAAGTTTCATCCCGATTCCTCTACTCTAAGTGTTTTCCAAGATTTTAGGTTCCCCCCTCCAACTCCCCCCAATGTCATCGGATCCGGTCGGGATTTAAAATAAGAGCTTTGGGACACAATATCATTCCAAACATCAAATTTCATTAAGATCCCATCACCCGCTCATAAGTTAAAAATACATCATTTTTTCTATTTTTTCCGAATTAACCGGCCCCCCACTCTCCCCCCCCCCAGATGGTCAAATCGGGAAAACGACTATTTCTAATTTAATCTGTTCCGGTCTGTAGTGCCTAAAGTGGCAAAACCAGGACCAACAGACCGACAGACAGAGCGACAGACCGACAGAATTTGCGATTGCTATATGTCACTTGGTTAATACCAAGTGCCATAAAAAAAAAAAAAAGAAAAAAAAATAACAAAATAAACACGCATCCGTGATCTTTCTTCTGGTAAAAAACGCGAAATTTCAAATTTTTGTACATAGGAACTTGAAAATTCTACAGTAAGGTTCTTTGATATGCTGAATCTGATGGAGTGACTTACTGATGGTGTGATGCCTTGACCTTTAGCCTTTAAAGTTTCGGTTACTATTGAGCCAAATCCCTTCTTACTTGCAGTTTTTTTTTATCACGAACTGTTTGATAGCCGTAGAAAGTGAGATCCAACCACATTTTTCTTACAGCTTACTTTTTGATTTTCAGAAAGTCAAGCAAATATTTAAAACAAACTTTATGTAATTCTTTTGCAAAGCATTTAAACCGATTTTCCTTAGTATTTCCAAGCGCCCACGCTTCAGAACCATACCCTACCTTGTCAAGAATGAGGCTCCCTCAATTTCTAGATTTATCTTCCTATACTTTCAAATCTTTTTTCGTCAACGAAAAAACAACCAGCGCCCTGGTTATTCTCCTTTTTAATATCCACTTGTTCGCTTTACTTGTGGCGTAAAATCGCCTATTCACCTTCATTTTTTCTGTTCTAAGCGACACGAGAGTGGCTTCCCCCTCCTCATCACCTTGCTCTTCATGCTAAAGTTTTTTGTTCCTTAAAATAAAAAGGCTTCTTATTGTTCTAATTAAACGACCCTTGTATTTCATGAGTCGTTATTAAAGAATTGGGACAATATTGACCGTCTTTAGTTTCAATTTTGCTTCTTACTTTGAGTTGAAAAAAATTTTTCTTTATTCATTAAATTTCGAATCATTTTCAAATATTACCAGAAAATCCGGCTTCCCATCCATGGAAGTCCCCCCACGGAAAGATCCTATAGAAAATTAAATCTCGGAAAAATTTCCTCACGACAATTGCGCTTAACAGCTCCATACGTAAAATTGAGTTGACAAAGAGAGAGTAAGACAAAAAAAAAGAATTTCGGATAGGAATTCCGGCAAAATCCCCAAGTGTAAAATTTCCCCTGAAAATTTTACCCCCGGAATCCCCCCGAAAAATGTATAAACACTTCCCAATAAAAAAACACTATACGTTCAAAATAACCAAGTTTTATAACTTAAAGACCTATCCCTATGTTTGTTTTTTTTTGGGGGGGGGTCATGTTATCTCAAAAGGCATAGTTATTAGACCTTTAAACTATGCCGAACACAATAGCTATCTCAAAATTTTGGTCGGACGATTTTGGGGAAAAAGGGGGCACGGGAAGGGGGGTAGTTGCACTCCAATCTTTTTGGTAATTTAAAAAGGGCAGTAGAACTTATTATTCCCATTCGAATGAGCCCTTTCCCGATGTTCTAGGATCATTGTTTCGATATGATCGCCCCAGATAAAAAAAAATGAACAAGCATCCGTGATCTTTCTTCTGGCAAAAAAAAATATAAAATTCCACATTTTTGCAGATAGGGGCTTGAAACCTCTACATCATGGTTCTCTGATAGGCTTTCTTTACTTTCAAGGAGTATTTCCCCCTTTTTCGAAAATTAGGCAATTTTTCTCAGGTTCGTAGTCTTTAGTGAGTAACACTAAACTTAATGAATCTTATGTATTTGGAATCAGCAGAATTAGTTGATTCTTTTGCTATACTATTGATATCAAACTTGCGTTTTTTAGGGTTTCGGTACCAATATTTTTACTGATATTTACGAGTATGCGTTTTCTTTTAAGTGACCTGAAGTTATTAGCAAACACCATTGGTAAAGAAAAAAAATTTCGACTAATTTTTAATAAGTAAACAAGAAAGGCACAGTATTAACCATGTCAAACCCAAACAGTCGTAAAATAACACTCAATTTCGTAATGATGAAACTCGCAATAAATAATCACACAGACATCACTAATATACAGTTCCAAAGAAGATATCATATACTCAAAATGACCTCTGGAATAGTATTGCGCAATACATCCATTCAGAACGCATGTACAGTAGAATACGAAACAAGTCCAAATTAAATAAGCCTCGGTCACAGACCAGGATATGTACTACAATAATACTATTCATAAGAGGGAGGGGGATGAACATACACATTAAATCACAAATGTTTCTATCAAATTAGTGCTAATACATTTCCAAAGAAGGACAAGAAACCAAATTGTGTGATTAGAAACTTTCAGATTTAAACCGGGGTTTTGACGCAAACTGAATAAAAACATGTTGACAACAAAAAGTAATTCTAGGATTCGATCAAACCACATGCAGAATTAAACTGACATTCAAAAAATAGCAACTACCCATTGATCATTACACATTAACTTGGAATTATATAATTGTTGTTTTCTCAATTATATACCACCCATGTGTTATTTTTTTTTTGTTCGAGCAAAAAAGAAAACTGTGCCAAAATTCTCATAAAAATATAATAATATTCAGTCTATTTCTAA
This sequence comes from Artemia franciscana, assembly GCF_032884065.1. Lineage (NCBI taxonomy): Eukaryota > Metazoa > Arthropoda > Branchiopoda > Anostraca > Artemiidae > Artemia > Artemia franciscana. The sequence continues at coordinate 25,933,536 of NC_088864.1, forward strand.
TCTTTTGTGTGCAAACACTTTAAAAAAACGCTAATGAATATAAACTATCACAGATTCTATTCGGCAATCCTTAAGCCATGAAGGTTATAGCCAATAATTTTATCAAACAGTTCGTGGTAACGAACTAAAAAATGGAATTTTGATACCAATAGCTACATCAAAAGAATCGCATTTTAATGCTGATTTTAAATATATAAGTTTCATCAAGTTTAATCTTACCCATCAAAAGTTCCGAGCCAGAGAGAATTTGCCTTATTTTAGAAAATAGGGGGAAACAACCCTTAAAAGTCATAGAATCTTAACGAAAACCACACCATCAGATTCAGCGTATCAGAGAACCCAATTATAGATGTTTCAAGCTCCTATCTACAAAAATGTGGAATTTTGTGTTTTTTGCCAGAAGGCAGATCACGGATGCGTGTTTATTTGTTGTTTTTTTTTCCAGGGGTGATCGTATCGACCCTGTGGTCCTAGAATCTTGCGAGGGCTCATTCTAACGAAAATGAAAAGTTCTAATGCCCTTTTTAAGTGACCAAAAAAATTGGAGGGCACCTAGGCCCCCTCCCACGCTAATTATTTTTGCAAAGTCACCGGATCAAAATTCTGAGATAGCCATTTTATTCAGCGCAGTCAAAAAACCTTATAACTATGTCTTTGGGGACGACTTACTCCCCCACAGTCCCCTTGGGAGGGGCCAAAAGTTACAAACTTTGACCAGTGCTTACATATAGTAATGGTTATTTGGAAGTGTACAGATGTTTTCTGGGGGATTTTTAGGTGGGGGGGGGGGTTGAGAAGAGGGGGATACGTTGGGGGAACTTTACTTGGAGGAACTTTCATGGGGGAAGAAAATGAAGGGAGCGCATGATTTTCTAGCATTATTTTAAAAAAAAACAATGAAAAATAAATATGAAAAAGTTTTTTCAACTGAAAGTAAGGGAAAGCATTACAACTTAAAACGAACAGAAATTATTACGCATATGATGGGCTCACCTCCTCCTAATACCTCGCCCTTTACGCTAAAGTGTTTTTAGTAATTTCAACTATTTATTCTACGGCTTTTGTGATTCGGGGGTCATTCTTAATGAATTAGGATAAAATTTAAGCTTTAGTGTAAAGAGCGAGGTACTGACGAGGGGATGAACCGCTTCATATACGTAATAAAAACACGAGAATACAGAAGTTCGTTACGTAAGCTAATTTGTAAGTTACGTATATCTTTTACTAATAAAAACATTCGTGAAAAATTAAAAGTTCTAGTTGCCTTTTTAAGTAACCAAATGATCGGAGGGCAACTAGTCCTCCTACCCCGCTCCCTTTTTTCTCAAAATCATTCGGTCAAAACTATGAGAAAGCCAATTATCCACAAAAATAAATATGCAAATTTCGTTATAATTATTCATCTGCGGAGAGCCAAAATCAAAAACATGCATTGATTCAAAAACGTTCAGAAATTAAATAAAAAAAAAAAAGTTTTTTCAACTGAAAGTTTTTTCACTATTTTAAAAAGTAGAGTTAAGAGAAAGAGTCAAATTTTAGCGTAAAGAGCGGGGTGTTAATGAGGAAGCAGCCCCTTTCATATACGAAGTAATTTCTGTTCGTTTTAAGTTTTAATGTCGCTCCTTACTTTCAATTAAAAAAACTTGTTTTTTTTTATTTATTTTTCAGTACAATAGATTGAGGTTTGAAATTGAATGGTTTTATTTTCAAAATTAGTGTTTTTCAACCAGGAATGGTTTAAAAATTACTGTTGTTCTCAATGAAATTCAACTCTTAGTCTTATCCCAACGGAAAGAGGTTCATTGCCAATAACGTATCTGTTAATTAACAACAAATTTTCTAAAAACAATTTACATGTTAATTCTACAACAATCAAATAAAATCGGAAATATAGACGATAATATTTTGATCATCTTGAGCACCTAGACGGTATTATTATAGGATCTAATTTACATCACTGTTCATCGTGGGAGGGTCATTTATATAAGAAAATAACAGAAGTCCATGCTTCATAAGCATATCCACTATTGCTGCATTGATTCTAAGCTGCACTTTCAGCCAGATTCATTATTGTTTCTGAGTTGTCTTGATCAGACAGTATATTGACGATTGAATCTCTTTGAGGCCTGGAAGGACGCGCACTTCTTCGAATACTATTTCGAATAAACTGGCTGACTTCGTTTAATGTTATTTGGTTTTCACTAAGGGTATTTTGGCAACTTGATTGCGCACTTCGGCAAAACTGCTGTATACTTTCCGCATAGCTTGGTGGAGATGGCTGATTAGCTGTTTCAGCATCATTGCTGGCGTTTTCCAGAAGCGATGGACGAAGTCGACGAAAAGATTCCCGAAGAATTTTCGCCACCCTGTAAGTAAAATTATATTAAAATTAAACTTCAGCTAGCTAATCTCTATACCAAGGATGTTCAATCTTTTATTATAGTGGGCCGCAACGTCACTGGAAAAATTTAATGGACTGTAAAACCTATTAAATTTCAAGAAAAATGGATAGATAAAGAAACAATTAAAAGCAATTCATTTTATTTTTGAAAATGGGAACAAATAACAGATATATAGGAAAAATCTACTCGGAAATCGTTTTCACAAATGAGACGATTTCTCTGATTGTCAATCAAGTTTTCCAACATGTCGGAAAACAGTGAACACGACGACCGTCGTGATTAAGAGCTTTTCAAACACTAAGTTCGTCAATCACAAACACAGGTTTTGACTGTAAGATTGAGTGCGCTTTTGCGAAAACGTAAGAAGAGAGGCGAGCAGTCTCAGAGCTGTACACACCGAGTCATTACCAACTCTCGATTAACACTGACGCAACCGTGCCATACTAGAAAGTTGTACTGGTAGTGTATGGTGTACGAAGGCTGTTTAGGTGTGGCATAAAAATCCCTGTTCTAGATCGAGTCTTATTTAGTTTCATTTTATCCGTTTCAGATTTTTCTTTAATAATGTTTTAAAAGAAATATTACTTTTTTTGGAAACGAATGCTGTTTCCATCCAGTCACGACTTGACTCGGTACTAATCATTATGCCTCAAACACAAGGACTTAATTTTTTTTCCATGCCCAGCAGTCGTCTTTTTCCAAGTATGAAAAGGTTTATTTTCCATTAACAGTGAAAAAGGGCATTTGCTCTGTTTTTTTTTACATTCTTATCGGAGAAGGAGGAAAAAAAAGCCTCTTCTATACCACCGGAAGTACATTCAAGAATCAGGTTCATTTCTAAATAAGAATAAATGAAGTTAAGCAAACCTTCCATATTCAAATTCCTGCCTCCAAAGTAATACTGGCAAACCTATTCAGGACTTTTAAAGAAAATAATTTTGAAAGATGAGAAAAAACGCGACAAAGGGGGAAAGGAGGTTAGTGAAAACATGAAAACAAAAACCGTTAGACCCTCTTCCACCGTCTTCCGGGCAAAAATAAATAAAAAGACCACAAAAACCGACCACTAAAAAGAAGACCCTTTCCATGCAACGGTGAAAGGTTAACTCAATATAAAATCCGAGTTCATTTTATTTAATGCCTTTTGAACAGCTAATGGCTTAGTAGATCTGGTATTATATGACATTTTATGAGGCTCCAAAACATGACAATGTAAAAGAAAAAAAATCGGAATTATTAAGTTCGTTATAAATGGAGCTCAAATAAGTCTTTTCGGTATATGTTTCTTATTTTCGACTGCCTCTCTGAAAACTTGCAGGAGACCTTCAACAGATGTAATAATGGAGGTGAGTCTAAACAAAATGAAGTTGTGTGGGTTGTCGTACACATGTTGGGCCAAGGCGGATTCTCGAGCCTTTGGCGTAGCTTCATGGCTTTGTCAAGGAAATACTCCCAAAGTTTAACCCCACCTTGACTAAACATTCTCTGCGACGGAAAATGTCTGTGATGAGAATAGTTACAGAATCCATTACAGTAATTGAAAATATTGAGAAACTTCTTTCTCAAATAGGGAGGGTTGAACCTACATTATGACGTAAGTGTCAGGTGGCTACTGTGGAAACAAGGAGGCATCTGATAGAAGACTGTTCCAGCTAGGATTAAATACCGGGTTGAGATATTTTATTTTATTATTGTGAATCTGGAAGACATAGTGAAGAAAGGAGAAGTCCGGTAGTTATCAAGATATATGGTAATGGTAGAAACCAAATCCATCATAGCCCCCTCCTCCCAGCTAAAAATGGAGCACATTTTTCGGGGTATGGGAGCAATTGGTTTTGAATGCCTGAGCCTCGATAGTGGTCCATCCCCACCTTAACGGTAATAATAATGGCTTTGTCAATTGAAGATTTGCATTCCAAATAAGAATTTAAAAATCATAAACTGATATCAAAACTTTCAGAGGAAAACTTGATTGCGATTCGGCCCAACACGTGTACGGTAACCCACACCACTTCATTTCGTTTGAAAACACTCCATTATTGCATCTGTTAAAGGTCTCTTGCAAGTTTACAGAGAGGCAGTTGAAAATAAGAAATAGATACATATATATTAGCCCTTAAGAGATATCGAAGCGACTTATTTGAGCTCCATTTATTAAGAACTAATTAATTCAGATTTTTTTTTTCTTTACGTTGTCATATTTCGGAACATCATAAAATGTCAGATAATACCACACCTAGTAAGCAATTAATTAAAAAGACTTTTTCCACAAAATAAGTTTTTTCAAAGAAATGTAAAGAACTCCATTACACCAAAAAAGAGCAAAAATAGAATCAAATGTTCTACCAAGCGTAAACCTACCACAGATCAGTATCGGTAAATAATTAAATTACAATAATAATTAATTAAATTAAAATTACAATAATAAATCGAGTCAAACTTAAAACAAGCAGAAATTAACATGAGTAGGGCTCAAAACCCCTATGCCTTCCCAAGGCCAGGACATAATTTGCATTTTACTGAAAAAAATACAAATGAATGTGCATTGACAGTTTTATGTACATATGCTGATATTTATTCCATAAAATTTTAATAATATCTGATTTACGAAAATTATAAAAATCAAAAGATTTAAAATTTATTTTAAATATGGAAAAAATTTTTGGAAGGAGTTTTTAATTAGTTTCTGTCCGTTTTATATTGACATAGTCTTTTTCAGGGAAAAAGATAAATGATAGTTCGAATTTTTTCTGTTTTTCTTGAAGGATTTATAGTTTGACCTGCTATTTGTATGCTGGAGAAACTTTTTCCAATAATTTTGAACGACATACAACCTTTTAAAAATCTGAATACAAATAGCAGCGTTTAATCTATTTTTATACCTCTTCTAGTTCACCTGAAAAATAAAATTTAATATATTTATATAAAATTCTATCTATGCTCTTTGACAGCTTGGATATGTTTATACTCTTTTGATTTAGTTAAATTTCAAGAGCAGAAGTAGTAATAGAAGCAGCCCCAAAAGTTTGAACATAATGCCCTCAATTATCCAGGGGATATGGCTAAGATGTCTTATTGACAACCAGAATACACACAGGGCGTTTTGATTTAACCTTAGGGCAACAGTTAGGTTTTAAACATAATGGGCAAATTGAATACATGTGGGGGGTTGACCTTCGCAAAGGACCTAGAGGTACAGTTACAAGGCCATTCAGCTATTCAGAACAAAATTACTAGCTTAAAATTTTGATTGGAAGTGTTTGGAAAATTATGAGCTAAAGAGGAGGGCTGAATGCACTTCAATCAGTTTTTACTCTTAAAATGGGTACCAGAACTTTGAATTTCCAATCAAATTAGCTCCTTCAGAAATACCATCGATATTACTAGCTATGATAGAGCAGCGCTGCCTATGATTTTGCTTATATGCTCTTTTAATACTTGCATGCGTATAGCTTTTCGTTCGACTGAAGCTCCCCCTAAACGTTTCAACTAAATGCACTTAGTGTTAATAGTTACGGTCACCGTATAAGTACTGTTAAGTATACACATAGTGTCTTCTGGCTAGTTCAAAATTAGTCAGAACTTACCCTGAAAGGTCTAACTTAATAATTTAAGCCGTTATTGTGACATTTATTTTGTCACCCTTTTGACAATCTACATGATCAAAGTTCGTTTTGATTTAGTAAAATATCCACCTAAGTATTTTCTTAAAAGCTTCCCCTTAATACCCTTAGCTTGTGTAGTAGCAGTAGTAGCATTAGTAGCAGTGTGCACATAGCACCTTTGTTTTTTTTTTTACGACATCCCCTTCAACACAAGATGAAATTTTCAACTTAATTCCATCAATCGTTCCTAAAGCACTGCTGATACGCCCTCTTGGCAACCTATGTGGGCATAGCGTGTTTCGATTATTTCAACACAGTTTCAATATTGCCCAAAATTTTCGCCTTAATACCCTTAGGTTTATTAGCGGTAGCAGTATCACCAGTAGTTATAGTAATAGCAGTAGGAGTAGAGTTAATAGTAGTAGTCTTAGCTTTAGCAGTAGCAGTAGTAGTAGTAGCAGTAATAATAATAAGTAGTAGTATTAGTTGTAGGAGTAGTAGTATTATGATACAAATATTGTCTTTTGGTTAGTGCAACATCCCCCACAACAAGCCTTAAAAGTTTTAATTTCGCACACGAAACTGTTCTTAAGAAATTTATATGCCACGTTGACAACCTGCAAACGGATGGCAGGTTGTCATCCGTGCAACAGAAATTTTTGAAAAATATTCTCTGAAAGAATAATCTTCATACACTTAGATATAGTTATAAAAGTAGTCAGAGCAGTAAAATTATTACTCAGCTTAATATAAGTAGCCATTGCTATGACATTGCTGATATGCACTTTGATAACTTGTATATTCATATACTTCTTGAAATTTTCATCTGAATGCCTTTTTGGTCAACTGATTCCCTTATTATTGAAAATTCCAAATTAATATACTCAGTCATTCTTGAGTTATACCCTTTTGACAGCCCATATACACATAACATGTTTTAATCTAGTTCAACACTCCCCTCGACATTCCCTGAAAGACTCATCTTAATGCGTTTCGTACTTTGGGAAAGTAGAAGTCAAACAGGCATACCTTTTCTCAATAACGTATACTATATGCAAGCAATGAACAAATTAACTAGCTTACAGCCCTTTCCCTGGGGCCTCAGAGAGAGGGGGGGGGGTTGACATTCCCAAATGCATAATTACTGAACCTTTCAACAATGCTAAAAAATTGATGGCTCAAAACTTTGTTTGGAGGTATGTTTTGGGAAATGATGGGCGTGAGCGGTGCTCTCACATCACTTTGACTTTTAAAAAGGCCACTATAACTTCCAATTTAGAAACAAATGAGACCCATTTGAATTTTATTCAACTGCTCATTCCGGAAAAACCTTATATGCCCTCAGGGCATAACTTAAACCCCTTGCCCCCTGGCTCTGGGGGGTTGTGTCAACCCTGGAGACATTTTCATATGTTCTTTGGTCTATTTTAAACAAGATGGTCATCACACAATTTCAATCAGATGTGTTTGGTGAAAACCAGGGTAGTTTGGGGGGATTGGTTCACCTGGATCACTTTGACTCTTAAAAATGGCACTAAAACTTCTTATTACCGATCCAATGAGTCCCCTCCACAGCATTTACGACCACTCTTTCTATAAAAATCTTATATACCCACAGGGTATAACTTACAACCCTTACCCTGAGAGTTGTGGGAGGGGGTCTTCCTCACACACATAATTTTCAGACCCTTAAACTAGGATGAACAAAATCGCTATCCCCAAGTTTTAATTTGAAGTGTTCGCGGGAATGATGGGTGTGGGGGAGGGGGGCTGGTTGCTCTGAAAGTACTTTTGACTCTTAAAAAGGGCACTATAGCCCCATCTGAAGTTTACAGACCACTCATTCCATAAAAACCTTATATGCCTCCAGGGCATAACTTACAAGCCTATCCCCAGGGGTGGGGGGTTCTGTCAACCCTATAGGCATTGTTATATGTTATTTGGACTATTTTGAACAAAGTTGTTATCTCACAATTTCAATCAGATTCATTTGGTGAAAAGAGGGCTTTTTGGGGGGAGGGGCTAGTTACCTTCCATCACTTTTGACTCTTAAAAGGAATCTAGAACTTTCAATTTTCAACCAAATTAGCCTCTTCTGAAGTTAAACAACCATTTCTTCCATAAAGACCTTAAATTCCCCCGGGGCATAACTTACAATCTTTGGACTAGGCTCTGATAGTTTATATCAACCCCAAAAGCTTCGTTATATAATAGTTGGACTATTTTGAATAAAATGACTCTCTTAAAATTTCTATTCGATACATTTATGGAAAACACGACGTGTGTGGGGGGAAGGAGGGGTAGCTGTCCTCTGACCGCTTATACTCTTAAAAGGGGCTCTAGAAATTCTAACTACCAATCCAATGAGTCTCCTCCAAAGTATATACGACCATGTTTTGTATAAAATCCTTTTACTTCGTAACCCATCTTTTGTATAAAAACCTTATAAAAACCCCCAGGGCATAACTTACAACCCTTGCCCTGATAGTTGTTTTCCACAAAGATATAATTTCCAGACCCTTCAACTACGATGAACAAAATTGCTGTCTTCAAATTTTGATTGGATATTTTTGTGAGAAATTTTGGGCGTGGGAGGAGGGCTGGCTGCTCTCACATCACTTTTTCCTCTTAAAAAGGGCACTATAACTTCCAATTTCAAAACAAATAAGCCACATCTGAAGTTTATGCGACCAACCATTCGATAAAACCTTAGATACCCATAGGGCTTCACTTACAAACCTGTCTCTAGGGCACTGGGGAGTTGTGTCAACCCTAGAGGTATTGTTATGTGTTCTTTGGACTATTTTGAACAAAATAGCTATCTCACAATTTCATTTGGTGAGAAAGAGGGTTACTCGGGGGAGGGGGGATATTTAGTCGCCCTCCATCAGTTTGGCTCTTAAAAGGGAACTAGAACTTCCAGTTGTCAACCAAATCAGACTCTTCTAGTGTTTACACAGCCATCCCTACCATAAAGACCTTTAGTACCCTGGGGACATAACTTAAAACCCTTGCCCCCAGGCTCTTGGGATTTCCTTCAATCGTAAAAAATTTGTATATAATATTTGGGCTATTTTAAATAAAACGACCAACTCAAAATTTCTCACAGATGCATTTTGGGAAAATACTAGGTACGATTAAAAGGGCATTAGAACTTCTGATTACCGATCCAATGAGCCCCCTCCAAAGTTTATACGTCAAACCATTCTATAAGAACCCTATGTTCCCAGGGCATAATTTACAACACTTGCCCTGAGGGCTGTGGGGGTGGGGTATCATTCTCAAAGAAATAATTTCCCGACTTTTTAACTACGTTGAACAAAGTAGCTATCACAAAATGTTGATTGGATGTGTTTAGGGAAATGATGGGCGTGGGAGGGGGAGTGTTTGTTGCCCCCCAATCACTTTTGACTATTAAAAAGGGCACTAGCCCTTTCAATTTTCAATTGAATGATCCCTTTTTGAAGTTTCTACCGAACAAATTCTTCGAGTGCCCTCCGTAACTACTCCGAAGTGCCCTAACCTAAAATGATTAGTTGTTGAAAAGGCACTTGAAAAAAACAATTCAGATTTTATCCATTTTTAAGCTAGTTTAATAAATAATAACACTTCATCTGAAACTCAAACTACTTACCTAGCTCCTGTTGCTGTATTATATGTGGGAGGTGGAGTGTACTTTGGCGGTGGCTCTGTATAGACTGGAGTCGGCGAAGGAGACCTTGAAGGAGCTCTACTTCTTTCACGTCTTCTCTGTCTTCTTGTTCTTCTGTTTCTGCTACTTTCGCGTCGCCTTCTCATTTCTGGGCGATATAGATTCTGGACTAGCTGGAAAATTCACTTCAAAATTAAAAGGAAAAACAAAGTAAATCACAGTACTATATATATTGTCTTGAGCTCATTCAGTCTATATGAGCTGCGGGTAAAATTGTGACAACGTTTCTTACTAATCCTTGGTGGCTATATCTCTCTCATTTTCAGTTTCTACCCTTTATTTTCTACACACAGGGCTTAAGGACTCACTACAGAAATTAAGGGACACAATAAGTCATTTTTGAAATTGAAAATCATAAGAAACATTCTTTAATTCTAGCAAAAAAAAATAATGGGAAGGTTTTTTTGGCTAAAACAAAATGTAAGTTATTCCAAAGAGAGAGAAAAAGAAAATATCAGACTTCCAACAACAACATTCAATCTGTTTTAAGATTGAATTTAATACTTTCATCATGAACGGCAATACGTTGATATAATCTTTTTATTAAATAGAAAAAATTAAAAGCTGCCGAGATTGGTTCGAATGAGATTGAAAAATAACAACCTCTCTTTATGACTTTCTTGGATGACAGCAAAAGTAAAAAATTTGAAGCAGGTTCGAATGAAGGAGTGATTAAAGCTGCGATGCGTTACAGATAGTGTTAGTAGTCTAATGAATACATGAATAGTGATGTGTGAATAGTGGTGTGAATACTAAATAGTGACTGTTTTATAATAATAAAACAGCTTATCAAAGATATATATCCCAACATAACAAATGTGGAATGCTAATTTACCATGATTAGGGATGGTTTAGTTTTCTTTCATGGAATACCCGGGAAACATTCGAGAAAAATTTATTATTATCGGTGATTGTTTGTTGGGATTGGGAATCTTAATTCAAAAATTTCTTTCGGATTTGATCGATTAAACATTCTTCCCTGAGATCTATTTTCCTACATTTTGGTAGGTTTTAGTGTTATATATCTGTTACGAGTATGCATGTTCCTCCGGGACTCCTATTTAACGTCAAAAGTAAAAAATGAGATGTGCTACCCCCAATACATTTGAGGGGGCTGCGCCAGAACCATTTTTTTCACGCTGAAGATGGACTTCCGTTTCAATGAAATGAAAACAATACATAGTTTCAAGCCTGCTTTTTTTATCACAATGCTTCAAAAATGAATTTACTTGAATTCAACTTTGAGTTTAATAGTCGGGTAAACGGCAAAGTTTCCAGTTTCAATTTTTTACCGCAAAAGACAAAGGCAACATCTACAATAACCTTTTCATAATATTTTGTGCGTTCTAATGAGCTTACAGCAAAATCCTACCAATTTTAGCGTTAAGAGTGGGGAAAAGGGAAAGGAGAGTGGCATGCCTATTATATTCATTGTGCTTTTGTTCCTTTTAACTTTTGATATCAGTCTTCACTTTCAAGTCATGTGAAAGTAAATCAGACGGAAATCGTCACTTCACTACACAAAATAGTAACAAATAGCAATTTATTCGGGAACTTTTTTTGTCACTTAAAGAGGGTACTAGCATTCAGATATTTGATTAGAACAAGTTGTCTGTCATTTTCTAAAACGATTGATTACGTACAGCATCTCTGAAAGAATCTACGCCAGAGAAAAATGTTCAGGATCTTTTTGAAACGAATGGCACTTTCAGAAATGGTAAAAAGTAAAATTTGCTAAGGGAACTTTCCAAATACAGCATTTAATCTAGTTATGTTTCAAGCATGCTAGCGACAGCGAGAGTATGATGGGATTATAAACCATTAGTTACAGCTTGTAGAAAGTGTAACAACCTACCTAGGGATGTTTCGAAATGCCAACCGTACAATAGGCTCTAGACATATGTGGAAGATTCCTTACAATTAGGGTAACTTTGAGAATTAAGTTTCTGTTTTGATAAGATTGTCTAGGTTCTTGGAAGTGTTCTTTCTTCTTCCGTCTGCTCTCTACATTTTCTTCTTTATTTTAACATTGCTGTAGGTTGTTTAATCTCACAAGAAAATATATATATATTTTCTCACAAGAAAATATATATATATATATACATATATATATATATATATATATATATATATATATATATATATATATATATATATATATATATATATATATATATATATATATATATATATATATATATATATATATATATATATATATATATATATGTATATACATTCCGATAATGAAGTGCCGAACTTCATTATCATTTGTGTGCCGTCTCGTGTTCCAGGCAATTCCATGAAGGAATCGAAAAATCAAACCTAAAAATCAGCTTTTGGAACTTTCCGTTCGCCCCCTTAATAGTTTGTCAACTATGTATTGGAAAACAGAAGATTCAAATAAGCCCAGTACTCAAATAATAATTTTATATTATTGTATATATTTGCAAATTTATTTTCTGTGGACTAAATACGACATATTAGAAAAACGTTCAGGCAATCAATTGGTGATTTTGACAAAAAGTTATGTTTTTACTTTTTAATACAAATTTCGAATGTCTATAATAGAAGAACTTTGGCCCACATTTACAACCGAAGGAAATCGTTCAATCTTGAAATTTGATTCAATTTAAAGCCTACTGAAATCGTTATCCGTCTGTTTTTTCGTCATTCTTTTTTTCTTCTTCTCTCGGTAAAAAAAAAAAAAAAAAAAAAAAAAAAATCAAATCAAAGAGTTCGTGGTAACGAACTGTAGTAAGGAGCGACCCGGCTCAATCGTAACCAAAACTCTAAAAAACGGGATTTTGATACCAATAGTTACATCAAAAGAACCGCATTTTAATACTGATTTTAAATATATACATTGCATCAAGTTTAGTCTTACCCCTAAAAGCCATAGAATCTTAACGAAAATCACACCATCAGAATCAGCGTATTAGAGAACCCTACTGTAAAAGTTCCAAGATCCAATCTACAAAAATGTGGAATTTGGTATTTTTTGCCAAAAGACAAATCACGGATGCGTGTTTATTTGTTTGTTCGTTTTTTTTTATTTTTTTATTTTTTCTTTTTCCCAGAGGTGATCGTATCGACCCAGTGGTCCTAGAATTTTGCAAGAGGGCTCATTCGAACGGAAATGAAAAGTTTAGTGCCCTTTTTAAGTGACCGAAAAACTGGAGGGCACCTAGGCCCCCTCCCACGCCCATTTTTTTTCCAAAGTCGTCGGATCAACATTCTGAGATAGCCATTTTATTCAGCATTGATTGAAAAACCTTATAATTATGACTTTGAGGACGACTTACTCCCCCACAGTCCCCGTGGTAGGGGCTGCAAGTTACAAACTTTGACCAGTGTTTGCATATAGTAATGGTTATTGGGAAGTGTACAGACGATTTCAGGGGGATTTATTGGTTAGGAGGAAGGGTTGGGAAGAGGGGTTATGTGGGGGAAACTTTCCATGGAGGAATTTGTCATGGGGGAAGAAGATTTCTATGAAGGGGGCGCAGCATTTTCTAGCATTATTTAAAAAACAATGACAAATTAAATATGAAAAAGTTTTTTCAACTGAAAGTAAGAAGTAGCATTAAAACTTAAAACGAACAGAAAATATTACGCATATAAGGGGTTCACCTCCTCCTAATACCTCATTCTTTATGCTAAAGTATTTTTAGTACTTTCAACTATTTATTCTACGGCCTTTGTGATTCAAGAAAAAAAATTCAAGCCTTAGTGTAAAGAGCGAGGTATTGACGAGTGGGTGAACCCTCTTATATACGTAATAAAAACATACGAATATAGAAGTTTGTTACGTAAGCTAATTCGTAAGTTACGTAGGCTATATCTTTTACTAATGAAAACGTTCGTAAGAAATTAAAGGTTCTAGTTGCCTTTTTAAGTACCCAAAAAATTAGACGGCAACTAGGACTCCTCCCTCGCTCATTTTTTTCTCAAAATCATTCGGTAAAAACTATGGGAAAGCCATTTAGCCAAATAAATAAATATGCAAATTTTGCTTTAATTATTCATCTGCGGAGAGCCGGAATCAAAACATGGATTAACTAAAAAAGTTCAGAAATTAAATAAAAATACAAGTTTTTTTTAACCGAAAGTAAGGAGCGACGTTAAAACTCAAAACGAGCAGAAATTACCCAGTATACAAAAGGGATTGTTCCCTTTTCAACGCCCTGCTCTTTACGCTAAAGTTTTTACTGTTTTAAAAGTAGAGTTGAGAGAAAGAGTCAAATTTAGCGTAAACAGCGAGGGTTAAGGAGGGAACAACCCCTTTCGTATACGGGGCAATTTCTGCTAGTTTTAATTTTTAATGTCGCTCCTTACTTTCAGTTAAAAAAACTTGTTTTTTTATTTAATCTATTAAAAGTACGACGTTATTGAAAACTATTTCTGATTCCAAAAGAAAAATTGCTCATTTCAAAATATATACGTAGGTCCGACAATTTTCGTCTTAGCTTTGTCGTTAACAACAAGAATATTTTGACAAATTATTTCGAGCTGCTTGAAAGAAAGACATTGGATGCAAAGCAGAAAATCTATCTCTTTTTCTCGCATCATACTTATGGCCAGCGCAATAGCACTGCCTAAATAAAGAGCGATGTGGGCAAAATGTATCATTTTTTTTTTTTTCCTGGTTTGTCTTAGACCAGGGCACTTCGTATCGAAGGAGTTGTCGCAGAAACTTTGAAAATGGTTCATTCCATTGAACATTGCTAGTACCCTTTTTAATAGTCGAAAGTGATTGGAGGGAAACTAACCCCCCTCCCACGCCCACCATTTCTCCACACCCATCCAATCAAATTTTGGGATAGCGATTTTGTTTAGCGTAGTTAAAAGGACCGGAAAATATGTCTTTGAGAATGACAGCCCCCCTCTCCACAGCCCCCGGGACAAGAGTTGTAAGCAATGCCCCGGAGGCATATAAGGTTTTTTATAGATTGGGTGGTCGTATAAACTTTTGAAGGGGCTTATCTTTTTGACAATCATAAGTTCTAGTACCCTTTTTAATATTCAAAGTGATCGAAGGGCGGATACCCCCCCACGCACACACACCTCGTATTCTCCCAAAATGCATCTGATAGAAATTTTTAGATGACTGTTGTCGTAGAGACTTCAAAATAAGCCCATTCAACTGGAAATTGAAAGGGCTAGAGCCCCTTTTAATAGTCAGAAGTCATTGGAGGGCAAAGAGACCCCCCCCACCCATCAATCTTCAAAACAAATCTAATCAAATTTTGAGATAGCTATTTTGTTCAGCGTAGTTGAAAGGTCTGGAAATAATGTCAACCCACCCAAAAGCCCTCAAAAAGATCTAGTTGAAAGGTCTAAATGACACCCCTCCCTCCCCAAAGCCCTCAGGGCAAAGGTTGTAAGTTATGCCCAAAGGGTATATAAGGATATATGGAAAGGGTAGTAGTATAAAATCCGGAGTTGGCTCATTGGATTGGAGATCAGATATTCTAGTGCTCTTTTTAAGAGTAAAAGCAATGAAGGGCCTTCCAACCACTCCCCCGTCACCCCCATTCTCAAATGCATCCGATAGAACTTTTGCGATAGTTACTTGTTCAAAAATAGTCCAAAGATCATACAACAAGGCCTTTGGGCTTGACAGAATCCTCTAGAGTCCTTTTAAGAGACAGACATGATGTAAAGCCACTAGCCCCCCCCCCCCCCCTCACTGACTTCCCCCTTTTCCGAGACGCATTCAATTGAAATTGTGAAATAGCTATTTTGTTACCAATAGTCTAAAAATTATATAACGATGTCTGTAGGGTGGACACAATCCCCCAGAGCCCATGGGCAAGGGTTGTAAGCTATGCTCCGGGGCATATGAAGTTTTCATGGAACGGGTATCGTATCTGCTTTGAATCGGATGGAGCTCATTTGATTGGAAGTCGGGAGTTTCTTTGCCCTTTTTAAGGTTCAAAGATGGATGGGGGGAAATTATCCCCCTTAAGCCTATCTCTTTCCAAAACACATCCGATAAAAATCTTAAGAGAGCTATTTTATTAAACATTGTTGAAAGGTCCAATAACTATATCTTTGGGGATGTCAACATCCCCAAGTTCACAAGACAAGGGATGTAAGCTAGGGAATTCTTTGATTGTTTACATATGGTATTTGTTATTGATTAAATAAAAAAACAAGTTTTTTTTAGCTGAAAGTAAGGAGCGACATTAAAACTTAAAACGAACAGAAATTACTTCGTATATGAAAGGGGCTGCTTCCTCATCAACGCCCCGCTCTTTACGTTAAAGTTTGACTCTTTCTCTCAACTCTGCTTTTTAAAACAGTAAAAAACTATAGCTTAAAGAGCGGGGCGTTGATGAGGAAGCAGCCCCTTTAATATACGAAGTAAATTCTGTTCGTTTTAAGTTTTAATGTCGCTCCTTACTTTCAGCTAAAAAAAACTTGTTTTTTATTTAATTTCTGAACGTTTTTGAATCAATGCATGTTTTGATTTTGGCTCTCCGCAGAGGAATAATTAACACGAAATTTGCAAGTTTTTTTTTTTTTGGCTAAGTGGCTTTCTCATAGTTTTGATCGAATGATTTTGAGAAAAAAAGAGCGGCGGAGGAAGCCTAGTTGCCCTGCGATTTTTTGGTTACTTAAAAAGGCAACTACAACTTTTAATTTCAACGTATGTTTTTATTAGTAAAAGATAAACGTAACTTATAAATTAGCTTACGTAACGCACTTTTGTAATCTCATGTTTTTATTACATATATGAGGGGTTCACCCCTCGTCAGTACTTCGCTCTTTACACTAAAGATTAAATTTTGTCCCAATTCATTAAGAATGACCCCTGAATCACAAAAGCCGTAGAATAAACAGTTGAAGTCACTAAAAATAATTTAGCGTAAAGAGCGGGGTATTAGGAGGAGGTGAGCCCCTCATATGCGTAATAATTTCTGTTCGCTTTAAGCTTTAATGCTGCTCCTTACTTCCAGTTGAGAAAACTTTACATATTTATTTTTTCATTGTTTTTTTTTTAAATAATGCTAGAAAATCCTGCGCTCCCTTCATGGAAATTTTCTTCCCCCATGACAAATTCCTCGATGGAAAGTTCCCCCAACATATCCCCCTCTTGTCAACCCCCTCCCCCAACCAAAAATCCCCCTGAAAACGTCTGTACACTTCCCAATAACCATTACTATATGCAACCACTGGTCAAAGTTTGTAACTTGTAGCCCCTCCCACGGGGACTGGGGGGTAGGAAGTCGTCCCCAAAGACAAAGTTATAGGGTTTTTTGACTACGCTGAATAAAATTTTGATCCGTTGACTTTGGGAAAATAATTAGCGTGGGAGGAGGCCTAGGTGCCCTCCAATTTGTTTGGTTACTTACGTTAGAATGAGCCCTCTCGCAAGATTCTATGACCACTGGGTCGATACGATCACCCCTGGGAAAAAAAAAACAAAAAAAAAAAACAAAAAAAAAACAAACAAACAAACAAACAAATAAACACGCATCCGTGATCTGCCAAAAAATCCGTGATTCTGGCAAAAAATACAAAATTCTACATTTTCGTAGATAGGAGCTTGAAACTTCTACAATAGGGTTCTCTGATACGCTGAATCTGGTGGTGTGATTTTCGTTATGATCGTATGACTTTTAGGGGGTGTTTCCCCCTATTTTCTAAAATAAGGCAAATTTGTTCAGGCTCGTAACTTTTGATGGGTAAGACTAAACTTGATAAAACTTATATATTTAAAATCGGCATTAAAATGCGATTCTTTTGATGTAGCTATTGGTATCAAAACTCCTTTTTTTAGAGTTTTGGTTTCTATCGAGCTGGGTCGCTCCTTACTACAGTTCGTTACCACGAACTGTTTGAAACAGGTTTGCATGTTTGAACTTCAATTTCCAAAAATACGAAGGACATCCAGGTGAGCCTTTCAGAGAATGTTGAGAGGATTGTTTGAACTAAATCAAAATATATTATGTGTATACGGATTGTCAAAATGGTGTAACACAGGAATAACTGAGCATATTAAATTGGAAAACTCAGGAAAAGATCAGGGAAATGATGAAAAGGGCAACATTTGCATGCTACCAATACTACTACAACTACCACCACTACTACTACCACACTACTTCATTTACAGTATTGAAGGAAAATTTGAACAAAATCAAAAGACGCTATGAACCCTTGGTCGGCTGTATAATACATTTTTTGTACCGCATGTGTTGTTTTTGACACCTTTTTGGAAATTTTTCTCTGCGTTTGATAAAACGCAAATTCGATAGCTGTTCTTTAGGTTCTGCAAGTATTATCTTAGTATCTTCATTTGGACTCGTAATAGTTACATTTCACAACAGTATGGTGTTTTTGAGATTTGTCAAAAAATGGACGAACTGCAAGTAGATTTGCTGACCACTGCAATAGAATTATCGATTTTTTCCATTGACTTGCCTTCTTTCAAGTGCTTAGCGTTACTAGTTGTGTAATCTTATAATGCTTGACCCATGTACTAAAGCATGAAGAAGACAAAGGAAAAAGGGCTGATTCAATAATATTTATGAAATGTGCAGAAGAGAGCGGGAGTGAGTGGGAACAGCCGTATAGGTACCGAGCGGCCTATAGGCCTTAAACTGCTGGAGACAGGCAGCTCAAGTACCCGCACTTCCCACAACACATCATTAGAATTAAGCGATTTCATAAGGAGAACTGATTGTTAGCTGATCGGAGGATATTTTATTTGTATCTTAAGATATTTTTGTAGACTTAATGAGGTGAATGGACTAATTAGGTAGTCCATATACCCTTACACAAAATTTCGGAACTGGAACTGGATGCTGAAAAGTGTTTGAAAGTTAAAGTTGTCAAGAATTGTGCGTGTTTTTTTATCTGCGCCGCTTTCGTTTTTCTTTTCATTTTTTTATGCTCCTCTGTAGTGCACCTTTGTTGCGTACAGGGGGTAACAATAAATTGTTATTATTATTGTCAAAAAGCGTATCTCAAGAACCAATTTGGGTATTAAGTTGGAACTTCTAGAAGATGATTCAAGGGGAAGATCATCTCGCCAAAAGGCAACATGGGCACATTACTACTAATTCTACTCCTACTGCTCCATTTATTTCTACTACTACTACCACTAGTTCTATTGCAACTAATTGCAAGGTTAAGAGCATTTGGATGGAAATTTCAAGAAGTATATGAACATAGGGGTTGTCAAAAAGACATATCAGCAATTTCATAGCAATGGCTAACTGTATTAAGTTAAAACTTCCGGGACTTGATGAGACGGATGTTCTACTGATCAAATTGCAATATGTTAATATTACTGATATTAGTAGTAGCAGTTGTACCGCCATTTAATGCTACCACTAGTAATATCAATACTGTTGCGACCACTATTACAACTATACCTAAGGGCATGAAGGTAAAATTATCAAGGAATTTTGAGGGGGGAAGGAGATCTGAATCACCATACGCCGTCTGTTTGCAGGTTGTCAAAAGGGTTTAACAGCAATATCTTATGAATATTTTGATGTGTGAAGTTGAAACTAGCGGGGCTTGTTGTGAGGAATATTGAACTAACCAAAAGAAAATACTTGCATCTCAATTCTACTGCATTTCCTCATACTACTACTACAGTTACTTTTATTTCTACTTCTATTACTACTATTGCTACTAAAGCTTAGGCTACAACTATTGATTCTAAAGCTAATTAAATAAAAAAAAACAAGTTTTTTGAAATGAAAGTAAGGAGCGACATTAAACTTAAAACGAACAGAAATTACTCCGTATATGAAAGGGGCTTTTCCTCCTCGACAACCCGCTCCTTACGCTAAAGTTTTTTATTGTTTTAAAAAGTAGAGTTGCAGGAAAGAATCAAACTTTAGCGCAAGGAGCGGGTTGTCGAGGAGGAAAAGCCCCTTTCATATACGGAGTAATTTCTGTTCGTTTTAAGTTTTAATGTCGCTCCTTACTTTCATTTCAAAAAACTTGTTTTTTTTTATTTAATTTGTGAAAGTTTTTGAAGTAATGCATGTCTGATTTTGGCTCTCCGTACATAAATTATTAAAATGAAATTTGCATATTAATTCTTTTTTTTGCTAAATGGCTTTCTCTTAGTTTTGATCAGACGATTTTGAGAAATAAGGGGTGTGGAAGGAGGCCTAGTTGCCCTCCAATTTTTTGGTTACTTAAAAAGGCAACTAGATCTTTCAATTTTTAACGAACGTTTTTATTAGTAAACAAAATACGCAACTTAAGAATTAACTTACGTAACAAACTTTTATATTCTTATATTTTTGACTATATATATGAGAGGGTTGATCCCCTCGTTAATACCTTGCTCTTCACACACTAAATCTTGTTTTGTCCCAATTCTTTAAGAATGACCCCTGAATCAGAAAGGCCGTAGAATTAATAGTTGAAATTACTTAAATTTTTTTAGCATAAAGAGCGAAGTATTTATCTCCTCCTAAATACCTCTCTCTTTATGCTAAAGTATTTTTAGAACCCCTCATATGCGTAATAATCTCTGTTTGTTTTAAGTTTTAATGCTTCTCCTTACTTTCAATTGAAAAAACTTTTTCATGTTTATATTTTCATTGTTTTTTTTATAGTAATGCTAGAAAGTCCTGCGCCCTTTTCATTGAATTTTTCTTCCCCCATGAAATATTCCTCCAAGGAAAGATCCTCCCATATAGCCCCCTCCCCTGAACCCCACACCCAAACCAAAAAAATCCCCTTGATAACGTCGGTACACTTCCCAGTAACTATTACTATGTGTAAACATTGGTCAAAGTTTGTAACTTGCAGCCCCTCCCCCAGGGACTGTGGGGGGTAAGTCATCCCCAAAGACATAGTTATTGTGGTTTTCGACTATGCGGAACAAAACGGCTATCTCAAAATTTTGATCCGTTGACTTTGGGAAAAAAACGAGCGTGGGAGGGGGCCTAGGTGCCCTTCAATTTTTTTGGTCACTTAAAAAGGGAACTAGAACTTTTTATTTCCGTTAGAATGAGCCCTCTTGCAACACTGTAGGACCACTTGGTCGATACGATGACCCCTGGGAAAAACAAAAAAAAAACAAAAAACAAATAAACACACCCGTGATTTGTCTTCTGGCCAAAAAAAACGAAATTCCACATTTTTGTAGATTGGACCTTGAAATTTTTTCTATAGGGTTCTCTGATACTCTGAATGCGATGGTGCGATTTTCGTTAAGATCTTGTGACTTTTAGGGGGTGTTACCCCCTATTTTCCAAAATAAGGCAAATTTTCTCAGGCTCTTTTTCAGTAACTTTTTATGACAAAGACTAAATTTGATGAAACGTATATATTTAAAATCAGCATAAAAATCCGATTCTTTTGATATTTCTTTTAGCATCGAAATTCCGTTTTTTAGAGTGTCGTTTACTATTGAGCCGGGTCTCCTTACTACAGTTCGTTACCACGAACTGTTTGATTCCCATATTCGGTTAAGTTTCACTCTAATTGTTATGGGAATATTCCAACCCGCTTGGAAGTGCTTCAAGGTGGTGTTCTTTCACCGTATCTTTTCAGTATTTGTATCGCAGTGTGTTATACAAAATTATGCCCTTTCTTTTTTGTAATTTGGTAAATGTCTTTGTATTGCATATGCGGATGATATACTTCTAGATCTAGCCGTTCTAGATCTAGCCTCTCGAATTCCGTATCATCTATTTCAAAACATTTCAAAACTGTTGGTCTGTCATTGAATATTGATAAGTGTGAGTGACTAGTCTTTAATGCAAAGTCTATGCCCATTTGAAATCCGCGTTCTAACTTCTCCATCCATTGTGTCTCTGCGGTGGTCAAGCATTCATATTTATTGGAATCTACTAGCTTTTAGGATCAATATTGTACGGCATATTAAAGAAAACTAAAAGCGGGTTATGGTAAAATAGTAGCTAATCGTGGTTATTATTATCGAAAAGCGCTTGCATTGCTATACACTAGTTTTTGCGACCATTCAATACTTTTCCTATCTGGTATTTCACCTATCCTGAAAAAAAGACAAGATCTGGCTGAATTGTGTATATTATATTTCCGCTATTTCAAGTTTCTGTTTCATCTACCCCGGTCTTATAGGAAAAAGAAAATAATTCGGTATTTCGGGGCTTCTGACATTATTACTCCTTTGCGGAAGTTAGGCTCAAAACTGGAAAAGGGTTATATATTTTCTCTGGGCCCCTTCCACCTCTTAGTTCGTTTATTTTCCCATTAGTTTTCACCTGTTTTCGCTTTATAGTTGTGTTATCTCTTAGCAATTCTTTCGTTAGTTGAGTTATGGTTGTGGTATATATGTTTTATCGCTCGTATAGTTGCGTTATTTTCAAATATACTCCATAATATACTCCATAATAGAGAGGGTCCGAACACCCAGCATTGTATATTAAGCTCTGAATTTGACGTTTTTTTCTAACGTGACCAGAATCGTCCTGCGCCCTGCGCCCTTTTCATTGAATTTTTCTTCCTCCATGACATATTTCTCCAAGGAAAGATCCTCCCACATAGCCCCCTCCCCTCAACCCTACCCCCAAAACCAAAAAAATCCCCCTGAAAACGTCTGTACACTTCCCAATAACCATTATTATATGTAAACACTGGTCGAAGTTTGTAACTTGCAGCCCCTCCCCCAGGGACTGTGGGGGAGTAAGTCATCCCCAAAGACATAGTTATTATTGTTTTCGCCTATGCTGAACAAAATGGCTATCTCAAAATTTTGATTTGTTGATTTTGGAGAAAAAATGAGCGTGGGAGGGGGCCTAGATGCCCTCCAATTTTTTTTGGTCACTTAAAAAGGGCACTAGAACTTTTCATTTCCGTTAGAATGAGCCCTCTTGCAACATTCTAGGACCACTTGGTCGATACGATGACCCCTGGGAAAAAAAACAAACAAACAAATAAACACGCACCCGTGATTTGTCTTCTGGCAAAAAATGCAAAATTCCACATTTTTGTAGATAGGAGCTTGAAACTTCTACAGTAGGGTTCTCTGATACGCTGAATCTGATGGTGTCATTTTCGTTAAGATCCTACGACTTTTAGGGGGTGTTTCCCCCTATTTTCCTAAATATCAAAATTCATTTTTTTAGAGTTTTGGTTACTATTGAGCCGGATCGCTCCTTACTACAGTTCGTTACCACGAACTGTTTGATACTACTACCACTGCCATTAAAACAAGGGTATTAAGGCAAAAAATCTGGCATATATAGAAACCGTATGGAACAAAAAACAATTGTAGTGGTATTGTGGTTATTTGCGCTAATTCAAAGCACACTTTGCCCACCCAGGTTGTCAAGCGGATGCATCCGAAATCCTTCAAGTACGGTTGATGGTATTAAGCTGAATCTTTCAAAGTGTGCTGAAGGGGATGTTGAAGAAACCAAAGGTGATATGCGCATACTGCTACCAATACTGCTACAGCTATTTATTGCGCAAGCTAAGGATATTAAGGTGAAGTTTCCAAGGAATATTTAGGTGATGTTGAACTAAATCAAAATAAACTATGAACATGTGGGCTTTCAAAAAGGTGACAAAGCAATATCTGTAGAACAACTTATATTATTAAGTTAGACCTTTAAGGGTAAGTTGCGGGGGATTTTGAACTAGCCAGAACGCACTATGCGTATAATTTTAATATTTCCACTGCAGTTACTGTAATTCATGACGCTAAGGCTATTAAGGTGAAACTTTTAGGGAACATTTAGGAGGAGTTTCAATTAAACAAAAAAACTCCGTGCAAGCAGGTTTTCAAAGAGCATACAAACCTGAAACTTTTACAGAAGCTAATTCGATTCAAAATTAAAAGTTCTGGTGCCCTTGTTAAGAGTAAAAAGATACTAGAGGGTAAGCAACCCTTCAGTAAAGCGCAGATTATGTCCTGGTCTTGAGAAGGCATGGGGTTATCAGCCCTACTCATGTTAATTTTTGCTCGTTTTTTAGTTTGACTCGGCTGTTTATTGTAATTTCTGTCGTTTTGAGTTTCATTTACTAACTGATAGTGATGTGTGGTAGTTTTACGCTTGGAATATTATTTAACTCTATTTCTACTCATTTTTGGCTTAACGGAGCTCTTTACTTTTCTAGAAAACCTTGTTTTGAGGAAAAAGCTTTTTAAATTAATCCCTAAAATACTTAAAGCAGACAATACAAGAAAAATATTGGGAACAGAAGCAACAAATTTATTTTGAAATTTAAATCTAATTTGAAGAATTTTAAGATGAGAAATTTAAGTTTAAAGAATTTGAAAAAGAAATGAGAATCGACAACACTATCATGAAAGAATAACAGACACTTACTTCGAGAGTGTCATTCGTTTCTGAAGATGAGAGAGTCTTCCAAGCAACTACAATAGCATCTATAGGTACAATCAGTATGGGAATGAGCTGGAAAAAACATCCAAATTGTTTAATCCTCAAAGACCATAGTTGCAAATGAGTTTCTTGTCTCCAAATCCACAATTCTCTGCTTGAATTTCTAAAGGTTGTAATTGTTAAAACAACAAGGCCTGTAAAAAATAAATTAAATTGATATAAAAGATGGAGAGCCGAAACATACGTAAAGAAGACTTTAGGTGGAAACAAACTTCCATAAGAAAATATCTCTTCCCCCCACTTTCTCTCTCAGAGACATACTGACATCAACAATTTAAAATTTAAATTCCAACGTTAGAAAATTGAATGGATGAACTCGTTTATTTCTATGATATTTTTCTACAAAAAAAAATGCAATAATACTGTACTTACATAATCTTTTATTGGTCAAGTAAAAACTAACTGCTCTATTTAAATAATCAGATATTCACTCCTATGTACTACACAAAGAAACTTACTCTAAAAGCTTTCAAGATGTAAATCAAGTCCTTGAATAAACAGAAAAATGTACAACTTTGTAGCCCTTAATTTCATATGCCAGGACAGCGATAAAACTAAGTCCTAAGGTACGTTGAAGAAAGGATACAGTCTTGCGCAAACAAATCAATGTTAGACCCTCGTTTAGAACATATTTCCTTGTAATTCTTTTTCAGAGGCAACGCTATGGCGTTCCCTGTAGCAAAGGCCATAGGGCTGCTTTGTTCTATTATTTATCTATTATACATCGTATGGAAAAGGTGGTTGTATAAACTTTTGAGGAGGCATATTTGATTCAAAATTGAAAGTGCTAGTTCCCATTTAAAGAATAAAAAGTGATCGGAAGGCAACGAGCCTCAATGACTTCTTTTACCCGAACGCAACCGATCGAAATTTTGAGATAGCCATTTTTGTTCAAAATAATCCAAAGATAATATAACAATACATCCAGGGTTGACACAATCCCCTAGAGCCCGGTGGCTAAGGTGGTAAGTTACGTCCCAGGGTCTTACAACATTTTTATAGAAGAGATGGGCGTATAAACCTTGGATGAGACTCACTTGATTGGAAATTGAAAGTTCTAGTTCCCTTTTTAAGAGTTTAAAGTGATCGGACGTTATCTATCCCCCTATTACCTTTTTCCCCAAATGTTTCCAATGGAAATTTTGAGACAGCCTTTTCTCCAAAATAGTCAAAATATCATACAACAATGCCTCCGAGGTTGGCACAGCTCCCCAGAACCCGGGGCAAAGGCTGCAAGTTACAACCTGGAGGCATATGGGTTTCTATGGAAGCGGTTACTGTATAAACTTTGAGGGAGGCTCATTTGATTGGAAATTGAAAGTCCTAGTTCCCTTTTTAAGAGTAAAAAGGGATGAGAGGGCATATAAATCTCCAGCACGCCCTCTTTTCCTCAAATTCATCGAGACAGCCATTTTGTTCAAAATTGTCCAAAGATCATACAACAATGCCTCCAGGGTTGAGATAACCCCCCAAAACCCGGGAATAAGGGTAACAAGCCATAGCTCAGGGGCACATAAGGTTTTTATGGAAGGAGGGGTCGTATAAACTTTGAAGAAAGCTCACACCGAAGTCCCCCAGACCTCAGTTTGCTCCGCCCGGCTGAAATTCAGTTTCTGCAAAAAGTGTAATTCAAGTATCCAAAGAGACAAGTCAGTTTTCTTTAGTTTATCTTTGCCTTTATGGTAATATATAACTCATTTTTTAGTTTTAACAATCATTTTCACTTGATTTGGGAAAACTGGCTCTAACTTGCCCCCCCCCCTTGAGGATTTTGACGAGATTACGCCCCTGCTTTTTCCCAAAACGCATGCGACTGAAATTTTGAGATAGCCATTGTGTTCGATATATTCCAAATATCATATAACAGTGCCTCAAGGGTTGACAGAATCCCCCAGAGCCCAGGAGCAAGGGTTGTAAATTATGCCACCTGGGGGTATAAACTTTTTATGAAGTCTCATAATGCCTCATTTCCCATAGGAGTCTCATTTGCCAGGAAATTGAAAGTTCTAGTACCCTTTTTAAAAGTCAAAAGTGATCTTAAGAAAAAGTGATCAAAAGTGATGTCAGATCAAAAGTGATGTTAAGAGTCAAAAGATCGACGAAATTGTAAATAAAATTAACAGTACAGTGAATAATAATAAGACTATCCATTTTCTATTAAAGAAAGACCAGATTTTTTAGTTTTATTTGTAAAAACCTCTTTTCCCGATCATATACCAGTGTCTCTAGGGTTGACAAAAACCCCCAGACCCCGGGGGCAAGGGTTGAAAGTTATAACCCAGGGGTAGATAAGGTTTTTATGGAAGGGGTGGTCGCAAAAACTTTGGAGGAGGCTTATTTGATTAAGAAACAAAGAAACTCTCTTTTTAAGAAACAAAAGTGATCGGAGGACAACTAGCCCCCCAGGCCCTCTTTTCCCCAAATGCGTCCGATCAAAATTTTGAACAGAAATACAATTTTAATCTTTAATAGTAATTTCTTTTTGTTTTGAACTTGAATTATTACAGGAATTTACTTTTGCTTATAATAAGTTTAGCTATATAAGTTTAATATAAGGTAAGCTATAAAAGTTTAATATGGTCTGTACTTTTTTTTTTAGAAAAACTATTTACTTTTCGGAAAGATTTCTTTTTTTTTTAGTTAATCCCAAGAAATGGGCAAAATCAAAGGAATATATACGTCTTATTGAATTTAGTTGGCTACTAAGGAGGCATTTAAAATTGTACATTTTTACTGTTGCTAGTATTTTCCTATGACAAGATAGATTACTAACAATGTAAAATAAGTAAATGCAGAAGCCGAGCAATATAAAACAAATTAGCCTATAATGGCACCCGGAGATATTCTCCCCAGCGAGATGAACTTCATGTGATGATAATGCGACATTTTTCGCATTAGTTTTCCAAAGGTAATATATTTACAACTTATTTGACCGGATTTGCTATAAAGGACATTTAAAATGCTATAATTCTCAAAGTAGTCAATCAATTCAAGACACCAGAGTAAAATATTACCAATTGGTAGAAAAACACTCCACACAAGAACGAGTAAAGGATTGACGAAATGCTCTTTCCATCCCTTGTTTTCCCCAAGCACAGCTACAATAGAATCACCACTGTAAGGTGTTCCACGCACTACCAAAATTGCAAATAGCAGTGTCACCACCAAAATCATGTTGATCCATCCTGAACCAAATAAAACATCCATGAAATGAACAGCAGCAATGCCACCCTAAAATTAGAATTGGTTCGTCAGCCTTTATTTGATGAAACAAATATAGATATGCGCTACTTGGGGGCTCAGAATAATTAAGCTTAGTAACTAGCTTCCAAATAAGGAAGCGAAAACTTAATTCATTATAATTTTAGCCTTCAGTAAAGAACTAGTCAAGACGTGACATATTGCACATTGCTATATGTATGGTTTTGCGAGCACCCAGAGAAAGTGTTTTTTATTATGAATGCGACAGGATACACCAAGAAAAACAAATTTAAAATAGAGTATCCTAGTTTACCATCATTCATACGCCCATTACCTCTTTCAGCTGAAATGTTAGTGCCAGTTTTTAAATAATTCATTAGAAATATAAATAAAGCCCATTAAGTATCAAAACGACACCTACACAGGTTTGGTGTCGAAGGACTCCTTTTGTAAGTAGTTAGAGCAGCATGAATTCGGTGATATAGGATCCCCCCCCCAAAAAAAATGTCACATCTATTGTTACCAAGACTACACAAGAAAAGCATGCTTGAAAAACACGAAATTGCTTTCAAGTCATAAATTGCATTCCTACAATCGTACTTGATACAATAGTTAGTTATCCTTTTAATTAGGTGATAATTTCAGACTATGCAACTAAATGGGGATTATCCATCGATAGCTCAAAATGGAGCTTAAAGTGTGTCTTTTCCCAAATTGAATAATTGATTTGCTAAATT
This sequence comes from Artemia franciscana, assembly GCF_032884065.1. Lineage (NCBI taxonomy): Eukaryota > Metazoa > Arthropoda > Branchiopoda > Anostraca > Artemiidae > Artemia > Artemia franciscana. The sequence goes on from NC_088864.1 coordinate 25,961,565, forward strand.
ATCGAATGCACCACTGAATCAGCTGTGCAGAGCTCAAAATGGTCTGCTTCCTCCCTGGGTGGTAACGCGAGTTGTTCCTGTGTATACTGATATAAAGAATAGTTGATCTCTTGCCTAGTTAAATGAACAAACGGATCAGCCGTGTTGACCTTAAAATAGTATGTCGTACGTCTTATCCCTGAGTAGTAATGCGGATATAACACGTATTCCTGTGTTCGTTTTCATTTCTTTTTTTTATGAGACAACTGAACTTGTGAGAAGATGTGTGTGGTCCAATTACTGCCAAAATTTGATTTTAAGTCCTGGGGGCCGACAATTCTACATCTGCCACTTTTAGGCAGAAAATATGTCATTCCATTCCTGCACATATAAATGGATCGGATGATAATTGTTAGATATTCGTCAATTGGTATAAACTACACAAACTATATCATTTTGGGGTTTTCTAGCCTGTAAATTTAAAAGATAAAAGTTCAAAGGGGGCCAACAATCAGAAATTCCTTAAAGATGAATATTTTTTCGAAGCAATTACAGAAACTCATAAGAATACTTCGTTGGCATTCAAAAACGTTGTAAGATTTTCTCTTGAAACTGCGCGAGTAAAACTCTCGAGCTACTCTTGGAGATGTACACAAATCTTGTTAGCAACATGAGCATTAAGTCAATTTTTAATTTTTTTTTTTTTACATAGTCACCTTGATAGCTTCCCGGAAAATTTTTCTTATGACCGGTGAGCGACTCCGCTGAGGCTTAAAGAAGATAGACGCATGGAATCAAGATAGGTAGGATGTACATAGGATTGCCGAAATTTGTAGAAGTATCAACCGAGAATTCCACAGGTTAAGCAGTCAAGATGATAGAAGATTCAATAAACGAAAATTCTAAGCTTAATATGAGTCTTTACCATTTATTAGAAAAAAATTACTATACTTATTGGAATAACATAACTTGTAATACCTAATGTCAAGGTTTGTATGAATAGAAATATTTATTTTGAACAGTCTTTCTGGTAACTATTGAAGTAACAGAGGAAAATTCTAGTTATATTTTTTATCAAAAGACCTAAATATGTATTTAACAATGTAATTGTTATATATTTTGTAAACTGGGTTTTAAAATATTACTAAAATTTTAATTTACCAAATCCAGACGCACTCAAGTCTAATCGACAACATTTGCAAACTTGAAACGTTAGCGTTGTTTTTCTTTTGTTTTTATTCGTTTTGTTTTCTTACTATGCAAAACCTGAAATCATAGAAATCAAGCCATAATTAGTTAATTTAAGAGCTACAATTAGCTAATTCATGCCAGTTGGGTGGCAGAGATTATTGTCAGCCTCCGTAAGAGATTCGATCTGAACCCTTGATGTACGCATCAGGGAATAAGGTTGCAACCTGGTCATGAGGTCAATTTCAACCTTCACTCGACTGGGATATGTGATATCCTCTTGAAAATTTCTACCCGCTGAAACAAGGGTAATAATCCCATAAATTTCTTCTGGGAGTACTTGACAGCAGAGGTGAGAAATGCCAAACCTCTGTAGAATAGGTTGAGCCGCTAAATCCAAAAAAAGCGACTAGACAGAAAGAGATTTCAATCAGTCCATTTAATCCCATCTAAATCAACCATTTAATCCCATCGAATTAGGTGATAGCTAAACCAAAGCGCTAAACATATATATATATATATATATATATATATATATATATATATATATATATATATATATATATATATATATATATATATATATATATATATATATATATATTGTAAATTAGCACTCCAAAGGGGTATTAACTAACACAATAAACTTTTCTGATGTCTGGCATTTTGAGATACAGTGACAATGTAACGAGAAGTTAGTTAAAAACCTGAAGGATATAAAAATAGCCGACATTATTCTGATTTTTGTTAATGTATGTTAGGTAAATAGCACAAAAAGTATAAAATGTTATGAAAATCACTTTTAAAAATTAGTGCCACCGTCTGTCCTCCCCAATCCGACTTATTTGGGTTAAACAGAGTAATTTAAAATTCGTTTTTATTATTGGTCTTTTTTATTTTCATTGAAAAAAGGAAACAAATCTCCAAAATTATCGCATCAAAGAAGAAGTTAATTTTAAATTGAATATGAGAAGCAAAATATTTATTAAAAAGGTACTTGTAAACTCACTATAAATTTTTCGAAATAAATCTAGCAAAAAAAGAAAAAGATTGTTTAAAGGATGGTGCATACCATTAAGATGTATTGCTATTCTTCCGTTACTTCATTCAATTACTATCCAAGAATAAACCGAAGTTCTCAATTTCTTGAAGGTTTTCGAAAAAATATAGGCTTTGTTTGTTTGTTAACAAGGTTTAATGAAAAATAAACAACGGAACGAAAGAAAAAACAAACAAGCAAGCAGCTTTACTAAATAAAGGTTTGTACTTACACTGGTAGCAAATACAAGACTCCCTAAAAAACCAAGAATTGAAAGACCCAAAGCAATTGGTGTTTCCCAGTCAACTAGCTTCTTCCTGTTGATAGAGATTAAAGCGGAAATTATGCTTTGCCACACAATTGCCTAAAAATGAAATACCAGAAATACTAACAAAAAGAAACTATTTCTGTTTTTCAAATACGCAAAAATACGAAAAACAGGAAAAAACTGATATCAAGTTGTTTCTGGTTTAGAACTAAAATGTAACGGTCAAATCTAACAGCTCCGATTTTATTCTGTTGTTAAGATCTCAATTTTTTTCCATACAAATTGTAAAGGTGTACAAAAAGAATCATTATGGAAATATAAAATTTTCCTTTCTCTTATCACTCTTCTTACGTATGTTTCATTAGATCATTCGTTTAAACGAAAAGCCAAGTTAAAAGTTTAAAATTTTCACAATAGTAGTTTCTTACGCTGTTTACTCCGAGTGCAATTCCAAATTCCAATATTGTTTTTTTTTTAATTTTATTTATTTATGGTTAAAAATAAAATGAGCCACCTACAGTAATTCTACAAAAAAATAATAAAGAATTAAATTTAAGTCTTTTTTAAAGAGAAGCTAGGGCTCTCTTTTATTTAATTGTGATTCTTTTTCTCTGGTATATATATTTTCGACAGTTCCAACATGTTCAATATCTTACGTGCTTTTTAATAATTAATCGTCATCTACTGATCCAGATTTCAGACAAAAACTGTTCTTCCGTAAAGCAAAACAATTTAAATTGGGCTTCCAAGATTCAATAAACACATAAGCAAGTGGATATCACTTACAAAGCCATGTATTGCCACAGGGTCTACAAACAAAAGTATTAGTAGTAACCATGATAAGGCGTATCCCACTCCAGCTATCTTCAGCCAAAAACCCTAGTACTCATACAAAAGTCGATTTTTTGTTAACGCTAAACTCCCACAATCTTGACATGGTGAGTCCAACGATACTGTCAGAAATTTTCCACCTGCTGTATTTTCAGGAGGTACGATCTTGTATCTACAGGGATTAAATGAGATTTTCCTGTTTCTCAACAGCCAAAACCTAGTACAGATATAATTAGAATTACAAAACCTAGCATTTTCGTACAGCAGAAAACAGACTGGCAATGACTGGAAGAAAAGATAATTCGGAAAACCTTTCGACTATTTCTCCCGTTCCAAGAAGGAAAATATCCTTATTTTGCGATATGCTCGACAACTTAAAAAATGCATATACCATCTAATAAGATAAAATATAGATTTAAATAATAAGACATCAGAAATAGGAAAGGAACCTATTTCAGTATAAACTATGAGTCACAGCTATAGTGATACTAGCTGTTGGGGTGGCGCTTCGCGCCACCCCAACACCTAGTTGGTGGGGGCACTTCGCCCCCCCCAAGCCCCCCCGCGCGCGTAAGTCATTACGCGCCATATTAGTTACGCGCCATTGTAGTTGTGTCCCTGTGTCCCACCTGTGAATATAGATAGATATATATATATATATTTTTAACTACGTAAAACTTACGAATATACAACATTCTTGGCTGTCCCATTGTCTGTGCATATAAATAGATTGTCAGGTTTACCGACTCTTGAACATGCAACATATAATTGTCCATGGGAAAAACAATCTGTATTCAGATCTATAACTCATTATTCTAATGATTGCCCTTGAGCTTTGTTGATGGTGATTGCTAATCGAACATTCCCTGTGTCCCCGTCGTCATTTATATATCCCCCTGTGCCCCCCGGCGTCCCCGTTGTTGTTTTTTCCCTGTGTCCCGGTCGTCATTTGTGTCCCGGTGTCCCAGTCTATAATTTCTCTTTGAGTGTCGCGGTCGTCATTTATATTCCCTGTGTCCCGGTCGTCATTTTTGTCCCGGTCGTCATTTGTGTTCCGGTGTCCCGGTCTGTAATTTCTCTTTGAGTGTCCTGGTCGTCATTTATATTCCCTGTGTCCCGGTCGTCATTTGTGTCCCGGTGCTTTGTTGATGGTGATTGCTAATCGAACATTCTTTGTGTCCCGGTCGCTTTCTCTTTGAGTGTTTCGGTCGTCATTTATATTCCCTATGTCCCGGTCGTCATTTGTGTCCCGATGTCCCGGTCTGTAATTTCGTCAGTCGACAAACATGACGTCAGTCGACACACAAACATGACGTCACTCGACACACACACACAGACAACTCGTTTTTATATATATAGATAGATATAGAGAAATTGGAGACCTACTAAAAAAAAATCTTGAAACTCAGAAACTTTTGGTTTTGTTTTTATCGGCCTAAAACTTCATAGATCAGAACCAATCACACAGTCTTGAACTTTGCATTCTTAATACTGACCTGTTGCTTCAAATTTCACACAGCAGAGCCAACGAGGTTTTAAGCCTCCCGAGACTTAGCGTCCTCTCTCTGAACACTCCCCTAAAGAATAAAAAGGATATGCCTCCTAACCATGTTTCGAGTGTCTTAACGCGTTCTTTGGGCCAGAAATGCGATTTACATATTTCCCAGAAAGGTTCTGTGACCTTTTGTGAATATTCTGTTAACTCAAAAAAGTATAAATTTGGTGAAGAAAAAAGGAAATGTAAAAAAGCAAAAAAAAATTGTTAGAAATAAGTCTTAAGAAAAAAAGGTGTTATCTTAAAGACTCTTGACTTTACATGGATAGTTTTTTTTGGCAGATACTTTGTTCACATGACTCTAGCTTAGATTCGAAAACCTCTAAGTTCATGACCGCAGACAGTGGGTTCCAATCGACTGATCGAAAAAGCTAAAACTGATTGGCCTTAGAGTGTAATAGATTTTCGTTTAAATTATTAATGTCGTCAGTTAAATGTTGTTATGATTGGACGGTTAATTACAATTGTAAAATCTATGTAAAATCATTTCTAGATAATATTTTAATTAAAAGTTAATTTCTATTTGAAAAGTGGCTTTCAAAATAATATTCTGGTATTATTTAAAAAAAACAGAAATTAAATAAAAAACAAGTTTTTCCAACTGAAAGTAAGGAGTAGCATTAAAACTTAAAAACGAACAGAAGCTATTACGTATATGAGGTGGTTCTCCTCCTCGTCAATACCTCGCTCTTTACGCTAAAGTATTTTTAGTAATTTCAAAGGAGCTAATTATTCTAAGTAAACAGCCTTAGTAAATCAGAGGCCATTCTTGAAGAATAGGAACACAATTCGAACTTTAGCGTAAAGAGCGATGTATTGACAAGGGTGCAAACTCCCCTCATATTATGTATATGAGGAAGTTCGCCCCCTCGTCAATACCTCGCTCTTTATGCTAAAGTTCGAATATTGTTAAATAATGGCCGACATAAGCAATAATTTGTTTGTGTTGTTTTCTAGCCAATCTTAGCATTTAATTTTTATCTTAAGCAACTTCATAATTATGATTTTTATGTGATAATAAACTCATTTTGTGGTTGTTATTAAAAAATAAAGTTTTTTTTTCCAGCTGAAAGTAAGGAATAGCTTTAAAACTTAAAACAAACATAAATTATTACGTATACCTTTTAAATATCTTTTCTTTCATTCATTTCAGTCATTTGAGAATTGCTCAACTTGTGACTTTCATTTTCATAAAAATAGTTTCGACCTCTTCGGCCGTTCTGTTACTATGCCTTGCAAAATTAGTTCCGCAAATATAGCTAATTTAAGCTACGTGGGAAATGTTTCCATGAAGAGATTTCTCATGGGGGAAGGGGATTTTCCATGGAGGGGGCTGGATTTCCCGGCATTATTTAAAAAACGATCAACAATTAAATAAAAAACAAGTTTTTTTGACTGAAAGTAAGAAGCAACATTAAAATTGAAAAGGAACAGATAATATTACATATATGAGGGGGTTCGTCTCCTCGTCAATACCTCGCTCTTTACGTTAAAGTATTTTTAGTAATTTCAAAAGAGCTAATTATTCTAATTAAAAGACCTTTGTGATTCAGGGGGCCGTTCTTAAAGAATTGGAACATAATTCGAACTTTAGCACGAAGAGCGAGGTATTGCCGAGGGGGGGGGGTCTCCTATATCATGTATATGAGGATGTTCGCCTCCTCGTCAATACCTCGCTCTTTACGCTAAAGTTCGAATTTTGTTAAATAATGGCCGGCATAAGCAATAATTTGTTGGTGTTGTTTTTTAGCCAGTCTTACCATATAATTTTATCTTATACAATTTCATAATTATGATTTTCATGTGATAATAAACCAAAGATATTGTATGTCTTCTTCTTGTGGATGTTTCAAACAGTTCGTGGTAACGAACTGTAGTAAGGAGCGACCCGGCTCAATAGTAACCAAAACTCTAAAAAATTGAATTTTGATATCAATAGCTACATCAAAAGAATCGCATTTTAATGCTGATTTTAAATATATAAGTATCATCAAGTTTAGTCTTACTGATCAAAAGTTACGAGCCTGAGAAAATTTGCCTTATTTAGGAAAATAGGGGGAAACACCCCCTAAAAGTCGTAGGATCTTAACAAAAATGACACCATCAGATTCAGCGTATCAGAGAACCATACTGTAGAAGTTTCAAGCTCCTATCTACAAAAATGTGGAATTTTGTATTTTTTGCCAGAAGACAAATCACGGGTGCGTGTTTATTTGTTTGTTTTTTTTTTTGTTTTTTTTTTTTTCTTTTCCCCAGGGGTCATCGTATCGACCAAGTGGTCCTATAATGTCGCAAGAGGGCTCATTCTAACGGAAATGAAAAGTTCTAGTGCCCTTTTTAAGTGACCAAAAAAATTGGAGGGCATCTAGGCCCCCTCCCACGCTCATTTTTTTCCCAAAATCAACGGATCAAAATTTTGAGATAGCCATTTTGTTCAGCATAGTCGAAAACCATAATAACTATGTCTTTGGGGATGAATCACTCCCCCACAATCCCTGGGGGAGGGGCTGCAAGTTAAAAACTTTGACCATTGTTTACATATAGTAATGGTTATTGGGAAGTGTACAGACGTTTCCAGGGGGATTTTATTTTGTTTGGGGGGGTGGGGCTGAGGAGAGGGGGCTATGTTGGAGGATCTTTCTTTGGAGGAATCTGTCATGGGGGAAGAAAAATTCAATGACAAGGGCGCAGGATTCTCTAGCATTACTATAAGAAAACAATGAAAAATAAACATGAAAACGTTTTTTCAAATGAAAGGAAGAAGTAGCATTGAAACTTAAAACGAACAGAGATTATTACGCATATGAGGGGTTCTAAAAATACTTTAGCATAAAGAGCGAGGTATTTAGGAGGAGATAAATACCTTGCTCTTTATGCTAAAGTATTTTTAGTAATTTCAACTATTTATTCTACGGCCTTTCTGATTCAGGGGTCATTCTTAAAGAATTGGGACAAAACTTACGATTTAGTGTAAAGAGCGAGGTATTAACGAGGGTACAAACCCCCTCATATACATAATAAAAATATAAGCTTATGAAAGTTTGTTACGTAAGTTAATTCTTAAGTTACGTATATTTTTTACTAATAAAAACGTTCGTTAAAAATTAAAAGTTCTAGTTGCCTTTTTAAGTAACCGAGAAATTGGAGGGCAACTAGGCCTCCTTCTCCACCCATTATTTCTTAAAATCGTCAGATCAAAACTAAGAGAAAGCCATTTAGCCAAAAAAAGAATTAATATACAAATTTCATTTTAATAATTTATGTGCGGAGAGCCTTAACCAAACATGCATTAATTCAAAAACGTTCAGAAATTAAATAAAAAAAAACCAATTTTTTTAGCTGAAAGTAAGGAGCGACATTAAAACTTAAAACGAACAGAAATTACTCCGTATATGAAATGAGTTGTCCCCTCCGCAATCCCTCGCTCTTTACGCTAAAGTTTGACTCTGCCACAATTCTACTTTTTAAAACAATTTAAAGCTTTAGCGTAAAGAGCGAGGGATTGCGGAGGGGACAACTCATTTCATATACGGAGTAATTTCTGTTCGTTTTAAGTTTTAATGTCGCTCCTTACTTTCAGCTAAAAAAATTGTTTTTTTTTTATTTAATATGACAAAAATTCCAACTGAAAGAAAGAAATAACTTTAAAACTTAAAACGAACATAAATTATTACGTATATCTTTAAAAGATCTTCTCTTTCATTCATTTCAGTCATTTGAGAATTGCTCAACATGTGACTTTCATTTTCACAAAGATAGTTTCGACCTCTTTGGCCGTTTTATAACTATCCCATACGAAATTAGTTCCGCAAATACAGCTAATTTAAGTTACGTGGGAGAATCTTTCCATGGAGGAATTTCTCGTGGGGGAAGGGGATATTCCATGAAGGAGGAGCTGGATTTCTCGACATTATTTAAAAAAACGATCAGCAATTAAATAAAAAACAATTTTTTTTTAACTGAAAGTAAGAAGCAACATTAAAACTTAAAACTTATTTAAAACTTATTATTATGCAAAACGTTTTGAGAAATTAAATAAAAAAAAAACAAGTTTTTTCTTTAACTGAAAGTAAGGAGCGACATTATAATTTAAAACGAACAGGAATTATTCCGTATATGAAAGGGGCTGTCCCCTCCTCAACACCCCGCTCTTTATACTAAAGTTATGAGAAAGAGTCAAACTTTAGCGTAAAGAGCGGGGCATTGAAGAGGGGACAGCCCTTTTCATATACGGAATAATTTCTGTTCGTTTTTAGTTTAAATTTCGCCCCTTACTTTCAGTAAAAAAAACTGTTTTTTTAATTTAATTACACTATAAATGATACTTTATTAATAAGCAAACTCTCGCGACATCAAACTGATGAAGTTGTTGCTTTTTGTCAACTAGCTTTCATTGTATATATATATATATATATATATATATATATATATATATATATATATATATATATATATATATATATATATATATATATATATATATATATATATAAAAACATAAATACATTATAAAAACATACAGCGATGAACCCAACTGGTCTGTCAAATAAAAATGAAACAACAAGTTAACACAATAACAATGCATATGACACATTAATATGATCATTACTATTTTTATTTATTTATGATATCAACGAACGCTGGCACAAAGCTCTTTCTGTAACGCTCAGTTCTTGCATTAATGGAATTTAGAACTGGGATTTTTTCTTGCTTTTGATCGGGGTAAGTGGGGCTTTGGAGGGCAATAAGGGGCTGAGAGTATACACTGAAAACGTGGATCACGACGCAGATTATTCCCGAAATCAGTGCAAAAAGTTACACGTCGGGCTGCCAAGGTAGGAAGGCGGGATTCCTTGAGGAGGAGAATGTAAACTACTTTGCCCTAACCGTAAATAATTATCAGGGCTCTCTTCTGGATAATTTCAAACCTATCGGACTAATCCACCGTAAGGCCAAAATACTACACCGGGCAAGCATATACAAGCAGTGGACGGATAAAAGATATGTAAAGACGGGTATGAAAATTTAGCAAATAGCTTAAGGAGAGACAGAGATGCACTAGCCTGTTTAGCAATAGAGCAAATGCGGGCCTCTCATTTCAAATCGCTAGTCAGTATTATCATTGCGTATATTATCGTTGCGCCTTGCATTATCTTATGTGTCTTATCTACCTTATTTTTTCTGTTTTATTTCATCTGTCTTATCTTACGCTTCGTATTACACTATCTTAATATTGCACATAATGGAAGCGAAATTAGTGCTTTAATCGAGAAAAATATTAAAGTTTTATTTAAATTTTTTTTGTTTTGTTTTAAGAATTTATCATGAAACCTGTGTCACTATTGATGATGGTTAGGAAATTGGGGTGTAATCAACAAAAAAATCCACAAAAATGTGTAATCCACAAAGCTGAACTGGAACGCGGTTAATTGCCGAAAAATAGAGCATTTTGTAAAAATATCATCCCTTCATGACAAAGTACTAAATATTTTTTTCGCACAGTTTTTTAGAGCGTTTTGTTGATTGCTCAGAACTATATTTTTGAAAATAAATTTGTCTTTCCTCATGAACAATCCAGAAACGCATTAAAAATACGAAACAAACATCAAAACACGGGTTGATTTGAAGTTTATTTCGGATTCAGAAATCAAAGACTGCCTAAAAACAATAGCCGCGTTTGGAAGGCGCAATCAATCCTTGAAAGCCTTACGATTATCTATGTCCAATTCTCCCGCGACAGGAATTACTACATTGATGAACAAATGGCACCTTTCCAAGGCATGTAGATTCTGAAACAATGCGTGACAAACATTCTTAATACAGTTGGACTTGATGATTTTGCACTTGCCACCTCCTCAGAACTCATTCTTGACTTCCAAATCTACCAGAAAGCCATCATTTTAGGAGACAATCTGCAAGCATATTGCTTGTTTGCGGGCATTGTACTATACTTGTCTCAAACCCTATCGGCAGACATATACCTCTACTTTGACAGATTCTTCACTTTTGTCAAGCTTCTGGCCATGCTCACTGAAATAAAATAAATGCGACTGGAAATATCATGAAAAACTGTTTGGGTAGCAACGATAAAAAAGTATAATATACCACAGGGGTTAAACATGCCGGCCAAATGTGATTGAGTATTCTCTGGCTTTTCAGACGCGCAGTAAACTCTAACGCTTACATCGTTGAAGTTGACTTATTGGACCGCAGGGTTAGCTATTAACTTTTTGAGACGCGCAGTAAAAAATAGACCATCGGTTTCATCATTTTGTGGATGTAGCACTGGAGAACGCATGAGTTGAAGGGAAATATGAAATTTGATTGAAATATGAAGCAGTTCATTAACTTTCGTTCCAATGTTACCGAATTTCTACTCAATTCTGGAAGATCAGAGCCACAAGGCCGAGATAAGAGCGAAGCAAAACTCTTGGATGAAGCTTACGGATCGTGACTTGAGCTTGAAAAACCTACCAACCCTTCCATGACAATCAAGAGCTGTGCTGCACTTACTAGAACTCTGTAACTTGACAAATGCAATCCGGTACAAATGACAAGAGTGTTGTAAAAGTCAAGATGAATGTGCTCACGGCGCAAATTTATTCTGTGTTTGACAAAATACAACAATTGCTTTAAGAAATTTCACTAGCAGCGAAGGTTTATGTGACAAATCTTTTAACACATGTTTTTTTTTATTCAATACTATCAAGTCGATAGCAGCCCAGTGTTCACACCAGTAAATATCCTCCAGGGGAGCGTAAAGGGGACAAAAATTTTCTTAAGCACCTTACGGTTAACAATGGCTTTTTTTTTACAAAAGTGTTTCCATACTGAAGTCTCAGGAGGTTAAAAAGGCGATGTTATTTGTCTTTCCAGAAATTGCATTTTCTTAATAAATAATGTGATTATTTTATGAAAAAGTTACAAGCGTAAACAAATGAAGTTGAAACGTACTTTTTACTATGGAGTTATAGGAAAGGAATTTCTCTTTTTCTCTCTGCCGTTAAATATTCCAAAATAGGGACTTACGTGTTGGCCGATCCCGAAAATAGCCAGTGATGTATAATATGCGATTGGCCATATTGTAGGAACCTCTTTTGAAATCCCTTGCATAGCACTTGCAGCAGGAAATAGCTCGAATTCTTGTCTCATTACCTATAAGAGAATTTAATGACTAACTTAATAAGATTTGATGTGCCACGTTTAAGTCCATGCAACGGATTACTTCAAAGCAAGTATTCTATTAACAGACATATACTTCAAAACTAAAACAGAATTCAATTCAACTCAGTCAAAGTACTATGTTATAAAAAAATGGCAGCAAAAAAAGAATAAACTGAACAAACAAAGGGATTTCTCAGTTTTGACAAGGATTGTACATTTCAGGCAAATCGGGACTGAAATTTTATAATTGGAGCATGCAGAGCAGCAACCATTTTGTTAATAACTACCGTGGCTCTTCCACACAGTGAAACACAGGAGGCCACATAAAGCTGACGAAACGCTAGTTATTGAAATTTACGCACATCTCAGCAGCCATCACACAGCAAGGTATTTTTTATGAAAAACCCTAGAAATCATTCTACGCCACTTTAACATTGTATATATCATGAATCACCTGACTGGAAACAAGAGACAATCACAAATATTGTACATCAGAGTTAATGCATCAGTCCGTGGAAGTTTTTGGGGATGTAGCACTAGTAGCTATATAGATTTAAAAATTATTTCACATGTTAAACATTCGAATTGTAACTAAGATAACAAACCTATTGACAGCCTAGTGACAGCCACTCAATCAATGTTGAGAACATGTGAGAAAGGGTAGTAGCCAGAACTAAAAGTACAGCTAAACTGACAGTTGGAAGAAGGGCTTCTGAGGAATTCTAGTATTTAAGCCAAGACCTAGTAGCGGATTAGTTACTTAAGTTCGTAAAGCTATTGGTAAGGACAAACAAGCTATCAGGGATTCGGGGTTCATGACCACGGAAGAAAGAAAAACGTCAGCACTAAAGGCTTCATTTCTTAGCAGATTTAAATTCAGATCATTAGCAATAAACACACCATAAACATCAACGAAAGAAGGCCTACAGCAAATTCCCAGAATATTTGCGAGCGTAGGTCAGATCTATGGCAAATTATCCAAAGGACGCCCTAGCACATAAAAGTTAAAAAGACGAAAAGTCCATTTATCACAGCTAACAAGCTTGGCTGGCAGCCTTTACGTCGAACTATCCTAAAGACACTTGTCCCACATCAAACACAGAGTGCCAGATGGTCGGTCAGACAAAATACTCCAATCGCACCTCTCTGATAATTTAATACAACTGACAAAATCAGTCCTTAGGTGTTCATCCTTAATCAGTCCTTAGATGTATAAAAGGAGACAGTTTTCATGTAAAATTTATTATAAAACTATATAGATAGTAAAGAAGCTTTAACGTTAAACAGGTAACCATTTTTTTAATCTACTTTCGATTATCTGATTATCAAGATTAGGTTCTTTATTATACATCTAAACAACCTTCAGCACATAGAGAATTTTCTTTTTGAAGTTTTAGCTTTAAGGGGTCCGCACGACATGATAGGACTTTTTATGGTTCTGTCTTAGGGTTAGGGTTCTGTTAAAAGTTTGGGAACCACTGCTCTAGACCATAGACTCAAGTGAATAGTTTTACGATTCAGTTATACACAGTGATATGTCCATAACTAACAAAGTTCGATAGTGGAGAAATAAAAAAAAATTAACAGATTGAAGATTTATAAAACGTGGAACTAAAATTGACCACTTTGAACAAGTTACTTTATATAATATAGCAAATAAAATTAAGACCGGGAACTTACCATATATCCACTGACTTCTTTCCGTTGCTGCAGAATCCTTCCTCCAAGGAGGTACATAGTAACAAGAGAATTTTTGAGGGGTGCTCTTTCCTTTTCAAGGTGCCCAAACATGGACGAAACTGGCTCGAGGCTTTTATATGTTTCACCCGTTTCTGAAAATGAAATTATCTTTTGTTCAGATGGCAATAGGTCTAATTGAAAGGGGCAAAAACAAAAAGCAATTCCTTCTGAATTAACTTTAAACAGTATGTATGGTATACTAATATAAGCGTAACGTATCACTTCCCTATAACCATCGGCATTGGACATAGCTTATTCTGTTAGTCATAAGAAACCTCTCCCAACATCTTCCAAACATTCTTTAGAAACACTTGAGTTTTTTTTATGTTGTCCATGGAAGACGAAGTGATATACAGTATTTCCGATTTTAAATTTTAAAAATTATTTTCAAATGTTAAATATTCGAACTGCAACTAAGATAACAAAACTTAGAAGGAACATAAATTATTGTGAAGGAAGAACTCGAACCCAAAAAGAACAAAATTAGCGCAAACATGTGATTACGGCCCTCTTCAAACCCTTCAAATGACAGTTGCTATTTGGTTTTACGAAATGGTCCTTAGATTTTACACTTTACTGAAAGCCAAAATATTCTGTAACAATATTATTTTCTGCATTATCAAAATGAAAAAAATGTATCTCAAAATAACCAAACTTAAAGGTTAAAAGGAATATCAAAATAAATTATGCAGTCTGTTTTAATAAGACATTAAGCTCCAGAAACATTGTGTTATTTCTAAATCGATTCCTTTTAAGTGCATTGAAGAATTAACTTGGTAGACAGAAGTCAAACGATCTATATGGTTTCAGTAAATGCCACCCACTCTGGGCGATTAGTGGTTTGATGAAGGAGCCGACACTGCACTAGTAATTCAGAACCTTAGTGTGATCTGATTTTGGACATTCACAATTTTATATTAATGTTTAGAGCTTGATCACTCATGAACGTTCCCTAAGTAAACCCCGAATGATGGTGAATAAAAAGGGGTACTGCATGTCTATATCTGTTTATTTGGGGAAGGGCAAAGTTTTAGGGGACGATGGCCCATGAGCATCACTTTGTCCCTTCGATCATACAGGTTAAGAATTCTTGTATTACTTTTATTTCATCAAGGTGTCATATCTACAATGTAACTGAAAGTATTACATTTTGGACTTCTATGTTGGAGCAACAACGCCAGAGTTGTCATCAAACAGCTCAGAAGCACTTCAAAATCAATTTTGGCAGGGGGTCAAAAAACTGTTTGTGAAATATGTAACTGATTTGTTCTTCTAAAATATTTACATAGCAATCTTAATTACTTGTTGTCACTAACGTGTAATAATTTGGGATCATTTCCCAAAAAATATCTAAATGGCCAGGAGTAAAAAACAAGAGCCAAGAGCTCATATGGCACTTGTGACGAGGTCGGAAGAGCCAAGAGCTCATATGGCATTTCTAACGAAGTCGGAACCTAAAATTAGACTCGGTATTAGAGTTATTGATTTTGCTGTTCTTTGTTCACTGATAGTTATTACAAAGATAAAATGGGGGGACCAGCTGAGACCCTCCTCCGGAAGGTCGAATCGGGGAAACGACTGTTATCAACTCAATTTGTGCAGGTCCCTGACCATTCTACCAATTTTTATCGTCCTAGCGCGTCAAGAAGCACCAAACTCGCTAAAGCACTGGAAATCCCCCCAACTCCCCCAAAGAGAGCAGATCCGGTTCGCTTATGTCAATCAAGTATCTAGGACTTGTACTTATTCTTCCCACCAAGTTTGATCCCAATCTCTCCACTCTCCACAAAATTTCCAGTTCTCCCCTCCAACTCCCTTCAGTATCACCGGATCCGGTCGGGAATTAAAATAAGAGCTCTGAGACATGAGGTCCTTCTAAATATAAATTTCATTAAGATTCAATAACCCGTTCGTAAGTTAAAAATCCCTAATTTTTTCTAATTTTTCCGAATTAACCGTCCTTCCACTCCCCCCTCCCCCCCAGATGGTCGAATCGGGGAAGCGACTATTTCTAAGTTAATCTGGTACGGTCCATGATATGCCTGCCAACTTTCAGCGAGTTGGGGGAGAAACTGTTGC
This sequence comes from Artemia franciscana, assembly GCF_032884065.1. Lineage (NCBI taxonomy): Eukaryota > Metazoa > Arthropoda > Branchiopoda > Anostraca > Artemiidae > Artemia > Artemia franciscana. The sequence goes on from NC_088864.1 coordinate 25,977,408, forward strand.
TCCCCGAGAAAGAGCAACTGTTGCTCTTTGCAACTGTTGCTCTTTGATTCTCATTGAAGTAACTCAAATAGCTGCTTTTCCCTACGTGGATAAGTAGCGACAATTGTATTTATTATTATTGGTGGTGGTTTTATTTGTTTTTAGATTAGTTTTCTTTTAATTTTGTAATTTTTTATCTTGTGCTGAGGACGCCTTGTATGGATACAGGCGAAATATCTGCGTTGTTTTAGTCTTTCCTCTCTACTGGCTGTCGTCTCGTTTGAAGTTTTCTTTTTGTAGAGTTTTATCTCTCTTTGTTGTTTTTTGCACGCTAGCATTGCAATGCTAGGCTCATATCTGTAATCAGATTACATAAAAAAAAAACTAGTTTTTCTAACTGAAAGTAAGGAGCGACATTAAAACTTAAAACGAACAGAAATTACTCCGTATATGAAATGGGTTGTCCCATCCGCAATCCCTCGCTCTTTATGCTAAAGCTTTTAATTGTTTTAAAAAGCAGAATTGTGGTAAAGAGTCAAACTTTAGCGTAAAGAGCGAGGGATTGCGGAGGGGACAACCCATTTCATATACGGAGTAATTTCTGTTCGTTTTAAGTTTTAATGTCGCTCCTTACTTTCAGTTTGAAAAACTAGTTTTTTTATGTAATTTCTGAACGTTTTTGAATTAATGCATGTTTGATTTTGGCTCTCCACACATAAATTATTAAAATGAAATTTACATTTTAATTCCTTTTTTGGCTAAATGGCTTTCTCTTAGTTCTGATCAGACGATTTTGAGAAATAAGGGATGGGGAAGGAGGCCTAGTTGCCATGCAATTTTTCGGTTACACAAAAAGGCAACTATAAATTTTAATTTTTAACGAATTTTTTTATTAGTAAAAATATACGTAACTTATGAATTAACTTACGTAACAAACTTTTATATTCTTAAATTTTTATTATGTATATGAGGGGGTTTGTACCCTCGTTAATACCTCGCTCTTTACACTAAATCGTAAGTTTTGTGCCGATTCTTTAAGAATGACCCCTGAATCAGAAAGGCCGTAGAATAAATAGTTGAAATTACTAAAAATACTATAGCATAAAGAGCGAGGTATTTATATCCTCCTAAATACCTCGCTCTTTATGCTAAAGTATTTTTAGAACCCCTCATATGCGTAATAATCTCTGTTCGTTTTAAGTTTCAATGCTACTCCTTAATTTCAATTGAAAAAACTTTTCCATGTTTATTTTTTCATTGTTTTTTTTTATAGTAATTTTTGAAAACCCTGCGCCCTTTTCATTGAATTTTTCTTCCCCCATGACATATTTCTCCAAGGAAAGCTCCTCCCACATAGCCCCCTCCCCTCAACCCCACCCCCAAAACCAAAAAAAAATCCCCTGAAAACGACTGTACACTTCCCAATAACCATTATTATATGTAAACACTGGTCGAAGTTTGTAAATTGCAGCCCCACCCCCAGGGACTGTGGGGGAGTAAGTCATTCCCAAAGACATAGTTATTATGGTTTTTGACTATGCGGAACAAAATGGCTGTCTCAAAATTTTGATCTGTTGACTTTGGAGAAAAAATGAGCGTAGGAGGGGGCCTAGGTGCCCACCAATTTTTTTGGTCACTTAAAAAGGGCACTAGAACTTTTCATTTCCGTTAGAATGAGCCCTCTTGCAACATTCTAGGACCACTTGGTCGATACGATGACCCCTGGAAAAAACAAACAAGCAAACAAACAAATAAACACGCACCCGTGATTTGTCTTCTGGCAAAAAATACGAAATTCCACATTTTTGTAGATAGGAGCTTGAAAATTTTTCTATAGGGTTCTCTGATACGCCGAATGCGATGGTGTAATTTTCGTTAAGATTCTGTGACTTTTAGGGGGTGTTTTCCCCTATTTTCTAAAATAAGACAAATTTTCTCAGGCTCGTAACTATTGATGACAAAGACCAAATTTGATGAAACTTATATATTTTAAATCAGCATGAAAATCCGATTCTTTTGATGTATATTTTAGCATCAAAATTCCGTTATTTAGAGTTTCGTTTACTATTGAGCCGGGTCACTCCTTACTACAGTTCGTTACCACGAACTGTTTGATAGGACATGTGTCTAATATTTTCATAAAGCCGTTTTAGCAAGAACCACCTAGTTTATCTACTTGGGTATGTCGTACATGTGAAATTCGGAAATTCCCAAAATCCAACAAAGACATGGTGCCTCCTACCGGTATTTGTAAAATGACTATTTATTAACCAATATATAGCCTTTATGGACCTGTGCAATTGTGTACACAGCAAAGTAAATAATTAGGACAATCTTTTTTCCTCAAAAATAACAGTAAAAATGTTGAAAAAATGGATTGGTATCCTTTGATAGTGAAATTTGAGGCATATTGGCAGGTCTCGTGTAAACTTCCCCAAATACATCGCTAAATCTTGCAGTATTCGAGGAAACAATACTGTTTTTCAATTAAAATTTCCTCAGGGTGAAAATTCCTAGAGTGAAGTTTCAAATCATAGGTAGCTTAATAGCGTTGCGAAAGTAAAGAGCGATGTGGGCACAGTGTATTTTTTTTTTTATCAAGACAATCCGTATAGAAAATTGAAAATTGTAGTGCCCTTTTTAAGAGTAAAAAGTGATTGGAGGACAACCAGCCCCCCTCTCATGCCCATCAGTTTTCAAAACACAATCAGTCAAAATTTTGAGATAGACATTTTGTTAAAAGGTCCAGTAACTATGTCTCTGGGGATTTCTACCACCCCCCACCCCCCAGCCCTCGTGGCAAGGGCTGAAGATATGCAGCTCGCTCATTGTTTACATATAGTATTTGTTCTGGAGATTTTTGGCCATGTTTGACATTTGTGTCAAAAACGACAAAGGATATTCAGGACAACCTTTCAGAGAATTTTGAGGAGTGTTGAACTAAACCGAAATATGTTACGTGCATACGAGTTATCAAAAGGGCCTAGTTCAGGTATGACCGAGTGTATTAATTTGGAACTTTCAGGAAATGATGAGGGGAATGATAAATTGACCACAAAGGCAATATTTGCACGCTACTACTACTACTACTACTACTACGATTACTATTACTACTATCACTACTACTACTGCTACCACTACAAATACTGCTTCTGTAATAATCAAACAGTTCGTGGTAACGAACTGTAGTAAGGAGCGACCCGGCTCAATAGTAAATGAAACTCTAAAAAAACGGAATTTTGATGCTAAAATATACATCAAAAGAATCAGATTTTCATGCTGATTTTAAATATATAAGTTTCATCAAATTTAGTCTTTGTCATCAAAAGTTACGAGCCTGGAAAAATTTGCCTTATTTTAGAAAATAGGGGAAAACACCCCCCTAAAAGTCACAGAATCTTAACGAAAATCACACCATCGCATTCGGCGTATCAGAGAACCCTATAGCAAAAGTTTTAAGCTCCTATCTACAAAAATGTGGAATTTCGTATTTTTTGCCAGAAGACAAATCACGGGTGCGTGTTTATTTGTTTTTTGTTTTTGTTTTTTGTTTTTTCCAGGGGTCATCGTATTGACCAAGTGGTCCTAGAATGTCGCAAGAGGGCTCATTCTAACGGAAATGAAAAGTTCTAGTGCCCTTTTTAAGTGACCAAAAAATTGGAGGGCACCTACGCCCCCTCCCACGCTCATTTTTTCTCCAAAGTCAACAGATCAAAATTTTGAGATAGCTATTTTGTTCCGCTTAGTCAAAAACCATAATAACTATGTCTTCGGGAATGACTTACTCCCCCACAGTCCCTAGGGGAGGGGCTGCAAGTTACAAACTTCGACCAGTTTTTACATATAATAATGGTTATTGGCAAGTGTACAGTCGTTTTCAGGGGATTTTTTTTTGGTTTTGGGGGTGGGGTTGAGGGGAGGGGGCTATGTGGGAGGATCTTTCCTTGGAGAAATATGTCATAGGGAACAGAAATTCAATGAAAAGGGCGCAGGATTTTCTAAAATTACTATTAAAAAAACAATGAAAAAATAAACATGGAAAAGTTTTTTCAATTGAAAGTAAAGAGTAGCATTGAAACTTAAAACGAACAGAGATTATTACGCATATGAGGGGTTCTAAAAATACTTTAGCATAAAGAGTGAGGTATTTAGGAGGAGATATGCTATAGTATTTTTAGTAATTTCAACTATTTATTCTACGGCCTTTCTGATTCAGGGGTCATTCTTAAAGAATTGGGACAAAACTTACGATTTAGTGTAAAGAACGAGGTATTAACGAGGGTACAAACCCCCTCATATACATAATAAAAATTAAAGAATATAAAAGTTTGTTACGTAAGTTAATTCTTAAGTTACGTATATTTTTTACTAATACAAAAATTTGTTAAAAATTAAAATTTATAGTTGCCTTTTTATGTAAACCGAAAAAAATTGCATGGCAACTAGGCCTCCTTCCCCATCCCTTATTTCTCAAAGTCGTCTGATCAAAACTAAGAGAAAGCCATTTAGCCAAAAAAGGAATTAATATGCAAATTTCATTTTAATAATTTATGTGTGGAGAGCCAAAATCAAACATGCATTAATTCAAAAACGTTCAGAAATTACATAAAAAAAACTTGTTTTTTTAACTGAAAGTAAGGAGCGACATTAAAACTTAAAACGAACAGAAATTACTCCGTATATGAAATGGGTTGTCCCCTCCACAATCCCTCGCTCTTTACGCTAAAGCTTTTAATTGTTTTAAAAAGCAGAATTGTGGCAAAGAGTCAAACTTTAGCGTAAAGAGCGAGGGATTGCAGAGGGGACAACCCATTTCATATACGGAGTAATTTCTGTTCGTTTTAAGTTTTAATGTCGCTCCTTACTTTCAGTTAAAAAAAACTAGTTTTTTTTTATGTAATCACTACCAAGGCTGAAGATATTGAAGCGAAAGTGTTGAGGAGAATGTCGAAATAGATCAGAGCATACTATGTACATACAGATTTTCAAAAGGACATATGAGCAGTATCCTTGGAACGGCTTACCGCATCAAGCTGAAAATTTCAGGGCATCGTAAGTGGTGCGTTCAACTGACCAAAACGCAAGATGTAAATGCTACTATTGCTATTAATACCGATACTACTACTGTTCTAACTACTACTTGTACAACACTACTAATGCTACTACTACTCCTACAACTACCACTACTACTATGATAATAGTACTATTATGGCTAAGGATATAATAGTGAAAATTTTAGAGAATATTGAGGAAAAATTTAGACTAAATTAAAACATTATGTGTGTGCGGATTGTCAAAAATAGCTCCTCTCAGGAATGGATTAGGGTATTAAGTTGGAACTTTTAGGGAATACTTGTGGGGGAAGACCAACTGACCAATGGTCAGTGTGTCCACGCTACTAATACTACCACCGCTGCCACTATTACTACTCCAACTACTACTTCTATTGCAACTACTACTAAGGGTATGAGCATTGAGATGAAAATTTAAGGTGAAAATTTCAAGTGTTAAAGGGAAAGTTGAACTAAATCAAAACACACTATACAGGTTATGAAAAGGGCATATCGATAATAACGGCTAAATGTATTAAGTTGAAACTTGCAGGGTTTGATGAGGGGGATATTTGACTGAACAAAAGGCAATATGTTAATATTACTACTTCTACTAGTACTACTAACTAGGACTTCTACTAATACTACTACTACTGTGACTGCTATTAGAACTATGGCTAAGGGTATGAAGGTGAAATTTTCAGTGGATATTGAGGGGGGTAGTTGAACTGAATCCCAAAACACCGTCTACATGCAGGTTGTCAAAACAGCGTATCTGCAATATCTTAGGAACGGCTTGGTGTTTAAAGTTGAAACTTACATGGATTTTTAGAGGGATATTGAACAAGCCAAAAGGCAATATTTTCATCCCATTGCTACTACTACTGCTACTACTGCTGCTGCTACTACTACTGCCACTATTATTACTACTACCGATATTAAAGCTAAAGCTACTACTACTATTACTACTGGTAGTACTACTACTGCCACTGAAGCTATGGGTATTAAGGCAAAAATGTTGGGGAATGTTGAAACAATGTGGATACTAATAATACTACTACTACAACTGTTGCTATTATTGAGGCTAAGGGAATTAAGGTGAAGCTTTCAAGGAATGTTTAGGCGGATGTTGAACAAAAAAAAAATGAACTATAAGCATGCTGATTGTCGAAAGGATTTAACTGCAATATCTTAGAAACGGGTTGCCTTATTAAGTTGTAAATTTCAGGGGTAACGAAAAGGCACTATGTGAATACTACTAATATTACTACTACGATTGGTATAATATTGGGTATTAAGATGAAACTTTTAGGGGGCGTTTAAGGGGAGCTTTAGTTAAGCGTGAAAAATTACATGCATGAAGGTTTACAAAATGGCATATAAGCAATATTATGAGCAGAGGAGCGCTATCACAGAAACTTTTAAAGCAGCTCATTCGATTGGAAACTAAAAGCTCTACTGCTCTTTTTGAGAGTAAAAAGTGATTGGAGGAAAAGCAGTCCCTTTGAAGCCCAATAATTCTCCAAACACATCCAATCAAAATTTTGAGATATCCATTTTGTTAAACATAGTTGAAAGGTCCAGTAACTATGTTTCTTGGGATGTCAAACCCCAACAGTCCTCAGAGTAAGGGTTTTAAGTTATGAAATTTCCCCATTATCTATATTGGGAAGAGAGCATGTTTGACCTTTGGTGTTCAAAAAGGCAAAGTGCATTCAAGTGAAGCTTTCAGAGAACGTTGAGGGGAGTGTTGGACTAAATCAAAACATGTTTTGCGCACACAGGTTGTCAAAAGGGGGGAACTCAGGAGTGACGTAGGTGTTTAAGTGGGAACTTTATGTGGATGATGAGGGGGGAGTGATCAATTGACCAAGGGCATGTTGAGGGGGATGTTGAACTAACCAAAACGCACAAAGTGCATATTACCACTATTACTACCATTACGACTGCTACGACTACTGCTTCTACTGAGGCTAATGATATTAAGACGAAACTTTCAGGAAACATTTACAGATATTTTGAAGCAAATCAAAACATATTGTGTGTATTCAGGTTGCCAAAAGGATATATGGGCCATTTCTCTGAGTTACTTAGAATATTAAGTTGAAACTTTTAGGGCGTATTGAGAGGGACGTTGAACAAACCAAAAGGCACTCTGTCCATGCTGCTGTTACTACTACTACTGCTGCTACTATTGCTATTACTCCTACGACGACTACTAATGAGACTAACGATAGTAAGTTGAAACTTTCAAAGAATTTTTAGGGGGTTGTTAAACTAAATGAAAATACAAAAGAACGTATCATCAGTATCCCAAGAATGGTCTAGGGTATTAAGTTGAAAGTTTTAGGACATGTTAAGGGGGATGTTGAACTTGTCAAATACAAAATATGCCTACTACAACAACTACCAACACTACTATTAAAACTGCTACTACTATTACTACTAGAACTACTACTACTGCTACGACTGATGCTGCTACAACTACTACTACGATGACTACTGCTAGCACTACTAGCGATGACTACTGCTGAAGCTAAGGGTATTAAAGTGAAACTCTCAGGGACGTTGAAGAAGATAGCGACCTAAATTCTAACACGCAATGTAAATGCAAGTTATTAAACGGCCGTAAAAAATTTATCTCAGGAATGGCTTAGAGCACTAAGTTGAAAGTTCAGTGCATGTTGAGGCGGATTTTGAAGCAACCAAAAGGTACTATATGAACACTATTACTACTAATTCTACTACTAACTCCGAGAGTATTAAGGAGACATTTTCATAAGATTTTAGTGGGCATGTTAAATTAATTTGAAACAGGCTACATGTGTGCAGACTGTCAAACGCCCGTATCAGCAGTATATCAAGGAAGGCTTAGAGTATTAGGGTGAAACTTGCAGAGCATGCTGAGGGGTATGTTGAATTAATAAAAATGCACTATATGCATACTGTTACTATTAGTATTAGTAGTAATACAACTGCAGTTAGTGCTAATACTACTAAGGCTAATGGTATTAGTGTGGAACTTTCAGTGACTGTTGAGGGGGATGTTGGGCTAAATCAAAACACATTTGCATGTAATTTATCAACAAGACGTATCAGAAATGTATTAGAAACGGCTTAAGATATAAATTTGAAACTATCAGGGCATGAGGAAGGGATATTCTACTAGACCAAAAAGGCGCAATGCGAATATCATTACTGCTTACTACTAATACTACTGCTGCTATCACTAATATTACTTCTATTGCTCCTACTATTACTTTTGCTAGGGTAAATAATAAGACACTATATATATACTAGTTGCCAATAAGGCGTCTAAGTTATATCTCAAGAACGACTGAGGGTATTAACTTGAAACTTTCAAATTACTGCTATTGCTATTTTGCTCTTGCAATTGAACTATATCAAAACAGTACAAGTGCTTCCAGGTTGTAAAAATACCATAGATTCAATATTTTGGAACTGGTACTAAGTTATATTTTACAGGAAAAACTGAGAGGGTGTAAAACTAAATTAAACAACACTATGTGTATTCAGATTTCCAAAAGGGCGTGTGTTATTAAAAATTGTTGAAAATGTTCTCCAATATATAAAAAGTAAGCCTTTAAAATGAAAAGAAAAGATTTAAAATATTCTTTTCCTTTCCAATGAAAAAGACTCAGTCAATTAAAAAGAACAGAAATTAATAATAATAATAAAAATCCACGAAACAAGTTGTTCAAAGAAAAGTAAAGAGCTACATTAAACAAAAATGAGCAGAAATAAAGCCAACTAATTTTCTAAGCGTAAGGCTACCACAAATCACCATCAAGAAATAAATGAAATCCAAAACGAACAGAGATTACAGTATATGTATATTAAACTGTTATCATTTGTTGTTTTTTTCACTAATCTTGGTTATGACCCTGTTTTTTAATATTTTTTCAATATTATGAGAAATATAAGTATCAGCTCAACGAAAGAATTGTTTGCAGTGAAGTACAAATTACGTTCTGATCTTCAGAAGGCATGGGGGGCGTCACCCCTACTCGTCTTAGTTTCTGCTCGTTTTCAGTATGTCACAATTATTTATTGCAATTTCTGTTCGTTTTTGGTTTCATTATTTATTGATGGTTATTGTGGTAGTTTTACGCTTGAAAAACTATTTGACTTTATTTCTCACTATTGGTTTAATTTAGCTCTTACATATTCTTTGAAAAAACTGATTTTGTAGTTAAAGTTTTTAAAACTAATCTTCTTATGAACTCATGTGGTTTCAACCCTTAATTTCTGTTTAAAAAGCTATAATTACTGAAGACGTAAATGTGATAAACGGTAATCCTACCCAATACATGACCTTTTTCATGTCTGGTACGAGCGTACGAATTTATTTCAGGGGTTAGAGGGGCGATAACACGTATAAAAAATCGAATTTGTAAAAAATAGATTTGCTAAATATTTTGCAGAGGAATTGTCTAGGGATAGTCTTAGGTACTCGTTTGGTGGCCGTCTATCAAACAATAAGCTACACGAAAAAAATGGCTCGATCCCGCTTTCTAGGGATATAATGAAAGAAAGGTTAAAACTTGGCCAAGTTTTACGGATGAAAGATAATAGGTTGCCAAAAAATGTGCTTTTTTTCCATCCACAAATGGCCCAACAAAAAGCAAGTCGCTCCTGAACGGGATGTGAATTGATTAAGTGAAAGGACTTGAGGGCAACTGGAACTCCACAGGAGGGAGTAGAGAGTTAAGTTTTGAATGAATTGGGATGGTCTAAGAACCAGCGTAGCTGTGTTTGACTCAGACAGCTTAATGCGGCAGTGAGCTGCTAGTGATAGCAGTAATACATAAAACATTATGGACATCTCGTATGAATCCCGTAACATAAAAGGGAAGGCGCATGCGCAAAAATTCTATCCCCCTCCCCCATTGCGTGCGTGCCTGCATCATTTGAATGCTCAAAATGTTGAAAAAGAATTAGCTTACCATACGAACTTGCAACATAATTATATTTCAGTCTTGGATCTGAATGTCTAACTATTTGATAGCAGGCTGCTCCAAGTACTCCTGCAATTACTAGTATAGTCAGTGTAAGAATGGCGGAAACCATAAGATCTCGATAGATGTACTTTTTTTGACATTTTGATCCAACATGGATAATAGCCATCGCGTTCGAGGACCACGTCATAAATACTTCTCTAGCTGCATTGACCCAACTCTGAAAACAATTGTATATAAGAAACACAAACTATAATCATACATGTATAGATACTCTTGACACACCACACAAAGCGTTGTTAACGACGACAAGCCTTGTCGTTAATGACGACCCCCCCCCCAATTGGGAATGAATTCGTAGTGCAACCTGAATAAGTTACACAGGAATCATCTGTTACAAAGTCAGGTACGTAATCATTCCTCTTTTTTTTGGGGGGGGGGCATTTCAATAAAGGCGTAATACCTAAAAAAAAGAAAAATATAGACAAATTATATAAACAATGTGGTTGATTATAGGAATAACTATGAAAACTGCGAGATTCTGGGAGAGACTATGAACGTGTGAACGTCCGATCCTGCAATGGTTTTCATATTATATTATAATAACATATTATAATAAACACACATCCACGATCTTTCTTCTGGAAAGAAAATACATTGGAGCTTGACACCTCTAGGGTAGGGTTCTCTGATATGAGGGATCTAATAAAACGATTTTCACTAAGATCCTTTGCTTTTTTATGGGTGTTACCTCCTTTTCTCAAAAACAGAACAAATTTTCTCAGGTTCGTAGCTTTTGTTGGGTAACAATAAACTGAATTAATTTTAAACATTTAGAATCAGGATAAAAAAATAATTCTGTGGGCATGTCAATTGTCTTCGAAACTCCGTTTTCAGTTTGTCGCTCCTTACTTACAGTTTGTTATCGGGAACTATTCGATAAACTTCGCTAATAATAAACTAATTGTTTTTGAACGTGTCCATTTTATTCAGTTTAATTGGAATATTGAAAGAAAGAAGGTCAATTTGACAGCTGGATTTAAAGCTTAAATCTAGTTTTTCTTTTACACGTCTGAAGATAGAAGGGACTTCAGCTCAAGGGGGAGGATTGTCCTGTTACGAAAGAGGTATATTTTACCTGACCATTATAAATACAAAACATGGTTTCTATGCAGGTAGGGTGAGATTTGAGCATAAGCCCTTACAAATGTAAACATCTTGGTGAAACTCCACTTTAGGGGCTTTTGAAATCTTAGAAATCTGTTGATCCAGGACAGATAAATGAAGCTTCGAGGAGTAAAATCACATCCTAAGATATCCCCTTTGAAACTGTACTAAATTTTATATCTCTACTCCGTCTGTAGCCTATTCTAAGGCTTAGTAAATTATATCAAGACAAATCTACACCCGTTATAATCGTAGGAAGCAATAAATCTGCCCAAAATTTCGGTTTGAGTCTAATTTTCTTTTGCTCCAGGGTGTCCTCCTTGAAAAATCTTATGCGGGCGCCCTTACTATTCATAAGAAAAAATCAACTCAACAAAAATAAAATTATACAAAAATTACAACCCTGGCTAAGACAAAGTAGGGCTCGATCTACCAGCTTAATATATGAATAAAAGGAAAGCAACACCAAGCACGGAAAAAATCTTCAGATAAAAAGGCAGGAGTAAAAAATCAGAGGAGGCCACACCAGCATGAGAATGATGCAATCCAAAGTTAGAGCTATATTTATCACTCAGAAGCTTGAAACTTCATTTTCCTATGCAACTTGAAAATTACTTGCAGTAGAGACATGCTTGAAAGATTGAATTTTTTCAAATTGAATATTCAGTCAAATTAAAATTGTTATTTTGCGATAGTCCAAAGCTGTTTTCACTTTAGCACAACGAAATAATCAAACTTAACACTTAGCCACTGCGGGATCTGCTTAGTTGCGGTAAAACGGGACTAATTTTAGAATTAGTTGTCGAACTGGTCTTGCCAGTCGAACTTTGTCGAATTAAAAAAAAAAAAAAACACTAATTCATCAATAGATGTATTTTTAATTTTCATAGGGTTTATTTTCATTTCAGAAAACTGCAAATAATAGCAGAAAAATTGTCGGTGTTACGGGTTTGGAATATTTTTAATGCATTTTAAACATAGAATATGGCATTACGAATAAGTTTAGAGAATGTACTCTGAAGAAAAAGTACATGTCGGATACTTACCCAAGGGTTGATGAAAAACTCATTCCAAGAACTCTGATCCATAAATGTTCCTGGTGGCGCAATGACTGGTAAACTCAACGTGTAAAAGGCCACTATGGTGAACACCACTAATGGCACTGTACCATATACGATCACTGCTTTTCCTATTGATACCACACCTAAAAAAAAAAGTTCTGAGTTCATCAAGAGCAAAATTTGATCACTGTCATTGACTGTTTTACCAGCCAGTGTTGAAAATTCGATAAATATAATTATAGTAAAATCGTGTCCAAATCTTTAAAGATGCAATCCTCCCAGCAAAAATTTTGCTCTCTTCAATTTGTCGACTTTCCGACAACATAGAGGATAAAACACTTCTATAAAAATAAAATATTACGGTAAAATACCACACCATAGTCATGCGTGAGCAAATAGTTCATGCTAACGAACTAAACTGTAAGAAAGGAAGTTTTTGATAACAATCAATGCGTCAAAACAATTGGGTGTTTATGCTGATTTCAAATATAAAAAAACAAAATCATTCAGGTTAAAGTTACCCTTCCAAAGCTACGAGCTTTTGAAAATTTGCCTGATTTTGAAAAAAAAAGAGAGAAACATGCCACAAAGTGGCAAATTTGTTTCTACAAACTCGTGTAGCCTGCACAAAATCAACTGATAATATAGACATTTATTTTACCTCAATTCCTTTGATGTTTGATAAAATTATGTTCAGTGATGTATCATTACGTACGAGCCATTATTAAGAGGGCGACTGAGTCATTGCTCAGGGTGGAGAAGGGGAGTTGAGCCCGATTCCTCAAAAGGACCATATGTGTGCCCAAATTTCCAAACTTTACACGAACCTAAAAAGGTCTTATGGAGTGGAGATTTGTAGCGGCGTCAATTGGGGAGGAGGGACAAGGGGACAATTGGTCTTCTAGTATAGTCTTTTATGTGTGATGCTGTGTCTTCATTTATCTCAAAATCGGCATCCTAGCTGGTCTTCTACCATTCATTTTTTTTTGTACATATTGGTTGCTAGTCATTTGCTGCTGAGTATAAGATATTAGGTATAAGAGGAATTGAAATTTTCACCCTACTAATCCAGAACGCTACCAATGAGTCACAGCTATCGATATATAAAATTTACGAACTAGGAATGGGAGATTTACGGTAGCGGTAGCCCCCATCACATCCTGGTTAGACCTGGGCATGATTTGAAAAACGGTAGGAAACTTACTATTCCACGTATGAGGGGAACCACCCCCTCCTCAGATAACCACCCTGTCTGCTACAGAAGTACCAATTAGACGGCCCTTGTGCTTGAGCAGTGGTTTTTAATGAATTAGGGCAGAAACAGTCAAACTTTATCGCAAAAGCTGGGATTTAGAGGGCTCCCCCTCACAAACGGAATGATTTCTGTGGGTCTTAAGTTTTAGTGTTGCTCCTTACGTTCAGTTGAAATTATTTCAACTTCAACTTCCCACTGTTTCAGTATTTCTCTTTCAGTATTTGACCAGTTAACGACTAATTGAATTTAAGTCGGATTAACTCTGTACTGTTCGGAATGAATAACAAGTGAAATAATTTTAAACTTATTATTGAACCTTGTTACATGAATTTATAAACTTGTAAGTGATTATGGCTTAAGGATTGTGGCTCTAAGTTAATATTCAGCACTATTATCATCTGAGTCGTTCATTGAAATTCTTGGATTACTTGAAATTCCACTCAAAGATAAGAAATCATTTATTCTCATTGCTACGCCCATGATAACTAAATTAAAGCCTTTTGATGTCGTTCTCGCTAGCTTCAAAAGTCATCCCCCTTGGCCTGCAATTGTTTTAGAGTCTAAAACTGGAGCTAAAGGAATATCGAGATATATAATTTTTTTGTTATGGCAATCACACTGAGCACCAAGTGGCAGAAACTAATTTGAAATTACTTTTCGGATAACTATAGTGCTCACAAAAGAACGGAAAAGGTGTTGGTAAAGCATTTACCGAATTGCATTCGTTTCCACACATTATAAATCGTCATCACCTACTTTTCTAGCATTAAACTCAGCGAGCGTTATTGCAGAAGATTCACTGGCATCTAGCCTGATCCTAAAAAAATAGTTTTTACCCAGGATGAATTAACTTGCACACAAGCGAATCTTACAGCTGAGATTTCACGTCAAGTTAAGCCTAAACTATCAGACCCAGTTACGGCAAATCAACCAGTTTGATACTATAGTCAAAAAAAATTCATGATGCTATTTCCATTGATTACAACCCAAAATTCCAAGAGATAGAAAAAAAAGACTATTTACAATGGTTAAAAGCCTGGAAAATAGGATTTTTCATTGGAATCGAAAGTGGATGATTTTGAGCAGGAAAAGATATTGGATTGCTTAGTGATGAATGGAGTACGGCAGAGTCCTGGAAATGATATAAAGAAAGATATATAGGTTACCGTTAAAGACAAGATGCTGGTCCCTGGTTTTGAAGTCAATAATATTATAAATATTTATTGATTAAGTTTGAATGACTCTTACGATCAATCTAAAGTGTCTCCATTGCTAATACGCTTCAGAAATGCTGAAATAGTGCGAATCGTTTTAAAAGCAAAAGATTAAACTAGTAAAAAAAGGAATATTTTTGTCAGAATCGCTAACAAAATAGTGCCGTAAAGATTTAAATGAGGGAAGAGATTGCTTCGGTAAATTTAATGTGGAGACTGACCGCAGGCAAATTGAAGCGTGGAAGGGGGCCTAGGTGCCCTCCAATTTTTTCGTCACTTAAAAAGGGCACTAGAACTTTTAATTTCCGTTAGAATGAGCCCTTTCACGAGATTCTAGGACCAATGGTTCGATATGATCATCCCGAAAAAAAAAACAAAAAAAACAACAAATAAGCACGCATCCATGATCTGCACGCATCCGTGATCTGCCTTGTGGCAAAAAATACGAAATTACACATTTCTGTAGATAGGAGCCTGAAACTTCTACTGTAGGGTTCTCTGATACGCTGAATATGATGGTGTGATTTTTGTTAAGATTCTACGACTTTTGAGGGATGTTTCCCCTATTTTCTAAAATAAGGCAAATATTCTCAGGGTCGTAACTTTTGATGCGTAAGACTAAACTTGATGAAATTTATATATTTAAAATCAGCACTAAAATGCGATTCTTGTGATATAACTATTGGCATCGAAATTCCGTTTTTTAGAGTTTCGGTTACTATTGAGCCGGGTCGCTCCTTACTACAGTTCGTTACCACGAACTGTAGGACAATTAAAATTTAATTGTCCTAAGATACATTCCCTCCGTGTTTACTTATCCTTTACCAGGCCGTTATTGGAATATGCATGTCCGGTCTGGCATTCGTAACTTTCAAATGGACTTAGTGACAAAATCGAGTCGGCCCAAAGGGTTCGCTCAGGATTATTTACAAAGAAGGCAAAATTCCATACTCTTTTCTCCTTAAAGCTGCACACATTACCACCTTAAAAGAAAGGAGGGAAAAATTTGCCTGCTTTTCGCTAAATCAGTCATTTCCAATCCCCGTACTGAGGACTTACTCCCTGATTTTCACAATCCATTAGACTCCGACTCCCCCGGTCAGCCTCCTTAGCAATCCCAACTTACTCTCCGATCCATGCTGTTACAGAAAGATTTCGTAAAAGTTTTATACCCTTTATTCTGGAGCACCTTAATAATAATTCGTGATTATGTACTTGCCAAATTCCCCTTTTTCTCTATTGCCGTTTTTTTTCGATTTACTGCAATGTTTTAATAATTTAATTGTTAAGTTTACGGATTTGTCCTTTATCTTTGATGATTTCACTTTTTTAATTTCATTTTATTTTAAGTGTTTGACTTAATGTACTGTTTTGAACTTTTTTTTCTTAGCTTTTACTGACATATAAAGCGAATTCGGCTCTATAGAGCTTGTGATAGTCTTTTGAAAATAAATATTATCTTATCGCTTATCTTATCTTACCTAACTGTTTGATATACGTAATAATTTATATTTGTTTTAAATCTTAATGTTATTCCTTACTTTCAGTTGGAAAAAACTTGTTTTTTATTTAATAACAACCACAAGCCGAACACATATAATACCTTTGGTTTATTATTAGATAAAAATCATAGTTATGAAGCTGTTCAAGGTAAAATTAAATACACATATTGGCTAAAATTACACAAACAAATTATTGCTTAAATTCGTTCTTTAGCGTAAAGAGCGATGTATTGACGAGAGGCGTCAATATCTCGTAAACGTAATACCTTCCTAATATACATAATATTACGTCATATACGTAATATTCGCCTCCTCCTCATTGCATTGCTCTTTCCGCTAAAGTTCGAATTTTGTCCTAATTTTTTAAGAATGATACCTGAATCACAAAGGTCGTCTAATTAGAATAAATAGCTCTTTTGAAATTACTAAAATACTTTATTGTAAACAACAAGGTATTGACAAGGGGACGAACTCCCCCATATACGTAATAATTTTGTTCTTTTTAAACTTTGATGTTACTACTTACTTTCAGTTGAAAAGACTTGTTTTTTAAATTTAATTTTCGATCGTTTTAAAATAATCCTGCCCTTCATAAAAATTATCTTCTCCCATGAAACATTCCTCCATGGACAGATCCTCCCACGTAACCCAATCCCCCGACCTCCCTCCCTACCAGAAAAAAATCCCCCCGGAAAACGTCTGTATACTTACCAATGACCAATGAATTACCCATTACAAATTACCAATGAATTATATGCAAACAATGGGCAAAGTTCATAACTTTCAGCCCTTCCCCCGGGGACTGTGGGGGATTAAGTCGTCTTCAAAGACATAGTTATTGGATAATTCGACTATGCTGAACAAAATGGCTAACTTAAAACTTGGATCAAGTTACTCTGGGAAAAAATGAGCATGGGAAGGGTCCTAGTTGACGTAAGATTTTTTGGTCACTTAAAAGGGACACTAGATCTTTCAATTTACGTTCAAATGAGCCCTCTCGCAAAATTCTAGGACCACTGGGTTGATAAAATCACCCTTGAAAAAAAAACACGCAACCGTGATCATTCTTCTGGTAAATAATACAAAATTCAAGATTTGTGCAGATAGGAGCTTGAAACTTCTACAGTAGGCTGATACGCTGAATCCGAGGGTGTTATTTTTATTAAGATTCTATAGCTTTTATGGGGTATTTCTCCCTTTTTCGAAAATAAGACAATAATATAAAATACGATATAATAAAAATAGGATTCTTTTGACGTGTCTATTGGTATCAAAATTTCGTACTTAGAGTTTTTTAGAGTTTCGGTTAATATTAAGCCAGGTCGCTCCTTACTTACAGTTCGTTACCAAGAACGGATTGATTAAATAACAAGTCTTTTCAACTGAAAGTAAGGATTAACATCAAAACTTGAAACAAACGGAAATTATTACGTATATGAGGGGGTTACTCCTCCACAACATCTCGCTCTTTAAGCCAAAGGTTGGCAGTGTTTAAAAAAAAAGCTTCTTGTTTTTTTAATTAAACGAACATAGTTTTTTGGAGTCCTTCTTAAAAGATAGGTACAGAATTCAAACTTTAGCGCAAAGACCAAAGGATGACTATTTTATTTCTTAGGTATCCTCCTAGATGAAAATTTGTTTTTTAAATACCATATTGTTTGATTAAAATGAACTCATGAAGAAATCTCGTTACTCTAAGAAAACTCAAAAATATCTTTCCTGGACCAATTCTAAGAATCCTATTTTAAAGCTTAATTCATTCTTATGTTTCTTATTGTCCAGTCATGTGGATATCTATTGTCCTTTCTTTTCTCAAACCGCTTTCGAATACTTACGATAAATCTATAAATCTTATCCAGGATGTAAATCGTTTGGCAACTAAACCGTTACTTGATATTGAAAAACTTTATATTATTTCCTGCGTGTCTTTCGCTTTTCTTCGGTACCATGGGAGTACTCCTAGGTCCCTTCGATTTACGAGTTACTTTGTATCTAATCGCTCAAATTATCTGCTCCGTAGTTTCCTAAATATCCAAATTCCGCATACACCAACAATAAGATCCGATTTTAATCCTTTTGTTGCGTGTCATTTGACATGGAACACCCTTCCCGATTCGACTCGAGAATGTCACTCATTTAGCACCTTCAAGACTCGTAAGAAATTTTTTATTACCGTTTATAGTGCTATCCGTCTTTATTATTATTATATTTATAGATGTTGTAATTCATTACAGTTTTGTAAAGCTTATTTAATGAACTCTCCTTTGTTTATATATATATATATATATATATATATATATATATATATATATATATATATATATATATATATATATATATATATATATCATATTGTAGAAATGATCCTAGCAATAATAGTAACGAGTTTCTGCTTGATAATGATGTGATGTGGACATTCTTGAAAAGCAAAAACTTGACAGTAGGACATGAAAAAAAAATAGGTAATAAGCGGTATTGATAAAAATGTCGACTTTGGGATAAGTCATTTCTTAGTCGTAGCTATGTAGACAAACCACGAAATGGCTGCCATGGCTCAAATATTGCCCCAGCCCCAGTATTTGTTTATGGCATGAAAACTGTCCCTTATTACTCCTCCTTGTCAATAAAGACAGTCAGCTATGGGAACGGGATTCAGCCAAACTTTCTTTTTATGGCTAGGCAAGACGAATAATATAACTCAACTTCAAAAATTTTTTATTATTGAGGCAGTTTTTCTTGGTGATACAAGTTTAAAAAAAGACTAAGTAGTTTTAAATATGGACATTAACAATATTAGTTTCACGAGAGTAGTACTACTCACTAAATTTTGTTTGTGTTTGTTTTTTTTGGGGGGGAAAAAAAGTTAAACCTTTTTTAAACCTTTTAAAACCCTTTTTTCCATCGATAACTATTTTCAGGTGTCGATAAATGGTAGAATGAACAATTGATTAATGGATTCACAGGAAAAGAGAAATTAAAACATTAATGCTGTAATTAAGCTGGAACTATTCTGTGCCCCTTCCCCCAAATGTCAACGCCGAGCATTATCTTGTTGAAACAAACATGGATAACGCTAGCATTAACTGGTAAACCTAAGAAGAAAGATAACACACTTAGTTACTATATTATAAACTTTGAAATCCTGGTTACCTTTAGTGACTAAGGAAAAATGTTAAAAACCACAAAAATAATCAACAACCTGGCCGCATAGCTGGTCTTGCTATGGGGAAAAAAAGGACAAGAACAAGATAAATCAGCCATTTAAAAACTACCACTGACAAAAATTGAGCTTTGTTGTACAAGCTATCATCATAAATAGCTTTCAAAATTTTTGACTCAAGACGATACAGGATAGTCTTTATAACCTTAGCTCACTGACTAGATCCAAGAAAGCTTCCGAAGTATAATAGGTTCATCAAAGCTTTTATGATAATTTAATTACTAATTAGGAGACATATTTCACCTTTGCAATAAGTTTTCATGATGAATTCTCTTGTTTTGCCCCTTTTTTAATGTTGTTTTTTCCTTTATTCATCACTTCATTTTACGCTATCTTAAGGGTATTTCTCCATTTCATGAATCTGACGTCTGTTGTATTTTAGGGATTTTTTTTCTTCTATACTTCTTATAAGAGCCCATCATAGCCGAGTAGTTACTGCACTGACTTAGAAAATCTTTTTCTGTGCGGATGGGAATTCAAGTCACGGTGTCGCCTGTTATTTGGTTTGGAACGGGGATCAGTAGTGTAACCCAGCAAACTCAGCCAAGGGTCGACCTGGCTCCAAATGAGTAATAGTTGTTCTACTATTCATCTACTGTTGTTTCATTTACTACTTGAACTATGGGTATTAATCAACTACATAAAGTGATTGTTCCTTTAAATGACCATTTTTGGGTACCACTAGTCGTTAGTTTGACCTTTCTGGAATTGTTGCAAGGGCTTTCAAAATACATGGGTCTTGGTAGAATTCCAAATAGAATTTGTTTGTCCAAACCTAAAGCTGGCGAGCGATTTGGTTGTTTTTTTTTTATATGTATATACATTAGAAACCAGTTTGTAAAGTCATTGTGCTATTCCTTATTATGCAAGAAAAGTCAATATTCAACGCATCACTTTACTACGGAATAAGGAATTCCGCTGGATATTCAGAGTAATAGTGATAAAAATCAATTATCCACATTAAAACTTGTAAATATAAACAAATTTTGTTTAGAGGGGGGAAAACTTTGCCTTAAAGTCCTTCAAGTTACAGGTTTTACTCCGTTTAAAGAAAATACTTTAAAAAATAAAGTTTAATGTAGACGCTTCAACCGTCCGAAATCAAATCACTGCTTGTTCATTTTTAATGATAAAATCTAAACGCAATATTAATTATTTTCGGAGTGGGCGTGCGACTAGACCACCTCCCTATCATTTTATTCTAGATTTAGTTCCTTTCTCTTTAGACCATTGTGCGTAAAGATGTAGTCATTGACCCTTCTACACCGATCAAAGATGTTTTTGTTTATGTTAATTTTCATTTGTACTAATAAAATACATTGTCTACCATAATTTCACTTTGAAAGAAACCAAATTCAAAACTTCGAAGAAAGCTCAAAACTTCAAAGCTGCTTGAAAGTTCTGCCAGCCTCTCACCCAAAATAGCCTCCCCCCTCCCTCCAAAAAGTACATAACTATTCTTCGATATTGAACGTAGGTTTACATTTGTAAGATGCCACAAGATACTGTACATTCTAAAGATACATACCTCTACCAACAGATAAGAAGGTGATGAGCCAAATTACTGCAAGGTTAAATGCTACCTCAAATCTGATAGAACCCAGCGATTCTGGTGGTCGAAGAGGAGGTGTGAATGGACTCCAGCCCTCTCTCTGAAGAACAACACCGCTAAAAATAAAGTATTCCGATTAAAGCACATCCTGTTCACATGTATCAACAAAACTTATCTGATTTATAAGAATACAGAAACCAACAAATTTAATGCGGAAGAAAGATCAATAGATCGTGTTTCTAAAGGAAAGGTTATTAGACTTCCAACGCCCTTTAGAAAAATTCAGTTGTAACTTTAGTCAGAAATCAAAAACACAAAAGTGGAAGTTTTTCTTTATAGGGAATACATAATATAGTAACACTGATTTGATCTCTGCTTGGTAGTACAGGACCCGGAGTCCATTTTTTTTTTTTCAAGAAATTCATTTGGATATTCAAACTGGGTTCAACGAAGAACAATAATTACGCTTAATGAATTAGTCGTTGTAATTAGTAATAATAACGATAATTTATTTCTACCGTTCATATAAAACGAAAAAGAAAGCGGAGTACATAAAAAGAAATAAAAAGAGAAACAAGAAAATCAAAAATAAAATACTGCTAAAGAAACAGAAGATTCATCGTTCAAGTTCTCATCAAACAGTTCGTGGTAACGAACTGTAGTAAGGAGCGACCCGGCTCAATAGTAACCAAAACTCTAAAAAATTGAATTTTGATATCAATAGCTACATCAAAAGAATCGCATTTTAATGCTGATTTTAAATATATAAATTTCATCAAGTTTAGTCTTACCCATCAAAAGTTACGAGCCTGAGAAAATTTGCCTTATTTAGGAAAATAGGGGGAAACACTCCCTAAAAGTCGTAGGATCTTAACGAAAATGACACCATCAGATTCAGCGTATCAGAGAACCCTACTGTAGAAGTTTCAAGCTCCTATCTACAAAAATGTGGAATTTTGTATTTTTTGCCAGAAGACCAATCACGGGTGCGTGTTTATTTGTTTTTTGTTTTTTTTCTTTTTCCCAGGGGTCATCGTATCGACCAAGTGGTCCTAGAATTTCGCAAGACGGCTCATTCTAACGGAAATGAAAAGTTCTAGTGCTCTTTTTAAGTGACCAAAAAAATTGGAGGGCATCTAGGCCCCCTCCCACGCTCATTTTTTTCCCAAAGTCAACGGATCAGAATTTTGAGATAGCCATTTTGTTCAGCATAGTCGAAAACCATAATAACTATGTCTTTGGGGGTGACCTACTCACCCACAATCCCTGGGGGAGGGGCTGCAAGTTACAAACTTTGATCAGTGTTTACATATAGTAATGGTTATTGGGAAGTGTACAGACGTTTTCAGGGGGATTTTATTTTGTTTGGGGGTGGGGCTGAGGAGAGGGGGCTATGCTGGAGGATCTTTCCTTCGAGGAATCTGTCATGGGGGAAGAAAAATTCAATGACAAGGGCGCAGGATTCTCTAGCATTACTATAAGAAAACAATGAAAAATAAACATGAAAACGTTTTTTCAAATGAAAGGAAGAAGTAGCATTGAAACTCAAAACGACCAGAGATTATTACGCATATGAGGGGTTCTAAAAATACTTTAGCATAAAGAGCGAGGTATTTAGGAGGAGATAATACCTTGCTCTTTATGCTAAAGTATTTTTAGTAATTTCAACTATTTATTCCACGGCCTTTCTGATTCAGGGGTCATTCTTAAAGAATTGGGACAAAACTTACGATTTTGTGTAAAGAGCGAGGTATTAACGAGGGTACAAACCCCCTCGTATACATAATAAAAATATAAGGTTATGAAAGTTTGTTACGTAAGTTAATTCTTAAGTTACGTATATTTTTTACTAATAAAAACGTTCGTTAAAAATTAAAAGTCCTAGTTGCCTTTTTAAGTAACCGAAAAATTGGAGGGCAACTAGACCTCCTTCTCCACCCCTTATTTCTCAAAATCGTCTGATCAAAACTAAGAGAAAGCCATTTAGCCAAAAAAAGAATTAATATACAAATTTCATTTTAATAATTTATGTGCGGAGAGCCAAAACCAAACATGCATTAATTCAAAAACGTTCAGAAATTAAATAAAAGAAAACTAATTTTTTTTAGCTGAAAGTAAGGAGCGACATTAAAACTTAAAACGAACAGAAATTACTCCGTATATGAAATGAGTTGTCCCCTCCGCAATCCCTCGCTCTTACGCAAAAGTTTGACTCTTTGCCACAATTCTACTTTTTAAAACAATTAAAAGCTTTAGCGTAAAGAGCGAGGGATTGCGGAGGGGACAACTCATTTCATATACGGAGTAATTTCTGTTCGTTTTAAGTTTTAATGTCGCTCCTTACTTTCAGCTAAAAATTTTTTTTTTTTTTTATTTAATAGTAGGTAGAGGCACAAAAGCGGAGAGAAATTCCACTGCTGGATCCTTACGGCTCATCCATGTTCAGAAATGGCAGGATGTGGGAGTGATAATCTCGTAATAGGTATTTGAGAAAGAAATTCTCATATTTGAGGCAAACCAAATGAAATTTTCATCTTTCAGATTGCATAAACTATTCTCATAATGGTGATATGTAAAGGACATATGGAAGGGACATGGCTGAATACAATTTTGCCAATACATTTCTGTTGAGGCTATTTTAAAGAAATAAGTTTACCATGGCTAGCACGTATCCTTTTTGTGATGTTTTGAATCATGAAACGAGTGCTTCTGACATCATTTCCTTAAGCTTTACCAAAGTACTTCATTGAGTGACCTGAATAAAACCTATTCTGTTTTACTTTCACGTACAAACGTTGGTTATCGGTACTTTGGTTTCTTAGCTGCCATAGGGATGAACTCTAGGATTTCTGTCTTCAGAGAATTTACTCTAAAGCAAATACTTTCGTAGCCTGACACCCGCTGGTCGAAGTTCTTTTGTAACGAGGTCAGTTTGCACCTGAGAATTGCACCATAAGATAGGAGACTTGGATCGCACAGATTCATGCTTTGTCCTTCATATGCATTCTTTGCGATCGCAGATGTGAAGGTGTTAAAAAGAAGAAGACATAAAATATGAAATCCTGTTAAAGGCCACAAGTTAGTCTGATCGGGCTTCTCAGAACGTCCTCAGACTAACGGACTCTCGCATAGCTAGTTGAATACCAGCAAGGTAAATAGGCTACGATATACACTTTCACACATTCTCAAGAAGCTTTGGGAAAACTTATGACGACAAAATCAGATTATGCATAAGTGTCTACTCTGCACACAAAAAGGGATAAACGCAAGGAGATAGCTTGGATTGCTGATAACTTTTTTTAGTAGTCTGTGAACAAAAGCGCAGCTGATGTACAGAAGGGAATTGAACTGGCGATAATCAAGCCTGCATTTTTCTCGAACCACTAAGAACATTTATTTTTCTATAACCTGTACAATGATAAGGGTTCTCATACTTTTTTTGGGGGGGAGGGGGTAGAGACGACGCAGACACACAAGTGCTTGGGACTGCTCCACCGTTTACATACATCTGAAATAATAACCGAAGAAACAAAAAGAGAAGGTCTGAACCGTATTTGAACTGGTCTGGTCAAATGCCGTCAAGCCCAGGAGGTTTACCGCGTTTGAGCTTACGCACAGTTTTGAAACTACAAGATTGTTCCTCACTTTCAGCAAAGCCTCTTTTTATCTGCTAAAAGTGTATCATAGTTTTGCGCTAGTTTAGGGTCTTTAGAGTTTCAGATTAAAGAATAGTGCTTGACCCATACAGCTTTTGGAATTCCAGCAGAGCTTATTTTTGCACTCAACATTTAAAAAATGTTGACACAGTCTTCGGGTTTTTATACGCTTGTTCTGAAACGTTTTCAGTCATTTAGTATTTAAGGTTTTCAATAAGATTTAAATTATGTAAACAAGCTCTGTAAATAGTTATGAACCATAAGTAAATGCGATAGGGTCTGTTGAACGAGGAAATGGAGATACCTTATATATTTTTTTTTTCCAATTCGCAAGTGAGAAATGTTGCCTAGGAGCCAATGTGGTTGGCCTATATTTAGGTGTAGGATTTTTTTTTTTTGACAAAAGATATGTAGAGACAATCTGACTTCTTGCTGAATTTTGGTACATGTTAAACTGAATAGTTTAACATTGATTTAACATAGTTTAGGTTGAATATCGTAAATAGTTTATTTTTAACTCGGCTCAGTGAATGGATAGATTTGAAACTAATAAGTCCGACGATATAAGTATCTTGTCCTTTTGGTGGAAGTTACACATGTAAGCTTGTCAAAAACATCACATGTTTCACAGAGAATATAAACCTTAAGAAACGAGTGGTTCAACTTCAGTTTGCAAAAAAGAGAAGTCTTTATTAGAATATCACCCTCTTAAGGTCAATCTCCTAGGTTGAAAGCTAATTCTATTAAGATAGCATTGAAATATGTACCGAGATTTCCTCCTTTCTCATTGGCTTAATTGCTCTCTCGAGGGTTGTACCAGAATATTTAAACTCTGTTGACTTCCTTGAGATATTACGACCGGATTTAAACAGAATTTAAATTTTTCACATGTCTAATTGGTAACAGCTGACCATTGGAATTTGGTTGGTTACAAGTCAGATAACAGTTTAGCATTTGAATTTTCACAATGGGCAGAAAAAAAACAAGAACAAATAAGGGACGGGAAAACCTGAGACATTGGTAAGTTCTATCTCAACGTTATAGTAGAATATATTACTTTTATTCATTTACAAGTTACATTTTCAAACAGTTCGTGGTAACAAACTGCAGTAAGGAGCAACCAGGCTCAATAGTAACCAAAACTCTAAAAACCGAAGTTTTGGTACAAATAGTTACACCAAAAGAATTGCATTTTAATGCTGATTTTAAATATATAAGTTTCATCAAGTTTAGTCTTACCGGTCAAAGGTTACGAGCCTGAGAAACTGTGCCTTATTTTAGAAAATAGGCGGAAATACCCTCTAAAAGTCACAGAATCTTAACAAAATCACACCATCAGAGTCAGCGTATCCGAGAACCCTACTGTAGAAGTTTCAAGCCCCTATCATAAAAAAGGTGGAATTTTGTATTTTTGCCAGAAGACAGATAACGGGTACGTATTTTTTTGTTTTTTTGTTGTTTTTTCCTCAGGGGTTATCGTACCGACCTAGTTGTCCTAGTATGTCGCAAGAGGGTTCATTCCAACGTAAATTAAAAGTTCTATTGTGCCCAAAAAATTAGAGGGCACCGAAGCCCCCTCCAACGCACATTTTTCTCCAAGGTCACCAGATCAAAATTTTGAGATAGCCATTCTGTTTAACTTAGTCAAAAATCTAATAACTAAGTCTTTGGGGATGACTAAATCCACCACAGATCCCGGGGGAGGGGTGGCAACATATAAGCTTTGACCATTGTTTACACATAGTAGTTGTTAATTATGAAGTGTACAGACGTTTTCAGGGGGACTTTTTTGTGTTGGGTTTAGGGTGGGTCGGGGGGGGGGGGGGAGGTTACGTGGGAGGATCTTTCCATGGAGCAATTTTTCATAAGGGAAGAGAATTTCCATGAAGGGGTCGCAGGACTTTCTAGCATCATTTAAAAAAAGACAATGAGAATTTTTTTTCAACTGGAAGTAATGATAAACATTAAAACTTAAAAACGAACATAAAATATTACTTATATAAGGGGGTTCGTCTCTTCCGCAATACCTTGCTCTTTACGCTAAAGTATTTTTAGTAACTCTAACTAGTTATTCTACGGCCTTTGTGATTCAAGGGTCATTCTGAAAGAGTTGGGACAAAATTCAAGCTTTAGTGTAAAGAACGAGGTATTGACGAGGGGGCAAACCCCCTCATATACGTTACAAAAATACACAAATATATAAGTTCGTTACATAAGTTAATTCGTAAGGTACGTATGTTTGTTACTAACAAAAACGTTTGTAAAAAAAAATAAAACAAATCTAGTTGTCTTTTTAAGTAACCAAAAATTGGGAGGTAACTAGGCCTCCTCTCCCCCCCCCCCTTTTTTTAACGAAATCGTCCGATCAAAACTATGAGAAAGCCATTTAGCTTGTAATTAACATAAAAATTGCTTCTCCAGACTAAACATCCGTATGATATATGGGTAGATTATTGCAAAATATATCGCGCGAAGAATACTTTCCGGCAGAATATGCTTCAATCTTTTGACGATGCCAACTCCACGTGCAACTTTGGTGGAGATAATGTCGCTATGATACTTCCACGATAGATTAGAAGCATTATGGAAACCGAGGTACCGCAGTGATATAACTTGTAAAATAGGCTTTTCACCAAATAGAACTTTACTACTTACATCAACAGAATCACCCACTCTACAGAATGCCAGTAAAAAAAATTTCTTTACATTCACACACAGTGAACTTACACTTGTAAACATCTCTAATCTTTTGAGAGTAATACGAGCTTTTGCTATCAAATTATCTGCGGATTTTGGAAATTTTGTTAGCAATAGTTAGTAATATATGTATCCTTTGGATAAACGCGCATCATGTTCACGTAAACTAAATAAAGCAAAGGGCCCAGCACAGACATTTTGCTATTTATAATGTTAGATATTGTCGTATGAGTGTCTACACCAGGAAACTACTTTACCCCATGAAATACAAGTCTATCAAGCATGGACTCTTGATCATAATTACAAGCTTTTTTTCTATTCGACCAATTCTCTCCTCCAAATTTTCAATTTGAAATCTCAGACTACCTAGTAAAGCCTGCTCAATTTTTGCAAACTTTGGATTAAACTCGAGCGTCATTGAATCATAAACCTGGCTGATTATCAGTTCAGTACCTTCTTTGTTCAATGAATTTGGGTCATTGAACTTTTCAGTAACTGAAAGTAAATGAAAGTAATGAGCAGCATTAAAACTTAAAACGAACAGAAATTACTCCGTATATGAAAGGGGCTTTTCCTCCTCAAAGCCCCACTCTTTACGCTAAAGTTTGACTCTTCTCTTAACTCTATTTTAAAACAGTAAGAAACTTTAGTGTAAAGAGCGGGGTGTTGAAGAGGAAAAGCTCCTTTCATATACGGAGTAATTTCTGTTCGTTTTAAGTTTTGTTGTTGCTCCTTACTTTCATTTAAAAAAACTTGTTTTTTTTATTTAATTTCTGGACGTTTTTGAATTAATGCATGTTTTGATCCTGGCTCTCCGCACATAAATAATTAAAACGAAATTTGTATATTAATTAATTGCAATTAATCGGAAGATTCTGAGTCAAAATCAAAATCAGTCAAAATCATTGGCAAATGTAAGACATGGGCGTAAAACTGAGGGTAGCAAAACGAGAGAAATACTTACTGGAAAAAATCAGGTACTGTTTCCTCAAGTCGGAAAGACGAGTTTGAATCACAGTCTAGAAAAAAAAAGCACGATTTCATGGTTTGAAAAAAAAAAACAATTGTTGATTTAGCCAAGCGGCGTAGTACAAAAAATTCCAATTTAACTATAAAAGATATAAATAACTAACTATGAAAGATAGATATAATTATATATGATTTCTAACTACAAATGGTATAAAGAAACTAAAGATAAAGCTTATAAATTCCAACAAAATCCTGAAACTGACCCTTTCAAAGGATTGAATAAAGCAAAAGTTTTTCAACTGAAAGTAAGGAGTAACGAACAGAGATGATTATGTATAGGAGGGATGTTGCTCCCTCCTCAACACCTCACTCTTCACGTCAAAGTTTGGTACTTTTAAAAACGCTTCTTATTGTTTTAATTAAACAACCCTTGTGTTTCAGGAGTCATTCTGAAATAATTGGGACAAAATTCAAACTTTAGCGTAACCAGTGAGATGTTGAGGAGGGGACAATGCCCCTCAAATTCATAATAATTTATTTTCGCTTTAAATTATAATGTCGCTCCTTACTTTCAGTTGAAAAAAACTTGTTTTTTTTATAAAAACTTGTTTTTTTCATTTCTAGTCGTTTTTTTTATAATGCCAGTAAATCTGGCCTCGACGGAAAAATCCCCCTCCCCACGGAAATATCCTCTAGATAGTTCAATCCCGGTGAAAAATCACCCCGGACAATTACCCTTAACATCTCCACGCGCACAATTAAGTCGGCAAAGAGAACGCAAGACATATAAAGAGTTTGTATAGGAACTGTGACAGATTCCCTTAGTAAAAAATTTTCCCTGAAAATATCATCCCCTGGAAACTTCCCTCCCCATGGAAAATTTTTCCCGTGAAAATCCCTCCACTAGAAAATTCGTCACCCCACTCAAAAATGTATGTATACTTCCCAATCGCAAATACTATGCGTAAACAACGGGCAATTATTATAACTTAGACCCTTTCCCAAGGAATCTGGGGGGGGGGGTATTTTATCTCTAAAGGCATATTTATTGGGCCTATCAACTATGCTGAACAAAATAAGTATCTCACAATTTTGATTGGAAGATTTTGGGGGAAAACGCGGGAGGGGGCCTAGTTGCCCTCCAATCTTTTTGGTCACTTAAAAAAGGCACTAGAACTTTCAGTTTCCATTCGAATGATCCCTCTGCCGATATTCTAGGACCATTGGGTCGATAAGATCATCCCTGGAAAAATATTATAACTTAGAGCCTTCCCCAAGGGCTCTGGGGGGGTGGTTCATTTTATCTTCAAAGGCAAATTTATTGAACCTTTCAAATATGTTGAGCAAAATTAATATTTCACAATTATGATTGGACGATTTTGGGGGGAAAGGACGTGGGAGGGGGCCTAGTTGCCCTCCAGTCTTTTTTGTCACTTAAAAAATGCACTAAAATTTTCAGTTTCCGTTCGAAGGAGCCCTCTTCCGATATTATAGCACCACTGTGTCGATAAGATCATCCCTGGAAAAAAAACACGCATTTGTGGTCATACTTCTAGCTGAAAGTACAAAATTCCATCTTTTGCAGATGGGAGCTTGAAACTTCTACAATAGGGTTCTCGGATACGCTGAATCTGATGATTTGGTTCATCAAGATTCCTTGACTTCTAGGGGGTGTTTCCTCTCTTTTTGAAAACAAAACAAATTTTCTCAGGCCCGTAGCCTTTGATAACTAACACTAAACTTAATTAATCCTAAATATTTGGAATCAGGATAATGAGCCGATTCTTTTGTTATGTTTATTCGTATTAAAATTCTGTTTTTTAGAGTTTCGATTACTATTGAGCCGGTTCACTCCTTGCTTACAATTCGTTACCACGAACTGTATGAAAAGAAAGATCATGGCAGAAAACATACTTGACAGGTATTTAAAAATAAATCTCATATTCTTTCATAAAGTGCTTTGACTAAAAATATAAATGATAAAGTTTTATTTAGGCAATTATTTTCCTATGCATTTGAAATGAACGTATTTAAAAAGAAGAAAACGCATATAAAAATTAATTAGATTTTCGACAGTAAACTAAAATACGCATTAAAAATATACTAATACTATTTTTTTTTGCAGGTTTCGCCGCTTTTTGAGGGGACAGCAACGCACGAATTTCGGTTGTGATTAATTTTCGTTTTAAAAGGCAGAACAGGTTCATGGGTCCTACTCTAGGTCTGGAAATCATAGAAACTGAAAGCCTATGCATGGTTCTGATTTCAAAAAGGCTTAACATGTCCAACTATCTCCTAAAATGTACCTATGAGGCCTTAAAGGGACAGCTTATTTAGCTTGGAACACTTATTTTATTGGAACTTATTTAGCTTGGAACAAGGCTGCAGAGTTCTTGTTAAGCACATTCGCACATCGTTCGAGATTTCAACTTTTCTGAATAAATTGGCACGTTGAGACTTTGATCACATACCGTTCGAGGCTACAGGGCACAAAGGACGGTTGATTAGCCTCTCATTGATATAGGCCCTTGAAAGAAGCACTAGAACTTTTAATTTACGATCTACTGAGCCCCAACCACACATTTCGTGATATGAGGCCTGAAGAAGAAAAGAATTCATGCTAGGTCAACCGTCACTCTTTGCTAGGTAAACCTGATAGCGTAGGGTCATCGATGAGTATATCGATAGTACCGTTTCTAACTACAAAAAAAAACCACTTGTCTGGGCTTGCATATTAACTAAAAAAATGCTATCAACTGTACTTAAATGACAACTAGGATGCATGCTATCTCTCTCACTCTATTTGAAAAAAAAACCGCAGGGGTTGTAAAATGTTAGTATGAGAAAGTCCAAGTAATTTTTTCCAGTCCCATATCTTAAAAATGGTTATCTTGTAATGAATATCAAATTTACTTCACATAGCAGCAATAAAAGTGATAAATGCCCTGAAAATTTTCGGTTTGAAATACACAATTAAACTGCATATGGACTGCAAATAGAACTGGCATTTCACAGTAAATTATTAAAAAGTCATTCTTCCGTTTAAAACCTGTAAAGGTGAATTTAATATTGAATTTAAGCCAACAAATTTTGCCAGAAGCTTTTTGAATTTTTCAAAGTTTGGTTTACTTTCAGTTTCATTGATATCAAATCTCCGTTTGAATCATTTAACTTCTGAAGATATTACACCGACAGAAGCTTAAACGAGACTTAAAACGGGAAATGCTGATTAAGACGGGAAATCTTGGGGATATGCGCACATCAATCGACCTTAATCCTTATAATCGACTTAAAAACCTTTTTCCACAAAACAAGCTTTTCAAAGAAAAGTAAAGAGCCCCATTAAGCCAAGAATGAGCGGAGATAAAGTCAAATAATCTCCGAAGCGTAAAACTACCAAAGATAACTATCAATCAACAAATGTAACTAAAAAAGAACAGAAACTACAATAAATAGCCGAGTCAAACTCAGAATGAGCAAAAATTAACACGAGTAGGGCTGATAAACCCCCATGCCTTCTCAGTTCGTTTTAAGGTTTAATGCTGCTCCCTACATTCAATTGAAAAAAAATGTTTTTCTATTCAATTTCTGATAATTTTTTAAATAATGCCAGGAAATCTGGCTCCGGCACCACGGTAAAATACCCCATTCACACGGAATTACCCTCCAGAAAATTCAATCCCGGTGAAAATCTACCCCGGACAATTACCCTTCATATCTCTACACGTAAAGTTCAGTCGGCAAAGAGAAAGTAAAGCAAATAAAAAAAAATTCGTACAGGAATTCCGGCAAATTCCCCTCAGAAACATCCCCTGGAAAGTTCACACCCTGGAAACTTCCCTATTCGTGAAAAATCCCCCCATCGAAAATTTGGTCCCCCCTTCGCCTGAAAAATGCATGCTTACTTCCCAATAACAAATACTATACGTAAACAATGGGCAAATATCTTAAGAACCTTTCCCCAGGGGTTGTCGGGGGGGGGATCCTTTTATCCCCAAAGACATAGTTAAAAGAGGCCTTTCAACTATGTTGAACAAAATAGATACCTCAAAATTTTGATCGGACGATTTTGGGGGAAAAGGGCATGAGACGGGGCCTCGTTGCCCTCCAATATTTTTAGTCACTTAAAAAGAGCACCACAACTTCTAATTTCCGTTATAATGAGCCCTCTCCAGATATTCTAGGATATCTGGGTTGATACAATCACTCCTAGGAAAAAAAATAAACACGCATCCGTCATCTTCCTTCTGGCAAAAAAAATACACAATTTCGCTTTTTTTGCACATAGAAGCTCGAAACCTCTACACTAGGATTCTCTGATACCCGAATCTGATGGAGTGATTTTCATTAATATTTCTTAGCTTTTAGAGGGTGTTTCACGCCTTTTTTTAAAATCGGGCAAATTCTCTCAGATTTGTAGCTTTTTATGGGCAATACTAAACTTAATGAAACTTATATACTTAGAATCAAACACTTCTTGGTAACAAACTGTAAGTAAGGAGTGACCCGGCTCAAAACTAACCTGTAAAAACTGGAGTTTTGATACCAATAGGTATATCAAAAGAATCAGCTTATTATGCTGATTTCAAATATATAAGTTTCATTAAGTTTAATCTTACCCCTTAAAGGCTGCGATCCTGAGAAAATTTGTCAGATTTTCAGAGAACAGCCCTTTTCTCTTATTGTCAGATTATCAGAGATTCCTACCATAGAGGTTTCAAGCTCTTTTCTGCAAAACTGTGGAATTTTGCATTATTTGCCAGAACAAAGATCACGGGTGTTTATTTGTTTTTTTTTTCCCAGGGGTGGTCGTATCGACCCAGTGGTTCTAGAATATCGAAAGTAAAACAGTTCAAAATAGGGATGAAACCTTTTAACTGACATTGAATATATACAAAAATTATTTAACTGGATATTTCGAACATATATACAGTGTTCATCATCAGCAGTAAAAACGAGTTTTTACTGCTGATGATGAACACTGTATATGTGTTCGAAATATCCAGTTAAATAATTTTTATGTATATTCACTGTCAATTAAAAACGAGTTTTTACTGCTGATGATGAACACTGTATATGTGTTCGAAATATCCAGTTAAATAATTTTTATTTATATTCACTGTCAATTAAAAGGTTTCATCCCTATTTTGAACTGTTTTACTTTCGTCATGGAAAGGCAGTGTGGTCTTCGAAGTTATCTAATTCTACAATATCGCGAGAGGGCTCATTATATTAAAAGTTTTAGTGCCCTTTTCAAGTGACCTAAAAGATTGGAGGACAACCAGTCATTTTGTTCATCATAAATAAAAGGCCCAGTAACTATGCCTTTGGATATAACATGACCCCCTGCCGCAACCCCAGGGGAAAGATCTTTAAGTTACAAAATGCGCCCATTGCTTACGCACAGTATTTGTTATTGGGAAGTATGTATACATTTTCGTACGGGGGGTGAATTTTCTGCTGGGGGTTTCTCCACGGGCAAATTTTCCATGGAGAATGAAGTTTTCAGGGGGTGAACTTATCAGTAAAAATTACACATTGGGGTAATTTTTCCGAATTCCTAAACAAAATTCTTTTTACATGTCTTTCTTTCTCTTTTCCGTCACAATTTTACGCGTGGAGTTGTTGAGGGTAATTGTCATGGGTAAATTGTCACCGGTGTTAAATTATCTAGAGGATATTTCCGTGGGGAGGAAAATATCCTGTATTATATATGACTGTTCAAAATAGATCTGAAACGCTGTATGATAGAACTTTCTCTCCAAATTCATTTTCAATTTTTAGATTAGTAGATTATCATTTTCTTACGTTAGTAAGAGATAACTTGAACCCTCAAACTTTTGCAGAAACTAAACTTCAAAGTTCCCCCCTCTTCCCCCTAAGAAAAGGGGTGCTTCTGCGAGGTCGATTTCGGTTGATTTTGGATATTTCGCTAAGCAAATTTTTCGGAAATATTTGGTGCCAAAAATATTTCTGTTGCTCAATTGGGAAGTGAAAATCATTATGTTTCCATAATTATTAATAAATGAATATTAACTAGTCAGTGCAAGCGTTGGCACTTTATGAGACAGGCCAGGTTCGTTCCTTGGTTCCTTCAGTAAATCTTTGAAAATACATCTTATAAATTGAGCATGTAAAAAAATGTGTAAACTAACCTGGACCTCTGAACGGGATAAAACATGTTCCCCATTTGAAATGATGGCCAACAGTAATCAAGCTATCCCGAAAGTAGAAAAACACATAAGATGTTCCAATTATGCTGTATATACTCATAATTATTTGACAGAGTATCATAGAAATACCAACACCCTAGAAAGGGAAACAAATACATGTTTAGCTAGAAGCTTATTTAAGATGTTATGAGGTGAAGACAACATCATTAGAATTACAACCAGAAACAGTTCTAAACGGCGGGGTTTTACTCAATTTATCTTTTTTTGTGTGTAAATGCATGTTTTGTTGGTTGAACACATCAAAATTTAGACAGACTAAAATCCTAAAACAACAATGGAATCCAAGCTATAAACAAGGACCAGAGTTATTTGACTCAACTGTTGTAGGATGTTTATCTCATCTTCCCATCATGTAGCACAAAAATAATTTATAATGGCGTCAAAATTTTCTCAAATCTTAGATATAAAAAAAGTTAAGTAAATGCTATGTAAATACAAGCTTAAAAAGTGACGAGGAAGAGTTAAAAATGAATTTATTTTAGATATATTAAGTACAAACAAGCTAAGACATGTTCCAATAAAAATACTGAAGAGGAAATTGTAAATATGACTATGGAAATTCAACCTTCCAAGAGATTGGACTTCTCAAAACCTCACCAGTGTGGCAAACGAAAAAATTCATTCATTTCTTCAAACTTAGTGTTGCTTTAATCCTGTTCTTACTTTAATTAACTTTAATGTAGGCTATACGGGATGTTGAAAGATTATTTCATTTTGTTAAAATCTAAATTAATAAGACAATTTTGTTTCTGTGCATACCTGTGTTTCCGGGGGGAGGATATTTTCCGGGAGGTATTTTGCGCAGGGGGTATTTTCTAGGGAGGTGTAAACGCTGGCTCCCAGTTTTTTCTTTGGTAAATCTTGTTCGTAACATTCCAAATACATGGGAAAAATCTCAAATACTTGAATCAAAATTTTTACTCGTTGTTATATGTTTTTATATTTTCCTTTCAATTATTTGGTTTGAGGCCCATGCTTAAAAATAGTCCAAATATTTTAATTGCACCTATCCCATTCACACAAGCTAAAAATATTCTTGTATAATTTCTCTATATTCCCAACGATTCATTTATTTTTCAGTTTTTTTTTTAATTCATGGGCAACTGCCCGAATATGTTACCAATATGGCCCAAAAATGCAGCGGTCCTAGGATATCGGAGGAAGACCCAATCGGACTGAAATTAAAAGGTCCAGTGTTCTTTTTATATAAAAAAGGCGGGATTTTCAGTCATTTTTCGACGCAAAACAAAACATTTGGGCCTCCAGAGGGACAAGAGATAGCCAATTGATTTAAAAGTATCG
Organism: Artemia franciscana; assembly: GCF_032884065.1. Lineage (NCBI taxonomy): Eukaryota > Metazoa > Arthropoda > Branchiopoda > Anostraca > Artemiidae > Artemia > Artemia franciscana. Next base: position 26,013,245 of record NC_088864.1, read on the forward strand.
AAAAGTTAAATTTACCTTCCCACTTTACGGATAGAAAATAGACGCTTATCGTTTATAAAAACTGTATCATTCTTTAAGTCATAAACTGATGGACTTTAAAAAAAAACATTTAAACCGTTCCCCATAATTAACGGTAAGTAAGGATCGGCCTTTGTCAGTTGCAATCGGAACTCAAAAACCGGTACTGTGAAAACATATACAAAAAGTGTAATTTTTATGCTGATCCAATATATACAAATTTAGTTATGTTTCGAGTTACTTATCAAAATTCTAGAAGTTATAAATAATTATAGAGGGCGGGGACCCACTAAAGTAGCGAATATCTACTGAAAATTATTTCACCACGTTTTACAACCAGATTTCAACCCTATGTCTGCAAAAATTCGAAAATTTACATTTCTCCCGAGAAGAACGGTCATTGACATATATTTGTTCACTTATTTTTTTTTACTTCTTTTTAATTTTTTTTAACAGTGATCAAATAGAACAGTGCTCGGAGAATACTGGAAAAAGATTTATCCGAACACAAATTTTAAACTACAGTACCATTTTTTAGGAACAGAATAGACCGCACCGTGACAAGGTGCCTTCTTCCTGCATGGTGACACCGTTCCGTACCTAACTATATATGAACTGCAAACAAAATTAAGGTCAATTTTGAAACCTTCATTTTAATGATTGGATTAAACTTGACACTTCTCTCATTTTTGTGCAACACTGCCTTGCACATACCCACACCAGTCTTAGGGGGAGGCCAGTGCATCATTAATGGAAGAGATGAGTTGAGTCTCGACAATTACGCAAAACCAAAAAAATCTAATTCTTCGAGGGAGTCCTTCAGATCAATCTGGAGAATAGTGGGGATAATTCATGCCCTAGTCCTCTTACATTTGGAGGATAATACTTAGACTTTGAGTTGAAAATAGGTATGTGGTGTAGCAGCTCCCCTCCTTTCGTCGCAAGACTGTGAGCATAAAATATCTGAATTAATTCATATCACAGAGCGGGATGAATAGGATTCATTACTACAAAGATCAAGATTAGTAGATTAATTTAATTGTCCATCAATTTATGCATTACATTGTTGTAAATCACTGTCTGGAGGGGGACAGGACCAATGGATTTGAAATGCAAATATATGTCCACATCAATCTATTAGGAAAGACGTCTGTAGATATTTCTGTGTGTGTGAGGGGGGTGTGTCTGAGGTCTCAAAAGTGCATTCTTAGGCCAAAATTTTCTAACTTTTATTGACAAGTCATTCATGTCAATGAGAAAAAAAGGATTTTGTAGGAATAATAAAATTGTTTTGAAGTTCTTGGATGAAGTACCTGGTTAAGGCGTGACTGATCATTAAAACTCGGTAATGATGAGTCACACCCACACTTAGATAAAAGCCCTTAAACAAGATGAAACAGGTTTTAATCCACAAATTCTTGTCACTTCAATTCTTGTCAGAATAAACGTGATCAAAAACTGGGTCAAATATAAAAGCTTATGGTACATATCATCAGATTTACATGCCATAAATCCGTACATGTCATAGATCATCCTATCATACCTTTAATTGTTCTTTAGCATGACAAATCGCGTCGTTCTCAGAATAGATTAAGGCTAATGGTCTTAATTTGTGTCCAATGCTATTTCTCCTATGATAGAAAATCATGAATAACTTCTGCGATTTTGGTGATTTTGAACTGATTTGTTTTTTGATGACTCTCGAGTTAAAAAGGAAAAAAATGTTGGTTTCACTTTTTCTGTATATGCTTTACAGATTGTGCAAAAAAAAGAAATCAAGTTATTTTAGTTTGGTGAATAAAAATTTAGTGGATGGGAAATGACAGTAGATTTTTTTTTTTAGTTCATCCTGCCAGTATTTAAAAAAAATGTTGGTTGCAGAATTGTTATATTTCTATTTTTAACGGTGCAAAAAATTATTTTTAATTTTCAACATTTTTCTTGCTAGAAGGTATGAAGTTGGCTCCAGAGGGTAGAATTTTGGATCATATGTAGATTTTATAATCTACAACCATTACAGAAAATTTCTGATGTCTATCATAAATAGTTTGAAAGCAAAATCAGAAAAATACAATTTCAAAATGTGCTTACTTTTTACTTATTTTACCCCTGTTTCCGGCTTAATAGCGTTGTTCATCAGCCAATAGAAAAAAAGGCGGGATTCTTATCCAATTTTAGGCATTACGCCTCCAAGGCATTGTGTCTCTGATTAGTTGACTTGTCAACTGAAGTCAATAAGACATCTGAGATATGAGGAAGAAAATTATCAACAAAAGGTGGCTGAATTTAAAATACCGGTAAGTAAAAATTACATATACAAGTTTCATTCCCTCTTGTCCATTAAATAAAAAAAAACAAGTTTTTTTTAACTGCATGTAAGGAGCGACATTAAAACGAACAAAAATTATTCCGTTTATGAAAGGGGGTAGTCCCTCAATGTCCCGCTCTCTACGCTAAAGTTTGACTCTTTCTCACAACTATACTTTTTAAAACAATAAGAAACTTTAGCGTAAAGAGCGAGGCGTTGAGGTGGGGACTACCCCTTTCATATACGGAATAATTTCTGTTCGTTTTAAGTTTTAATGACGCTCCTTACTTGAAGTTAAAAAAAACTGTTTTTTTTTATGTAATTTCTGAACGTTTTTAAATTAATGCATGTTTTGATTTGGCTAACCGCACAACGAAATTTGCATATCTTTTTTTGTCTAAATGGCTTTCTCATATTTTCGTTCTGACGATTTTGAAGAAAATGGGGTGGGGGAGGAGGTCTAGTTGCCCTCCAATTTTTGGTAACTTATAAAAGCACATAGAACTTTGTATATTTGTATTACATATATGAGGGGGTTTGCCCTTTCGTCAATACCTCGCTCTTTACACTAAAGCTTAAATTTTCTCCCGGTTCTTTAAGAATGACCCTAGAATCACCAAGTCCGTAGAATATATAGTTGAAATTACTTTAACGGAAAGAGCGAGGTATTTAGGAGGAGATGAACCCCTCATATGCGTAATAATTTCTGTTCGTTTTATGTTTTAATGCTGCTCCTTACTTTCAGTTGAAAAACTTCTTCATTATTATTTTTTCAGTGTTTTTTTTAATAATGCTAGAAAATCCTATGCCCCTTCATTGAATTTCTTTTCCCCCGTGACAAATTCCTCTAAGTAAAGATCCTTCAACGTAGCTCCCTCCCCTCTACCCCCCCCCCTCAGCCAAAACCCCTCAACCGTTGACTTTTAATTAAAAGGAATAGTTGTGGGAAAAGTCAAGTCATGGCCAATTGTAGAAAAAGCCAAGACAGATTGTCCAATTAAGTGGGCATCAGGTCAAGGTAAACACTGATCAAAGTTTATAACTTGTAGCCCCTCCCCCGGGAACTATGGGGGAGTAAGTCGTCCCCAAAGACATCTTATTATGTTTTTTGACTATGCTTAAGAAAATGGCTATCTCAAAATTTTGATCTGTTGACTTTGAGAAAAAAAATGAAAGTGGGAGGGGGCCTAGGTGCCCTCCAATTTTTGGTCGCTTAAAAAGGGCACTGGAACTTTTCATTTTCATTAAAATGAGCCCTCTTGCGACACCCTAGGACCAATGGGTCGATACAATCACCCCTGGGAAAAAGAAAACAAAAAACAAATAAACACGCACCCTTGATCAGTCTTCTGGCAAAACAATTCTATGACTTTTAGGGCGTGTTTCCCCCTTTTTTCCAAAATAAGACAAATTTTCTCAGGCTCTTATCTTTTGATGGGTAGGACTAAATTTAATTAAAATCCGATTCTTTTGACGTATTTATTAGTATCAAAATTTCGTTTTTTAGACTTTCGTTTACTATTGAGCCGGGTCGCTGTTTTGTTTTTCTATGGTTCTTTTCATTTTTTTTAGAAAGGTGCTGCTTGGAGAACAAGATAAAGATAATTTGTCAAATGGATCGAAAATTTCAGAAGAATTTTCAGCAAATCCTCTCATAGACGATTCAAATAAATTGGGAAACGGTAGTGGTTCTTACGGTGTTGATTGCCCCGATACGAATACTGAGATAGACTTATCTGGAATTCCAGATGGAAACTGCATTGTGAATCTAAGGTATTTCCTTGCTGAAGTAATTTCAGCATTCAGACACAAAATCAGTTGCGATCACGGAAAATTGATTATAAAGCAATTAGAAAAGAAAGGCCTGAAAACTGAACTGAAAGTTAAGTGTAATAAGTGTAACTGGGAAAAGAGGATTAAAGGTGAACCAGAATGTCCAGCAACAAGCGTAAAAGAATATCTTTCAAGTTTTACGGACCAGACACAGGTTGCTTTTTCCGAAAAAAAATCAAGTCTTAAAGGCTGCTTGAATTCGAAGGCTGTTTGGGGAGCCATGGGTAGTGGAGGAGGGTATTCTACACTGTGTGAATTCTTCGGGGTGCTTGGAGTGAAACCAATGTCACGAATAGTTTATTCCCGTATTGAAAGGCAGCTTGGTAATGCTTGGATGAATAGTTTATCGGAAATTTTGCTAGAAAATGGACGAGAGGCCTTAAAATCAGCCATTCATGATGATAGGTATAAGGAGGACTCATACTGGACAAAAGTGATATGTGATGGAGGCTGGAATAAGCGTAGCAAAGGACACGATTATTCGGCCAAAGGATGTGTTGCAGTTATCATAGATGCATTTACGAAAAAACTGTTATATGTTGGCATAAAAAATAAATACTGTTATATATGTTTTTCTTCTGCAAACGCCAAAGTAATTCCCAAAGATCATTTCTGCTTTCTGAATTATAACGGAAATTCAAGGAGCATGGAAACAGATATTCTAGTTGAAGGCTTTCGTTCCAGTGAGGAGATGCACGGATTACAGTTTTTAGAGTTTATCGGTGACGGTGATTCCAGTGTTTTTTATAAGCTAAAACAAAGTGTTTCCTACGGTTCCAACATACGGAAACATGAATGTGCAAATCACGTCACAAAAAACTATACAGCCCATCTATATAATTTGTGCAAAAATAAAAAAGGTTTGTACACAAAATGTCTTCCCCGAGGAATTATCCAGCAACTGACAAAAAATTTAAGGGGTGCGATAAAAATAAATTCTGAAAATAATGGAACAGCAGAAGAATTGAAAATCTTGTTAAAAAGAGGTCCGTACCATGTTTTCGGAAACCACACAAAATGTGATTCTGGATGTCCTAAGATTGCTGAATTGACCGTGAATAGTAAAATAGAAGATCGGTGGAATAATTTTCCCCTGCACGTGTTTGAAGATGTTATGACAGAGGTCGATATTGTGTGTCGAAAAGCAGAGCAGCTTCGAAATGACGCAACTACAAACTTAGCTGAAAGCTACATGTCAGTTGTTGCTAAATTCATCGGAGGAAAGCAAATAAGCCGGTCTAAACGAGGTTCATATCATGCAAGAGTTCATGGAGCAAGTCTTGCTTATAATTCAGGTCCAAAATGGCATCAATTAGCTTGGAAAAATATTTTTGGGCTTAGTCCTTCTAGCGTAACAAAAAAATATTGTAATAAAACGGCTAAACTCCGTGTGATATCTAAACGTAATTTGACCAGTTATTATAGTGCTCTTGGAGGAAAACACGTTGCTAAGTTAAAAAATAGAAACTATAACTTTGGTAATCGTGACTATGGACCAAATTGCAATAAGCCAGACATGACTTCTGATGAAATGAATTTGGCCATACAAAAATATACTGACGAGAATTTAAAATTGGATTTTGCCAGTATAAGCTGTTTGTTCAACAGTACCAAGGGCCAATCCAAAAATGACACTTGGGTAGAAGAAAGATCTAAGAGAATAACTAGTAGTTACTTCCACAAAATTGCAACCAGAAAAAACAGCACCAGAGTTGCCCCAATTGTTAAGCAAATTCGAAACTTGGGACCTAGATTCTGCTCTGCCCTAATGAAAAAGGGCTTAGATTTAGAAGTAGTGGCACTAGAAGCATATGAAAACAAATTCAACTTAAAAGTCGTAAAGGGAGATCAAATAGGACTCAGTGTGCATCCACAGTATCAGTATCTTGCTGCATCTGTAGATGGGCTGCTCCCTAATGGCACACCTATAGAGATAAAAACGGTGCATAATATACCAGAGTTCAAAACCATTTATGATGTGGCCCAGTCAAAAAATTTAGTTAAAGCATTTTTTCTTGAATTATCCAGTGAAGGTCTTCAGCTAAAAAAAAATCACAGGTATTTCGCCCAGATACAAGGCCAACTCGAGATACTGGATAAAATGGTATGCCACTTAATAGTTTATAACTCTATTGAGGATTGGGAAATAATTACAGTTCACCGATCGAAAGACTACTGGGAAAAAATATTTCCGAAGCTTGAAGCCTTCTGGAATGAATCCTTACTTCCTGAAATTTTAGACTCAAGGGTTGCAAGGAATATGGAAATCAGAGAACCTGTGTCTGTAAAATGTACAACAGCCCACCAACCGAAGGACTCAAGCTTGTCTCAAGAAATAAAAAGAGGAAAAAAAAGAAGGTTGAGTCGAGTTGAAGTGAACAGCAAGAAAAAAAACGCACAGAAGGGATCGGGGGAGAACAGTGAATTTACCAGGAACTCAATGCATGAAAACAGTGATTTTGAAGAAATAATTTGGTCTCATTTGGAATAGATAAATCTTCGTGTTTGATAAAAAAAAAAATGTGTTAAAAAATATTGGCAAGGAAAATTATTTTTTCCTCCATAAATTTCTGTCATTCTTCGTCAATGTCCAAAAATAATGAAGTTTCTTATCTGGTCTGAAGTATATTAAATACATTTAATACAAACAATTTTAGTTTTTTTTTATAAATTTCTTGTATGTTACTTGGGCTTAATATTTGTGATTTTTATAGTTTTTCCTACAATTATTACGTTTTCTGTACAATTCGTTCATTTTTGGTATTTAATTAAAGCGTCTTTAAGTTTCTTTCCGAAATCTTGTGCATCTCGCCCTAACACAAAATAACGTTAATGCCCTAATCTTATTACAAGGAAAATAGCTTTCATCTTATTAATTCCAAAATACTGACAAAAAAAAAAACCCTATAAAAATCAAGGTGACTGGAAAGATATTGAAAATGAACTGAATGTGTAATGTATAATTATTTAGTGTTTAATATACTAATTACAGGAAGCATCAACAATTAAGGTTTACAGATTCTATTTAGCGACAATTTTTTATTTTGGTTTACGGTTAGAAGGGAACTCTAGTCGAACTCCTATGGGCAGTAATTTGTGTCCTTTTTGGTTTAACTTTAGCACTCATTTTAATTTTTAATCGTTTAGGATTTAATTATTTGTATATAGCAGTACCCATTTCTTTTATGTTTGGTATAATTATTTATTTTTATTTCTCTTCATTTTCAGTCAATTATGCATAGACAGTAATGTTTGACCGTTTCACATTTAGATCATTGAAGGATTTTATTTTCTGTCCGTCTGTTTCAAATGGCTCTTTAATTTTCAATTACTTAACTCACTAGCCTAATTGTATAATGTACATTCCCAGATTGCTATGAAATCACGATCTTGTATCAGACTTAGCAGACATCTGCCATGCTTGGGATACTTATGTCATGCTTGGCACAGATCATTCACTCTTAGTACTGTTCTCACATTTCCGCTATGCTTGACACACTTCTGCCATGCTTGGTACTAGCCACCTGAGGTATATGATTTCTGAGAGTGAAAAACCTCTCAAACATTCATCCTTTTTCTTTGGGTAGTTTACTTTTGCATGTGCGGACTGTTTGTTTTCGTTGTTGTATTTTAATGGGGGCAGATACGATGGACAAGGGTTTTTATATTCCTTTTGGGAAATCCCAAACTTTTTACTGTTATCGCTTTTCTTCTATTTCAATAAAAATTCTTTTTTATGTGCTTTAACCCGTATGCGCCTGAGAGGCTATATTTCTTCCAAAATAAGTTCATTAGTACGGGTATGCATTGAGTTTTTCGTTTTACACAAACTTTTCCTCTTGTTATCTTCCCAATAAATTAGTTTTATTTCCATCAATTCTGTTTATGTGCTACTTTTTCATAGTAAATTTATGATGGAATGGCGGATTAGTCTTCTTAGTTATTTAGCAGGATGAGATTGAGGAGCACAAAAACACAAACGTACGCAAACACAGGAACAAGTCTACACACACACATCAAATTACCAATTACGCACTTATTGTTTGATGCAAGCTGTGCTAGAGTTTTGTTCGCAGGAATTCTTCAATTCAATTCAATCATATATATTTAAATAAAAACACATAATTCCATGTACATAATCTGCCAGGAAAGCACAAAAGTGCTTGACTAGGGCAGAAACTTAACTAAAGAATAATTAAACAATCAACTAACAGAAACAACGAATCAACTGGATTTATCAAAAAAGAAAAAAAAGAGAAAAAAGGGGAGTGACGAAGAGAAAGAAAAGAAAAAAAAGAAAATAAAAGAAAAGATCGAAAAGAGGAGGACCGCATGATATTCAAATCTAAACAGTATTTCTGGAACGACCCTTCACTGCTCGCTTGAAGGTAGTAAGGTTATTTGAGTTCCGGATTTCCAAGGGGATTGAATTCCAGATAGCTGGTGCATATCCGTAGAAAGTCCTTTGCGAAAGCCAAGTTGGGTATCGCACAGAAGATTCTACTCCTGGAGGTAATCATACATTCTTTCATGGACTACTTTCTCATAAATCTTCGAAAAAAAGGTAAAATAGAAATGGATCGGTAATTACTCGGTTCATTTTTTGACTTCCCTTTGTGAAGGGGTAGCACTCAGGCTAATTTAAGTCTTTCTGGAAAAGTTCCCTCTTCAAGTGATAAATTAATCAGATGAGTCAAAATAGAAATAACAATTGTTTTTGTTGCTTTAACGATACTTCATCTACTCCACAGGATTGTTATTTCATACACATAATTATTTCATTTATTTCATTTTCATCACAATTTGTAAAAAGGAATTCAGAAGTAACATGACGAGGTTTAAGTTTGGGGACTGGTGGACTTCGAGAACTGAAGATTAAAAGAAAATAGCCAGGTGGGTGTTTCACCCACCTGGCTAACTGCTTGCAATTCTCAATACCCAAGGGTTCTCCCAATAGCCAAACAATTTTCATTTCCAAACGGACTCGGTCTCGGTTGAGGTTTGGGAGAGTTCACGCTTTACATTTCAAAACAGACACCCATCTCGAAAATAAAAGATTTGTCTACTTTTCGTACAAGTTCTACCATTTGCATTCAATGCACATCGAATCAAAATCTCTGAGCGAAAAAATATAGGATTACCCTTTAAATTGATGTGCAAAAGAAAACACTATTTTTAGCTCAGCAGTGGGTATATTTTCTTTTACATAACCTGTTCATTTAAATTAATCTCCGTAGAATCTAACGTGCTTTTGCTAAACAAACATCTTTTGTTTTTTTTCTCCCACTTGTTTATATTTTTGTCAAGTCTCATAAACGAGTTTGCTATCGAATAGATACTAGCAGTGGCGTTATTAAGATTCTTAGAATCTGTTTCAGAAATTGGGCGGGAACAAAAAAGACCATTAGCCTTAAGTAAAAGGAACAAGCAGGGCACCAGCAGAAAATTTTATGGGGGGGGGAGACGCCAAAACAGCAGTGGTGGTTGGGTGACAGTTTAGGTGGTTTAAGGCACCAAACTACGACTTTAACCCGAAGAGGACGAATTTGCAATCAATTTAAAATTCTAAGAAGCTAATTGATTTAAATACTTCTCCTTACTTTCTTTTAATGCTGCTCCTTACTTTCAGCAGAAAGAGCTTGTTTTCTCTTTATGTTAATATTGACGAAGGTCGCTCCTTGTTATGTTAACGACTCATCACCATGAAGATATTTACAAAGAAATATATATATATATATATATATATATATATATATATATATATATATATATATATATGTATAATTCATTTTTTAACGAATGTCCTTTCTGTTGCAGGACGTGAAATGTGAACCTAAGGACGATTGTTTGCTGCTATAGTTGCCCCAAAAAATTATCGGACCAACCAGCAGAAGATATTCTCCCTGGAGACCTATTTTGCGACAAAATCATACCAGAGTGTAAATATTCAGTTTCGAAAACGTTTTCATTGTTGCAACTTTCCACCAAAACCAACGATTGTTAGTTGGGTTACGAACAGGGCTTCCACTTCTCGTGTTTTCCCATGAGATCTCATGTTTTCGGAAGATTTCTCATGGGAAAAAAATTTGTCTCATGTTCTCATGTTTTTAGAGGTTTTCTCATGTTTTTCTCACATTTTTAGAGATATTCAGGGTTTTTTTTTCTCATGTCTACCTTCATTCGATATAAACCCCCGATTTCTGTTGATTTGAGCTCTGTCCAACTTGAAGTTTATGATCTTTCGCAATTTTCTGGCAAACTGCAAAATATGACTTTATTGCCCGTAAAAGGGGAATTCACAATCCCGCGAACCTTAATTAGTGACTTAGTCGGCAGCTTGTCCCGTGACTCACCACTGTTGTGTTCGAAAAAAGGTTGGTTTGATTTGATTCTCAGTTCATAACTTCATCTGATCTGACCTGATCAGGTTCACTGGATAATTTGTGTAGAATAAGGACATGCGAAAGGGTTTTTTTTAGGGTAAGTACCAAGTTTACTGGAACTGGGCAATTATACATGCCTGCACGTGTGCAACCCAAGAAGTAGGCTACTGATCTCTTCTAAGGGGTTAGGCGGCTTTTATACTTTTATTATCTGTTTCTTTACCAAAATAACATGTTTTAACTTGAAAGCAGTTTTTAACCTGTTGCCAGTTCAAGAATTCTATAGTACAAATTCGAATACACTATCTTTATGGATCTCATAGACATTCGGTATTTTTCAGACTAATAGCCTAGTCGTTATCAAAATAACGATTTCGGGTGTCAGTAAAATCGGCTTCACAATATAGGAGGACGCCTTTTAAGATGTAGGCCAAAGCAGGCCATACCAAATCTGTTTTTCAAAGGGATAAATCTGTTTTCAAAGCTCCGATATGTTTAAATTTTAAGTCACTTTGTTCAAAGTGTATTAAAAGTGTATTATTTTGCTTTTCAAAGTGTGTTATTTTGGTCTGTTTTGGGGAGACCAGAAATCTCGAAAAACGGTTAGAATGGAGGGATCGGTACATCAAGGACCCGATCAAACTGACTTGTAAATAAAATTTTACTCGCTCCAATAGTCTTGGGGGGAGTGGAGGAAGGGGGAATCCAGAATATTGAGCCATGCATAAATTTGGAACGGGTGACTGGGGGGTACAGCCCCCCGCATCTTTTTCCGGAATTCCCCAAAATTCCGGAAACCTGGAAGTTCAAAAGCCCCTTTTTTCCAGATTATTTTGATATACTTTCGGACCGGTTCATATTCCATATACAAGAAGAAGAATACAATAAGACCTTCCAGACCGAAGAGCCTTTTATGTTCAAACTCAAAATGGAAACCAAAGGATTGCTTCGTACTTTCGCTTCTTCTTTCATGTTCTCCAATCATATCCAAGGATTTGATATAATGTATTTGGATGTTAGCACTGAAATTGGATACTTGCCAATTAAGGTTATCTATATTGGCTTTAAGGCAGCTAACATTCCTCCAGAGTATGTCGAAGAAAGGAACCTCACATACGAGGACGCTAATGTCCAAATTGTTCTCAGAACAGCAAGGGAGTTCTACCATGAGTTTATTAATCAAGTGCAGATTAGGTTCGATTTTTCAGCACCTATATTTAAGCACTTAGTCATGCTTGAACCATGTAAGGCTGCACACATGGAACCACCTACGCTACTACCGTTCTTCCACTTTTACAGCAGTCCAGACTGTGACAAGAAGAGAATAGAGAGTGGGTTGAGGAACATCAGTACACTAGAAATTCCGTTGAAGCTACTAGAAAGTCCTCTGCTTTTCTGGCGGAAAATTTTGTCAATGAAAACACCTTGTGGGTCACTGAGATTTAAGAACCTTCAGAAGGTATCTTCTTTCACTTCCGTTTTCAAATGTTGTGGTGGAAAGGTTGTTCAACACTCTATAAAACATCAAGACAGAAAATAGAAACTCTCTGTCATTTGAATCTTTAGGTGCATGTCTGCAATCTCAGAGTGGCTTCAAGAGGGTTGGACCATCAGTGGTGGATAATCCTCATTTGTGGAAGAGACTTAAAATGGTAAAAACCAGTGCAACTTCTGAAGAATGTAGGGGAATGCCTATTATGAAACCTTAGTCCGATGATTTATTTTTATTATCTTAGTTGGAAGTTGATATTAGCTGTATTCCTTAGTAACGAGCGAACTAACTGATGATACTCTGTTTTTTTTCCTATATATGCTTTTTTTATTCACTGGTGACTTCTTTAACCCATTTTGGGCTCATTAGTGGCTAGTTTTTCCTCATCGTTGTAGACTCCCCAAAACTTGTTTGGGAGTCAGGTTCTAGTAAGAAGTAAGTGGGATATGGTAATTAGGTGAGACCAAGAATCTCCCTTGTAGGTGCAAAAACCAGACACTATTAGGAGCAGAAAATACGTGCCTATTAGTTGAAAGCTGAGTTTAAATAGAAATGAGTGGTATAATGATCTGCTGCCAAATTTGGGTTTCGTTTGAACACTGAATTCAAAATATAAACAAAAGAAAATTCTCATACGAAATCTCATGTTTTTCAAGTTTCAACGTTCACATGTTTTCTCATGTTTTTTGGCTATGATAATATGTTTTTGACAATTTTGAAGTGGAAACCCTGGTTACGAAGTTCAGAGAGCATGGGACTGTAGTGGACTTACGTTTTAAAGCCACAGGGGGGAACTTATTCAGGCAGGAAAGAGAGTGCAATGACAGATGAAAACATTGCTGCAGTGAGGGACTACACTGTCCCTCACTGTTCAATTAAACGTAAGAACACGCCACAGTGACTCCCTTGCCATTCCGAGTTCTTGGCTGTGTCTACGTACTGATTTTCTAGGGCTGCGTCCTACTGAGTCCCTTACGGCAGCAACGTTTTCTTCTGTCCTTGCATATTCTTACACTCCCTTGTCATTCCGAGTTCTTGGCTGTGTCTACGCACCGATTTTCTAGGGCTGCGTCCTACTGAGTCCCTCACTGCAGCAGTGTTTTCCTCTTTTTCCTGCCTGAATATGTGCTCTCTCTCGAGTTGGCATAATACACTTTTCTTTTAAGTGGTCAACAATCAGAAGCTCAATCTTTTCGAAAACGCTTGACACAGTCAATGGCCTATATGATGAACATGATGATCTTGATTTATTCTTTTTCAGAATTGGGCTAATCACTCCAATGCTTAAACTGTCCGGAACGACACCAACGTTAAAAACCATTTGAAAAAGTAATGCAAGATGGTTATAGAGGAGGTCACTTGTGGCAATAAAATACTTAGCACAAATACCGTCTGTGCCAGCCGAGAATTTCTTCTTTCTAAGCTTCAACACAGCCTCCTTAATAGCAGACGTTGTTATCACAACATAAAATGGTTTTTGACAAGACTCGAGCAACGAAGTCATCTCACCGTCGAAAGAAATTTCTACACTGCTGTTGGGTTTTACAAACTGAAATTTCAAATGGGGCAACCCACTCAGACTCTGGGATGCTATCGGGGCCCTCAAGGTTCTGCTTCTCAGAAATATAAGAAAAAATATATAAAAAAATATAGAAATATATTAGATAAATATATTAAATAAATATATTAGAATAAATATATAAGAAATATATAAGAAGATTGAGTTGCTATGGTAAAGTATACTCACCCGAAACACTGGTGATATCACCCACATGTCTATTATGCCTCGATTGATGTGCTTACCAAGGCAGGCAAAGAAACAAAATAATGGTATTCCAAACAAGACAGACAAAACCACGAATTGGACCAGGAAATTAGCTGAAAAAAGCAAATAGTCTAAATTTCCAAGACTGACTTTTTAACAAAACCGTACATATAATTTGATTCTAGGTACGAAAGAGAATGGTCAAGGCATTTAAGTGCATTCCATTTTATACATTATATCCGGTATTTAGATTTGATTATAGAATACTAATAAATTTACAATTAATTTTTACAGTTCTAGAGCTATTTGTGAAATTAATTGGATATGAGTGTAGAACAAAGCTTGCTGCTCATTTTTCTTTTGCGCAATATGCAAAAATGGATAGATGGTGCCGTAAGGGTAAACACTAAACCTGAATTTTTCCAACTGGTTTGACAAAAACAGACATACTTGAAAAGATTGTAACCACCTATTTGTCCTATCACCGTGATATCCTATCACCTCTTCACTCTTTCATATTTTATGCCTGCTGGCTGATCCTTCAAAGTTTTTGTCACCGCTTCTATCTCAGTCCTCGATGGTCTATAAAGCATTTGTGGTTCCATTGCAACTGAACCACCGTGTAACTGAGCCCCAAGCAACAAAACTCCTGTAACTGAATCACCGTGCAACTGAACCACAGTGCAACTGAGCCCCCGTGCAGCTGAACCCTCGTGTAACTAAACCCATTTATCTGGACCCTCTTGAAACTCAACTCCCATATAACTCAACCCCCGTGTAACTGAACCCCCGTGCAACTGAACCCCCGTGCAACTGAAACCCCATGCAACTCAACCATGGTACAACTGAACACTCGTGCAACTCAGACACCGCACTCGGTTTTTCAGTATTCTTCAAATATGAGGCAATGTCATTGGGTAAAACACAAGTTAGAATCTTTACATGTTCAACCTTGTTGGAATTGTTCTTTTTTTCAGTCATGATAAACAGGGGAGTAGCTCCAGCATTCTTATTAGGGGGGAGGGGCAAGAGGGGTCCATATACAGATAGTGAAGGGGCATGGGCTATATAATAGTTTTCTCCAAATTATTGGAGGGCAACCACCACCCTTGCCCCCCCCCCCCAAAAAAATAAAATAAAAATAAAATAACGCTCCTGATGGTATAAATAACTGTCAAGATGATTTATAAAAAGATCTGTTTCGTTGTCACAAAAAAAGGAAGAAAATCGGACGTCAAAAACCCTTAAAGTCAGGTTTGTTTCTCCTTTTGTTTGTGTCTGTTAATGGGGTTGGTCCCCATTAACAGCATGAGCCATCTGATAATGCCTCATCCGAAAAATTCTCCCTCACGGGAAATATCGTTTTCCAAATTAGAGAATTTTATTTCAGTTGTGTTATTGTTTAGTTTAGTTGAGAAGTGCTAAGGAAAGTGGAAAAGAGGAATTTACACACCATTAGCATGGTATGCAAGTCTTCCTCCCCTCTCGCACAAACATTTTTTCCCATGGAAAATCCCCCAGAAAATCCTTCCCTTTCCCCTTGCAGAAGACTCCCACGCGAAAAAATACCGCATGTTTCCCAATAAAAAACAAGAGCTAAGAGCTCATATGGTATGAGCTCTGGCAAAATTCTAAGAATTAATAGATTGCTTTAAAACGAAAATTGGAAGTTTAATGCCGGTCGGGATTTAAAATAAGAGCTCTTAGTCACGAGGTCCTTCTAAATATCAAAATTCATTAAGATCCGATGTCCCACTCGTAAGTTAAAATACCTCAATTTTTCTAATTTTTCCTCTCCCTTCAAGCCCCCAGATGGTCGAATCGGGGAAAACGACTTCATTAAGCCAATCTGTGTAGCTCCCTGACACGCCTACCAATTTTCATCGTCCTAGCACGTCCAGAAGCACCAAACCCGCCAAAGCACTGAACCCCACCCCTAACTCCCCCAAAGAGCACGAATCCAGTCCGGTTAAGTCAATCACGTATCTACGATATTTACAAGCATTTTCTGAGATTTCCGGTTTCCCCCTCTAACTCCCTCCAATTTCAACAGATCTCGTCGGGATTTGAAATACGAGCTCTGGGACAAGGGTTCCTTTTAAATATCAAATTTCATTAAGACCCGGTTACCCGTTCTTAAGTTAAAATACCTCAATTTTTCTAATTTTTCCAAATTAACAACCCCCAGCTCCCCTAAAGAGAACGGATCCGTTCCAATTATGTCAATCACATATTTATAACTTGTGCTTATTCTTCCCATCAAGTTTCATTCTGATCTCTCCGCTTTAAGCGTTTTCCTAGATTTACGGCCCACCCCCAATGACACTGGATCCGGTCGGGATTTAAAATAAGAGATCCGAATTGCGAGGTCTTTCAAAATATGAAACTTCATTAAGATCCGATCACTCCTTCGTAAGTAAAAAATACCTCATTTTTCTAATTTCTTAGAATTAACCTCCCCCCCCCCCAACTTCCCCAAAGAGATCGGATCCGTTCCGGTTATGTAAATCACGTATTTAGGACTTCTGCTTATTTTTCCCATCAAGTTTCATCCCGATCCCTCCAGTCTAAGCGTTTTCCAAGATTTTAGGTTCCCCCCAACTACTCACAATGTCACCGGATCCGGTCGGGATTTAATAAAAGAGCTCTGTCACACGATATCCTTCCAAATATCAAATTTCATTAAGATTCCATCACTCCTTCGTAAGTTAAAAATACCTCATTTTTTCTAATTATTCAGAATTAACCCCCCCCCCCCAACTACCCCAAAGAGAGCGGATCCGTTCCGGTTATGTCACGCACGTATCTAGGATTTGTGATTATTTTTCCCATCAAGTTTCATCCCGATCCCTCCACTGTCCACTCTAAGCGTTTTCCAAGATTATATGTACCCCCCCCCCCCAACTCCCCCCAATGTCACCGGATCTGGTCGGGATTTAAAATAAGAGCTCTGACACACGATATCCTTCCAAACATCAATATTTGATTAAGATCCCATCACCCGTTCGCAAGTTAAAAATACTTATTTTTTCCGAATTAACCGGCCCCCAACTCCCCCCACATGATCAAATCTGGAAAACGACTATTTCTAGTTTAATCTGGTCCGGTCCCTGATACGCCTGCCAAATTTCGTCGTCCTAGCTTACCTGGAAGTGCCTAAAGTAGCAATACCGGGACCGACAGACCAACAGAATTTGCGATCGCTTTATGTCACTTGGTTATTACCAAGTGCCATAAAAACTATCTGTATGCAGTGGACAAATTACAAAACTTAAAAAGGGACTAAAAATTCTGCAATGGGGTTTTCCGATTATTTTGTAGTAAGGGAGAGAGAGAGATACCTTAAAAGGTGCATTTTAATGCCAAAACATCTTAGCTCTCGTTGAGCCTTCAGATAAATACAGAATTAGCTCTTAGGATTTTGAGATAGCCATTTTATTTAATATAGTTCAAAGGTTAAATTACTATGCCTCCAGGGTTCACAGCCCTCAGCTTCTGGTGCAAGGGCTGTAACTTACGCAAGTTGCCTGTTGCTAACATATAAAGTTTTCATTATCAAGAAAAGAGGGCATGTTTGATCCTAGTAATAAAAGAAAAACATGGAGTATTAAGGTCACACTTTAAAGAAATGTCAAGAAGAATGCCAAACACAATCAAAAAACATTGTTTTTCTCTATTGGTTGTGAAAAGGAAATACAAGCAATATCTAAAATGGCTGATGGTATCATCTGTCAAGTTATTCGGAAAAAGTTAAGAAGTATCTTCAACTAAATCAAAAGGTACTATGTGCATCCAGTTTTACAGTAAGACGGATCTGCACCGTGTCGAGAACAGCTGAGGGTATAAACCTGAAAAGTATGAAGTTTAAACTTTCAGGGCGTGTTGAGTAAATGTTGCACAGATGTTTATTACTCAGCGATCAGAAAGGTCTGATTCGTCTGAAAAAAAAAGAGAAATAAATATGCCTCAACTGTTTTGTGACATCTGACTTTTTTGCGAAAATAAAACAGCTTATTTATCAATGATCTTGACAGGCCTTTATATCATGACTTTAAAAGACAAGCAATTTTAACAAAGTTGAACATGTAAAGATTCTAACTTGTGTTTTACACAATGATATTGCCTCATATCTTTAGACTGCTGAAAACTGAGTAGGGCAGTTCAGTTGCACGGGAGGTTAAATTAAACGGGGGTTCAGTTAAATGTGATTGAGTTGGAAGGGTGTGGAGTTGCAAGAGGGTTCAGTTGCACGGTGGTTCAGCTAGACGAGGGTTCAGTTGCATGGAGCGTCAGTTGTACGGGAGAAGGGGGGGGTGGCTATACGGGGTTCAGTTACACGGTGATTCAATTGCACAGTGGTTCAGTTACAGGCGTTGAATTGCTTTGGGTTCAGTTACACGGTGGTTCAGTTGCACGCACACCAGTATTTTGATCACCAAAAGGTGGGAAAATGTGTCTGCCTAATCAAGAAGAGAGATGGCGTTGCAGTTAAAGTCACTGGTTTTTTATAGCTAGGGCGATGGAATTGATTGCATTTTTCTTGCACTCACAGAGCTAAGAGATCTAAACACATATTTAAACTGTACTTATTCACATTGTTTACAATTTAAAAACTTCCCAAGGCAAATTCAAGAGATAATTATATGAAAATAAATTTGACAGCAAAAATTTTATAAAAAAATTGCATGCTACCGATATGAAAGAAACAAAATAATTAAAAGCAATGGTGTCGGCAGAAAACTTTCCCGGGGGGAGCAGACGCCGTAGTAACAGTGGTGGTTGGATGACAGTTTAGGTGGTTTAGGGCAAAAACTACGATTTTACCTCGAAGAGGCCAAATTTGCAATCAATTGAAAATTCTGAGAAGCTAAGTGAGTTTAAAAGCATTAAGAACTATATTTTAGGCTTCCCAGTTGCAAAAGAAGTAATGCCACACAGTGGCAGTACTGGACTCAACCAAGATGATTCGCTTTATTTGTAATGAAGTTAGGGTACATTTGGTGATCAGCAATTGCTTATCAGCTATAATGAGGGGGCTGAGTCATTGTTTAGGTTGAGGTAGGGAACGAGAAACGAAGGGAACGAAGGGAG
Source organism: Artemia franciscana (assembly GCF_032884065.1). Classification (NCBI taxonomy): domain Eukaryota; kingdom Metazoa; phylum Arthropoda; class Branchiopoda; order Anostraca; family Artemiidae; genus Artemia; species Artemia franciscana. The sequence continues at coordinate 26,032,135 of NC_088864.1, forward strand.
TATAAAAGAAATATAGTCAGTGTAGCATCAGTGAAATCAGATTATTCACCTCTGAATCCAGATTCAACAATTAATTAATTGATTGGACCCATTATCCCTGAAAGTAAAGCCTTTTATTGTCTCACAATGGTCAAAAAATTATTAAAAAGAAACTTTTTAATGCGTTTTCTATCTTTTCAAAGGAATACAAACAAAGCGCTAGCCTACAGGGGCCCAATCAATCAATTTTTATGAAGTTGTGAATTGGAATGATGGCTTGCACATTAGTGTGTCGGTATATGTGCAGGACATCGAGTCTTTTGTATAGAATAGCATCGCCAAGTGCGGAAACCCATGTAATCACCAAAATGAGCCCAGAATGACAAAAAGCTTCCATTCAACTTGATATCTCAGTGACTACATGCTGTCCACTTCCAAGCCGGCTTTAGCGTTCCATGTAGATCTAGAGATTTGAAGGTGAAATAAACTCCCTGACCTGCACCAGTGGGATCAATTGCTTTTCCTGATACCATACCAATTTTAATGATTTAAGTAATATGAAACTTACAACAACGAACGTTACAACGTTAAAAAATAACTATCGTCTTGACATTTTTTACTGAAACAAAGCTACGCACGCTCCTCCTCCTCCATCCAAATCTATTAAAGTCTCCCTCTATGAACCATACCAGGAAGTTCCCATTTCCCTTAAATCTTATATGATACATAATTTATTTGGCTGAAACGATGGGGTGCATAGACAGGGGACAGGGCTCCTCATGATGGATAAGGAGGCTTCTAAATCTTGCTTAGGTTAGGAAGGTGATATTGATAAAATTCCGGTTACTCATTTTAAGATTAAAAAAGTGATAGGAATTGGTCATAACCCTGTAGAAGTGACTGACGGAGATAGTAGTGACTCAAATGGACTTTACTTGTAGTCGCAGGAACAAATAGACAAAATAAAAAGTAGAAATCTGATATTTTTATTAGGGTATTCTGATGCGCAGGTTGATAGAAGTAGTGACAGGCGGTATCCTAGCCTAGGTATATTTGATGTAGGGAAGGGATATAGGAACGGTTATAGACTGCTGCAATTTTGTATGTTTAGTAATTTAGTTATAACCAGTAAAGTATTTGGTCAGAAAATAGCCAAGTTAACAATATTTATGAAAGAAAACAGGATTAATTTGAATAACGCAATAAACATCATACACTAACCTCCATATATCACAGTCAAAGTTGACACCCTCGAAATATTCAATAATCCCAATGTACACGCAAGGAAGGCAAAAATTGGAGATATTTGCATGGGCCAATGGCTATGGTGTTTTCTCTGTGCCCTACCGTCATCATCAAGTCGCATATCACTAAAAGCGGGAACAAAATTAGATTTGTTATGGGTAATTAGAATAAAAATTACTTTTTAAGACAATGACTAAAACTATAATAACACATCAGTAGCATATCAAGAATTACATAAAAAATTTCATTTTACGGAAAAACTATTAAACAGAAGATTATTCAAGGCATTTAGAAAATCTGTTTTTGTTCTTTGTTTTTAGAAATTTACATTCTGTTAGTATTTTGAATTGAGCCCAGACGTACCATGGCTCAAACCTTGGGACAAATTTATCATATTCTTGCGAAAGTAAGACAAAATATCTTTGAAGTTGCTTATTTTATATGTTTGTTATCAAATCAAGACTATCTGTTAAATAAAAAAAGGTGTCTTTTGTAAACTGGCTAAAAAACAAGATGAAAATAAGCACAGGGTAAAAAATAAAGAATTTAACCAAATTTCGAAAAAACAGCGATTTTCTCCCTTCTGAGTCGACCATAATCTTTTAACATACGCCGTATTCGCACACCGTTTTGAACTACTTCTATGTCGGATTGTCGGGTTTTATAGTTCTCTATCGAGCCGTTCATGGTAATGAGCGGTAAGTAAAGAGGGATCCTTATTAAAGGTAGGTACGCCAATAGGAGAGGAGCGTTGACACAGTTGCACCCCCTTTGAACCCTCCCTAGACTTTAAAAAGTACCATAGTTTGGTATCCACTGAAAAATGGAAATAAAAATAAATTCCATCCCCCCTACATTTTCAAGATGCCTTTTTTTTATCTTCAAAATTATAAAAAAATCCTCTCCCTGAATTTTATGAATTGATGCCCCTAACAAAAAGTAATCTAAACTCCTAAACATCTAGGTTTGATATACTTTTTGAATAGTTGATTCGTAATACGTAGAAATTATGAAATTTAGTTACCCATCAGGAATTCTTAGCATAAGGACATTTGGAATAATTATAGAAAGAATATAAAAAACCTCTGAGTAAGAAGTTTGATTTTAATGAAAATTACAGTAGCCCGGAATGGAGGCTTCTACTATCTATACACACAAATATTTTGCAATTTTTCAATCAAGAACTCACGATGTAAATTTTTCCACTAGTCGTAGCGAAACAGTAATAATAGAATATCAAACGAGGGCTATCTGTTATTGGGTCACAGTCAATAACCTGAAAATTCTCTTTACCGCCTTTCTTAACCAATGGCGTCAATTAGGGTAAGGGAGTACTTTGCCCTAACCCGCCTAGATTTGGGAAAATACCTTTTTCTTCGTCTTTATACTGAAAACTAAATGAAAAAATAAGTTTTTTAACTGAAAGTAAGAAGCGACATTAAAACTTAAAACGAACTGAAATTACTCCATGTGTGAAAGGGGCTGTTCCTTCCTCACCGTCCCGCTATTTATCCTAAAGTTATTTACTGTTTTATAAAGTAGAATTGAGAGAAACCGTCAAACTTTAGCATAAAGAGCGGGGCGTTGAGGAGGGAGCAGTCCCTTTCATATACGAAGCAATTTCTGTTCGTTTAAAGTTTTAATGTCACTCCTTACTTTCAGTTAAAAATCTTGTTTTTTTTTTATTTAATTTCTGAACGTTTTTGAATTAATGCATGTTTTGATTTTGGCTCTCCGCAGATGATTAACTAAAAAGAAATTGGACTATTTATTTTTTGGCTAAATGGCTTTCTCATAGTTTTAATCGAATGATTTTGGAAAAAAGGAGCGGGATATGAGGCCTAGTTGCCCCCCCCCCAGTTTTTTGGTTACTTAAAAAGACAACTAGAAGTTTTAATTTTTTACAAACGTTTTTATTAGTAAAAGATACACGTAACTTACGAATTAGTCTACGTAACGAACTTTTGTATTCGTATGTTTTTATTACGTATATGAGGGGGTTTACCCCCTCAGCAGTACCTCGCTCTTTACAATAAAGCTTAAGTTTTGTCCCAATTCCTTAAGAATGACCCCTAAATCACAAAGCCCGTAGAATAAATAGTTGAAATTACTAAAAATACTTTAGCGTAAAGAGTGTGGTATTAGGAGGAGGTGAACCCCTCAAATGCGTAATAATTTCAGTTCTTTTTAAGTTTTAATGCTGCTCCTTACTTTCAGATGAAAAAACTTTCCATAATTATATTTTCATTGTGTTTTTTTAAATAATGCTAGGAAATCCTACACTTCCTTCATGGAAACTTTCTTCCCCCATGACAAAATACTCCATGGAAAGTTCCCCCGACATATCCCCCTCTTCTGATAAACTCCCCCAACCAAAAAAATCCCGCGCAAGTCAAACCCTACCGTAAAGAGCAAATGGTCGGCAGCCCTCTTCACGAACAGTAAATAAGGAGCAGCACGGCTCAATAGTAACCGAAACTCTAACAAACGGAATTTTGATACTAACAGCTCGTTATCCTGATTCTAATTATATAAAATTAACTAAGTTAAATGTTACCCATAAAAGTTATTCGCCTGAGAAAATTTGCCTGATTAAAAAAAGGGGCAAAACACCCCCTAAAATTCAAGAGGTGTTAATGAAAATTACATAATCAGATTCAGTCTATACGAGGCTATTTGTACTTTTTGCCAGGAGAAAGATCATGGATGCTTGTTTTCCCCAGGTGTGATCGAATCGAACTAATGGTCCTAGAAAATCGGAAAAGGGCTCTTTCAAACGAAGGTTATAACTTCTAGTGCCTTTTTTAAGTGACCAAAGGATTGAAGGGCAACTAGAGCCCCTCCCACCCCCATCTTTCCTCAAAGTCGTCTTGTCAAAATTCTAAGACAGCCATTTTCTTCAACATAGCTGAAACGTTCAATAACTATGCCTTTGGAGTTCAAAATTTTTAAGAATCTGGAAAAAATCTTATGATCAAAAACTTTAAGAGTCTTGAAAATAAAAAAAAAAGGTAATGGAAAAGGAAAAATTAATGGATACCATTTGCCCACTTTTACGAGCTCGTGTTTGGTGACCATACATTCCAGAATGATGGAATGTATAGGAGATAAACTCCCCCAACCAAAAAAATCCCTCTGAAAGCGTATGTACACTTCCCAATAACCATTACTATAAGTAAGCACCGGTCAAAGTTTGTAACTTGTAGCCCCTCCAACGGGGATTGTGGGGGAGTAAGTCGTCCTCAAAGACATAGTTATAAGGTTTTTCGACTATGCTGAATAAAATGACTATCTTAGAATTTGGATCCTTTGACTTTGGGAAAATGATTAGCGTGGGAGGGGGCCTAGGTGCCCTCCAATATTTTTGGTCACTTAAAAAGGGCACTAGACCTTTTCATTTCCGTTAGAATGAGCCCTCTCGCAGAATTCTAGGACCACTGGGTCGATACGATCACCCCTGGAAAAAAAAAAAAAAAAAAACAAAAAAAAACAAACAAACAAGTAAACAAGTATCCGTGATCTGCCTTCTGGCAAAAAATACAAAATCTATATTTTTGTAGATAGGAGCTTCAAACTTCTACAGCAGGGTTCTCTGATACGCTGAATCTCATGGTGTGATTTTTGTTAAGATTCTATGACTTTTAGGGGATGTTTCTCCCTATTTTCTAAAATAAGGCAAATTTTCTCAGGCTCGTAACTTTTGATGGGTAGAACTAAACATAATTAAACTTATATATTTAAAATCAGCATTAAAATTCGTTTTTTAGAGTTTTGGTTACTATTGAGCCGGGTCGCTCCTTACTACAGTTTGTTACCACGAACTGTTTGATTACTTTTTTGTTTGGATTTCTATTAAAAGATTTAAAAAAATTGATTCCCTAAGATTCAGAAAAAATAAAAGAATTCCCTCTGTTAATATCCGGGAATTGGCACCACTGCACTTAACCCTCCCCCGCCTTCATCCCTTCTACTTATGCGATGGTTTGCGTATTCAGGGGGTGGTGTCCACCTAATGGTTCTCGAAATTAGAGAAAGGTCCAATTCAAAAAAAATTTTTTTGCTAGTTTGGATGGATATTTTATGAGTCAAAAAGATCACAGCTTTAGAAATGTTGGTTTTCAGCCATTTCGTGCTGCAGCATAAACATTTCAAACCCAGATTGAATCAAAATTCATAGGATCAATGAAAGACCCATTTTGTTTAAGCGCCTGTTATAATCTATCGTCCCCAAGGGTTTACTCCCACGTGATGGTGCGCTTTGTTCTTCAGAAAATCATATTGTAGACTCAAATAATTATAATATATTTAATATTTGCTTAATAGAAAATAATTTTTTTTTTCTATAGTTACATTACTAAGTCTTAAATTATGTATAACTATTATTAGCCCTTTTTTTTACTAAAGCGCAAGTCAAACCTTACCGTAAAGAGCAAATGGTCGGCAGCCCTCTTCACGAACTGTAAATAAGGAGCAGCACGGCTCAATAGTAACCGAAACTCTAACAAACTGAATTTTGATAATAACAGATATACCAAAAGAATTGGCTCGTTATCCTGATTTTAATTATATAAAATTAAATAAGTTAAATGTTACCCATCAAAAGTTATTCGCGTGAGAAAATTTGCCTGATTCAAAAAAGGGGCGAAACACCCCCTAAAATTCAAGGGGTGTCAATGAAAATTACATCATCAGATTCAGTCTATACGAGGGTATTTGTACTTTTTGCCAGGAGAAAGATCATGGATGTTTGTTTTCCCCAGGTGTGATTGAATCGAACCAATGGTCCTAGAAAATCGGAAAAGGGCTCTTTCAAACGAAGGTTATAACTTTTAGTGCCTTTTTTAAGTGACCAAAGGATTGGAATCTGGAAAAAATCTTATAATCAAAAACTTTAAGAGTCTTGAAAATAAAAAAAAGGTAATGAAAAGAAAAAATTAATGGATACCATTTGCCCACTTTCACAAGCTCGTGTTTGGTGACCATACATTCCAGAATACCTGGAAGTCCCGGATTAAAGAGCCCTGTCGCAATGCCCCAGAAGTGTTCAAAAGTGACCCGGTTTTGGAAAACGGTAGACTTTACTGCTGAATTGTTCAATTTTGATTTTCCTTTAAATACCCCTAATATCAGGCAGAGCCTTAGCTTAGATTAAGAAAATGAACACCCATAATGAAATGAACATCAGTACTGAACTAACATTCATTCAGTGAACATCTCTATTTGCACAATACCATTTTCAGCCGGATTAACTCTGACAAGTAAAATCTTTGATATTTTTCAATGAATTCGGAGTAATAGTATCGTTTTGGCGAGCGCTGTACAAAATTAGATGTGAATTATTTTAGGCGTTCGTTTACTTATTTTTTGAATATTATAAACATTATTTGAAAATAAATAAGATTAAGAAAAGCGGGAAGCGATCAAGACAATGTGATTTAGAGGATTCAAGAGGATCCACAGAGTCGACTAATAATATCTCAAAGTTAGATAACATCCTTGAAATAGTCAAAGCAATTAAAAATTATGTCTTAGAACTAAAAATGGAAATCGTTGACATTAAATTTGGTTTAGAGTCCCTAAAATCTCGCGTGGAAGATCTAGAATTAGCAAGAACGGCCCAAGAAAATTAATTATCTAGTATCAAGCAGGGAATATCGGCATTACGAAACCAAATTGAAAAGGAGCCTGGTTTGGGTGAATTAGCATCTAGAGTCCTTGTGTTAGAAAACATGAATAGAAGAAGGAATGTTATTATATGGAATATTAAAAGTGAATCTAAATCAAGGGCTAAAGACCATGTTGATACCTTACTTTCCCACCTTGGAGTTAATATCCGATTTGAGCTACTTGAGTTTACGGATATATTTATCAAAATCCAGCTTCAGGATGATAAGGACAAATTATGTATGCTTTAGGAAAACTAGAAACTACGTGAAAACCTGTTCGAAAGAGGAGCCGGACGTGAATCCCCTTTTATCTATATTACAGATGATGTGACAAAAGGAGTTCGTGACATTTGCAATTCCCTTAGAATTAAACCAAAAGAATTTAAAGCAAGGGAAATTAGTGCTTGGGTCCCCCCCCCAGTGGTCCCACCTGTATTGTGCTTAATTGATAATGAAGAAAAAATAAAGCTTAAGTGGTATAAAGTCCTGTAAGTGAGATACATGTATGAGAAATAGATATAAAGATAGAAATAGTCGCTTAGTTTTTTTTTTTTTTTTTTTTTTTAGTGGATTTATAGTTTATGATGAGTATTTGTGACTTATTTTTTGGATTTATGACTATAGTTGGTCTATGATCTAGCTCATGTATCCATGTTAAATTGCGCTCGCCTTCATATGATGATACGAATAATGGCTGAAATAAATAAGAAGCCAAGAAGAGATTATGTTCTTCTTTTTTTCCTTTTCTTTTTTGTTTCTATTGTTATTCTTATTTCTATTTTATTTTTCATTGTTCTTACTTTTGAAATATTTGTCTTTTTTCTCTTCTTCTTTACTTTTCTTTCCTCTTTTTGTCTTTACATTGGCTCACTGACATGGGATACGGAATTATCATTGAATTTGGATTATGGATGATTTGAATATTTTTCAAGTCCCTGCTTGTAGGTTGGAGGAACTGGAAAAATATCCTCTTGACATAAATAAATATTTTCATAAATTTTCGTCACAGATCAAGATTTGCCAGTTCCTTATATTGCACCTAAATATAAATATTTATGTATTCATGATCTTCCACCTTTAAATAATCATATAAAACGAATGTTATTTTGGAATTGTAGAGGACTAAATAGCAGCCTCAATTTTTTAAAGTATCTTCAACAGATGTGTTAGGAGTTTGTGAAACATTCCTTGACGAAAATAATACATTTCAACATTATGAAAATTATCGATTTTTCTGTGTTAAGGGAAGAAGTAGGTATTTTTATACGAGATGACTTTACATCTTCTTTACGTAATGATTTTATGATTTGGAATGTTGAGATGCTATTTGAGGGTTGTGTGGTAGAAGTGAATGATGGAAGAAATACGTTTTTGGTAATTGTAGTATATCGGCCACCATCGTCTAGTCCTCAAGAGTTTTAAGACAATATGAGTCATTGCTAGATGCTCTCACCCAACAACACCATCCATTTTATGTAATGGGAGATTTTAATGTTGATTTAATGCGTCATAATGCTGTGACATCTAATAAGGGAATGGCATTTTTGAACATTTCATTTCCACAAGGATCTGTATTGGGGCCGTTACTTTTTTTGATATATATATATATAAATGACCTTCCAAAATGCATGCCTTCGGACGATGAATTACCAATATTGTTTGCAGATGACACAGGAATTAGTTTGAAGGCTGGCAACGAGGAGGACCTACGAATGGCCCTTGGAACGGTTGCTTAACCGTTTAGGCGGTTAGGCATTAATCGACTAATGCCTAACCTAGAGAAGTCAGGATTTGTGGTTTTTGGGAGAAGTTTGAGAGCAGTGAAGTGTGTGTCATTTAAAACTATTAGTATTGGAACATCCTCCATAAAAAGAGTGGATGTATTTAGATATTTAGGCATTTGCATTGACTCAACTCTGTCTTTTAAGGTCAATATTAATAAACTCGAGGCAACAGTGTCCAGGAATCCCGTCTGTTTGCATAGAGTAAAGTTCTTGTTTCCTTAACAAATAATGAGAAAATTATATTTTTCATTAGTGGAATGCTATTTTCAATATTGCCCGACCGTTTGGATGCTGACATTCCATTCACATTTACGAAGACTCCAAATCGTCCAAAACAAGGCAATAAGAATCCTGGACCTTTTTTTTAACACACCCTAGGAAGACAAAAGAATTATCTGAAACTAAGACATCATCATTATTTCTTGATATTCTTGATTTACAACAAATTTTTCACCTTAATATAGGCATACGGTTTTTAGAAATCCAACGTAGGGATAATTTTTTCAGTAAAATGAAACTCTTGGTTGAAAATAAACATAGCCATTTATCAAGAGCAAGGAATAAGTTTCTTTTTCCTTTTATTAAAAATGAGAGATCAAGACTAAGTTTAGGATATCAACTTCCTGAGATTGCCAATAAATATAAACTACTTGATTTAAAAAATGAGTCACCGTCACTCTATACATACAAAAAGAAATTGAAAGAGATAGTTCTTTCTGCCTATAGTAGTGGGGAATGAATGTAAAGTGATTTATTTATAAATTAGTTTATAAGTCCCATCCGTGTCTACGGGTCATTTTTTTTTCGCTTCTTCTCTCACTCTTTCTCTCTTTTTTATGTACTCCGTGTGAGATATTGAGGTGTAATTCCTTCTTCTTTTTTCTCTCTCTATTGTTAAAGGAGACAAAACAAGTTGCCTCCCTGTCTCCTTTGTATAAAATTTATGTATATCTTTTCTTGTTTAATAAAGTCAAGTCTAAGTCCATAATTTATACATTTTTTTTACCAATTCTACCTTTATTTTTGCACCAAATAGTCAAACTTCAGTGCTCTTTCTTTTTGTGCTTACCGAGAAAAAATAACGGCACCTTATGCATGATTACAACTTAATTTTTAATTAGGGCAAAAATATACGATGATAAGGATTTTGTGATACATATTGTTCGGCAGAAAAGGTACGAAATAATGTTTGTAATATTTTACAAAGGACCCTTTTAGATACTAAACTAAAAAAAAAGTTTTTATTAACTGAAAGTAAGGAGCGACATTAAAACTTAAACGAACAAAATTATCCTGTATATGAAAAGGGCTGTCCCCTCCTCAACGCTTATGCTCTTTACGCTAAAGTTTTACTCTTTGTCACATTTCTACTTTTTAAAACAATAAAAATTTTAGCGTAAAAGTGAGGTGTTGAGTAGGGGACAGCCCTTTCGTATACGTAATAATTTCTATTCGTTTTAAGTTTTAACGTCGCTCCTTACGTTCAGTTAAAAAACTCGTTTTTTTTATTTTGTTTCTGAACGTTTTTCAAGTAATGCAGGTTCGAATTTGGCTAACCGTAGGCCTACATGAAAAATTAAAACAAAATTTGCATATAAATTTTGGCAGATTTATTCCGTATATGAAGGGTTGGCCCTTCCTCAGTACCTTCCATTTTTAGACTTTCGGTTACTATTGAGTCGAGTCGCTCCTTACTTACATTTCGTTACCACGAACTGTTCGACTATGCAAAACAAAAACAACAACAAAAAAATAAAAAAACACAGTTATTCAGATAACGTTCAAAATCTTCAGCAAACGAAACACAAAGAATGTTTCATGAACACAGGGGTATAAACTAAATATCGTTTGGGAAGGCCTAATTTGCTTCGAAAGCGGGGGGTTTACTTTATAGAATATGGTTTTACAGCCATTGAATAAGGAAGAGTTACGTCTTTATGTATTAAATAAAAAACGAGTTCTTTTTAACTGAACGTAAGGAGCAACATCAAAACTTAAAACGAACAGAAATTACTAATTATATGAGCGAGCTGCCCCCTTCTCAATACCTCGCTCTTTACGCCAAGGTTTTTCTGAACTTTAAAAAAAGTTCATTATTTTAATTAAACGGCCCTTGTGTTTCAGGAGTCGTTCTTAAGGAATCAGGACAAAACGTCAAACTTTAGCGTAAAGAGCAAGGTATTGAGAAGGGTGCCGCCTCTTTCATATAATTAGTTATTCTTGTTCGTTTTTAATTTTAATGTTGCTCCTTACTTTCAGTTGAAAAAACTTGTTTTTATTTAATTTCTGATCGTTTTTAAATAATGCCGGGAAATCTGGCTTCTCCTCAAGGATAATCCCTCCATATAAATACATTCTCTCACAAAAATCCCCGCCCCTCGCCAGGTAAATTCCTCCCAGACAATTCCATTCTAGCTGAAAATTCCCCTCGAAGAATTTCTAGCGGACGGTTCCAGGCGAAGAATTTTTCCTATCATATTTTCATTTTTGAAAGACATTCATTTGAAAAGATTGTTTTTAAAATGATTCCGGAAACCCCCTCCTCCGTGGAAAAGTTTTCCAGCAAATACAGCAGTTCCCTAGTAGAAAGTTGTTCCCGTAGAAAATTCCCTCCTGAGAGATTATCCCATGGAAAGCCCCCTCAAGGTGAATTTCTCCGATAAAAATCCCCCTACTACGGAAAGATACTCTAGACAACTCCAAACCGGTAAAATTCCCCCCCCAGACAATTCCCCTTAACATCTCCACATGAAAGCTAGTGCCACAAAAGGCACTTGAAATTTTAATTTCCGTTTGAATGATCCCTTTCCCGACACTCTAGGACTATTGATTCGATGCAATCACCCCTTTGGGGAAAAAACAGACAAATAAACACGCAGTCGTGATCTTTCTTCTGGCAAAAAAAAAATATGCAAAATTTGACATTTTTCTAGATGGGATCTTGAAACTTCTAAAACAAGGTTCTTTGATACGCTGAATCTGATGATGCACTGAATCTGAGTTGCACTGATCAAATTTTGAACGAGTTTCAAGGGTTTTCTAGCCGAATTTTTTCGTATTACTTTATGATCTGTAACGTATACCTTTTTTAGATTAACTTTTCCCTCCTTATATTCGTGGCTAACTTAAAACTGACCCTAAGTACTAGTTAAAAATTGGTGTTTTATCAACATCTGCAAATTGGGATTTTTTATCAATCAAGACCTGGTAAAGGGCCTTTGCAGCGCCCGATAAAAGACGAATGGGCTCAATTGGATCCCGCGTTTGAAAGAGCCCCGTGTTGCCATCAAAATGAAACAAATTATTTTTGGAAACTGAAATATTCTTTGCAATTCCAGTAAGCGTTGCTTCTAGAGAAAGATCATTTTCCAGGATAAAACCAACAAAAAACTATCTGATACCAACAATGAATCAGTATGGACTAAATAGTTTAGCAATTATGTTGATTGAAAGTGAAGACACAAGGAAATTAGATTTTCAATTAGTTTTAGAAGAACTTGCAGAACCAAAACTTAGAAATATATAAATTAATTTATTCATATTCGGTTATATAAATTTCAAAAGGCATTTTCAGCAGTTTCATAATATATAGAGGACAATAACGTAAATTCGCGTAAGCTGAAAATGAGGACAAAAAAGGACAAAAGAGGACAAAAACGTAAGCTCAAAATGAACAAACTGGACAATCAAATGAGACAAGATCAAGAGAACAACGTGAGATATGTAAAAGGACGGGTGAAAATGAACAGCCTAGACCATCAAAAGTGACAAGACCAATCCAAGGAGCTAAAGCAAAGGGCATTGAAAAAATCCCAGAAGCACTGAAAAATGAAAATGAAGAACAAAGAAATATGTACGTAAATCAGTTACGACAACAACAATTACAACGAGTCATAAACGGAACTGAAAAACAAAGAAATGTGTGGTTAGATGATATATGACAGCGAGAACAAAGAAATATACAGTTAGAAGATAGGCGGCATTGAGAATTACAAGCAACAAAAATGAACGTTTCAAAAATGAAAGTGAAGAACAAAAAAAGTAGCCGACACGCGAAAGTAATTATCAGGATATATCAAAATGACAATGAAGAACAAAGAGTTGTGCTGTTAGAATAGAAGTGGCAGCGAGACTCAGAACAAGTTAAAAAAAAAGAAACCAAAGAACCAAAAATTTTACGCTAGAAGAACAACGGCTTCGCAATTTTAGATGCCAACAAACTGTATGCAAAACCCACGAAAAACCTACAAAGATGCCGTAAACTGATGAGATAGACTGATGAAAAGATGAACTGATGAGGTAAACTGATGAAAAGATGCCGCAAGTGTTAATTACAAGTCATTGGGACCCTTCAACGCTATATCTTTTCACTGTGGAAAAACTGTGGCCTCACTTTTCGCGCAGGAAAAGAAGCCAAAAGGTGATTTATTTGGAGTTTGCTGCGTGCTTGGTCGAATTGCATTCCCACCTCCACAATTTCCAAATGAATTAATTTGGCCTGTTATAGGACATCACTTGCTCTCTAAAAAGTTCCACAAATAGATAAGAAACTTAAACTCATACTTTGCTTTAGCTTCATTCAACTTAATCAATGATCGAAACATAATTTGCTGAGTGCTTGGTCGATTTGCATTCCCACCTCCACAATTTCCAAATGAATTAGTTTGGCCTGTTATAGGACATCACTTGCTCTCTAAAAAGTTCCACAAATAGATAAGAAACTTAAACTCGTACTTTACTTTAGCTTCATTCAACTTAATCGATGATCGAAACATAATCTCTTTTTAAAATGTTTCTGCAATAACCAGTTTCTCGCTCTTTACGCAATTTAATGTCTTAGATTCTCTAAATCGACCAGTTAGTGGTAACGAAATGTAGTATGAAGCGACTCGGCTCATAGTAACCAAAACTCTAAAAAAAGGAATTTTGATACCAATAGTTACATTAAAAAAATTGAATTTTAATGCTGATTTTAAACTTATAAATTTCATCAAGTTTAATCTTACGCATCAAAAGTTACGAGCCTGAGAATATTTGCCTTATTTTAGAAAATAGGGGGAAACAACCCCTAAAAGTCATAGAATCTTAATGAAAATAACACCATCAGATCCGGCGTATCAGGGAACCATACTGTAGAAGTTTCAAGCTCTTATCTACAAAAATGTGGAACTTTGTATTTTTTGCCAGAAGACCGATCACGGATGCGTGTTTATCTGTTTGTTTGTTTTTTTTGTTTTTTTTTTCCATGGGTGATCGTATTGACCCAGTGGTCCTAGAATGTCACGATAGGGCCCAATATAACAGAAATTAAAAGTTTTAAAGTTGTATCAAACTACGGTTACTTTTTCAGCTGTAAAAAGAAAATATAATCAAAGCATCAAAAATTGACAAAATAGTAAGGTTTTGAATCTTACGAGCTGTTTTAATATTAAATATATATATATATATATATATATATATATATATATATATATATATATATATATATATATATATATATATAACGAAAAGAGAAATCACCAATGCAACAGCACAAACACATTAAAAAAAAAAGTATATATATAAACCTTGTTATTTGCTGAAATAAAAGTTCTGTGCTGAGATTGATATTCGTGTATATAGAGAATATTCAGAGTGGCAGGAAGATATAACTTTACATAATTACTGCCAAGAGGTGTTCTATGCTTTATCCCATGTTATTGGTCACCATAAGCTAAGGGAAAAATCATTTTTTGTCAAAATTTCGCATAACCTCCCTGGAATTACCGCAGCCAAAATACGGATGAGGGCATACCTTGACTCTCTTCGCCTAGACCTTGAAGTCGCTACAGGATTGGAAACTGATTCAGAGCTGGAAGAAGACGACGAATCTGGGGAAGTTCTGGCTGTTGTACGACGAGTCCTTCGACGACGTCGACGATTGTTAGAGTCAGTAGGACGTCTTGTATTTCCCATCCGAGTGGAAAGAGACACCCTAGAAATTTGAAATCCTTATTTAAAATAACTTTACATAAAGTATTAAAACCGAGGATTTACAAACACCAGTAAAAAGGGGAAAAAATAACATAGGCCAAATTTTGATCAAGTCATACTGGAATTCTGGATGAACTAATTTAAACCTTGTCCATGACAGTAAAGAGTCACATTAAAAAAAAGTGACATTATGTCAAAAGTGATATTGGAAAAATAAATCTAGATTCATTAAAAAAAATAATTATAAAAAAAACTGAAAAAATGTCCCCCGAACGAAAATTCTGGATACGCCCTTGTGCCCACTATTACCAAAAACACACCAACTTCATGTGGAGCTCTTTTTCTATTAAAATTGGATTTCTGATTTTTTATTTTATTTTTTTCTAAAATACATTTGGTAATGCAAGTTTCCACTTAACCAATTCAGACAATCAGATTTCATTTACCGTCCTTGGTTATTATACAAATTTATAAGATTATGGCTTGGTACTTTAAAATTTCAAAACGCTGAGAATTTCATTATTTATCGCTAATCACAGTAAATAGACTCTTTCACTTTTGTAACGATGTCAATTCTTTCTTTAAATATTTTTTACCACACTGTTTTTGTGCAATAGCATTCATTCTTGAAGCACAGAGAAAAATTTTCTTTAACACAAGGGGGGAGTGGCAGCGTCACTCGTATATAGGATAGCGTTTGTTCGTTGTTAAGCTTAAATTCCACTAGTTTCTTTCATTTGATTAAGTTTGTTTTTTATTTAATTTCAATCCATTTTAATATCATATTGCTGGTGATCTAATTATTCAGAAGGCTACCATTCGATTGAAACTCCTGCCTTTTCCTAATTTTGCATAGCAAGTAAGGTCTCACTAATGTGTATTTGCTTCACACATTAAAACGTAAGTTCCTAAATATGAGATAAGAATTTGTTTTAAGAACCAGTTTTTTTTATAATCTTTTAATAAATAAAAATTATTGTTTCCCATTGAAAACACTGGACCAAAGAAAAGTAAAAACCTGCCAATGTCATTGTGGCCAAAAATTGCAAAAAATAAACTCTGAATGTTAAGAATCTGATGTAAGCAAAGAAGATTCAAAGGCTTGAAAAAATAAACTGCAATTTTCCAATTTGAAATTTTTTCCTTATTTCTAATTAAGGAGGAGATTTTATTTTTGCAACTGATTCCAGGGAACTTAGAAATTTTAGGCTTATGACTCGTACGAAATCCGCATAGAAACGGCTTGTCGGGATATGACTCTATTCAAAGGTATTTTCCAAATTAAGCTATCACTAACTGGTGTCTCCGAAGTATATCAAACCCAGCCTGAGACAAAGCAGGGTATGCTTACCGAACAGCGCATACAACTCGTTACCTTTTTATGAACCCTTCTGACTGTATGCAATTTCCATCATAAAAAATACTCGTTTGCCCTCTGGGTTCAGGCACGCACAAAAAAAAACTTCTAATCTCTTGTGAGCATCCAAAAATAAGAACCTGCTGATTCTAAGTATTTAAAAGTACTTCGAAAAAACGCTCGCTTCAGATATCCGCTCCACTCCACAATACCATAAGATTGTTTTTAGATTAGTCATTGGCTGGGTGCTTTGGACACTAATCAATTACATAAACTAAGATCGTTGATTAGTGAAGCAAATTTCACAAAATTAGACCAATTTATGTGATATTTTCACTAATCAAAACACAGATTTAAAAATATGACCAGAACATATTTTAAGGTACCGTTATTCGGAACTTGGGAAATGGTAGCCTACAGGCAAATTTTCTGCTAAACCTATAAAATTCAGAATTTCGTTGATTTTGCTTTTACTTAGAAAAAATAAATGTGAGGTCGAATTTGCTATGTAAAGAGAACATATCTTAAAGAAAATAGCATTCTGGCGAAATTGACTATACTCAGGGGTGTGGCTCCAGCATTTCATTGTGGGTTGGGTAAGAGAGTCTACCTCCAAAGAGTCAAAGGGCATGTACTATTTAGTCATTTTTTCTCCAAATTATTAACGAGCACAACTGCCCCCTAAAATGATGACACCACTGACTATATTGGAAAATTTTTAGCGAAAAAACGTGTGGACGCCAGCTGACCCATTCCCTGTTAGTCTAGCGACATACAATGCGTATGGCTAAAGAGAATAGGAATGTCACTTCACAAGGGAAAGTGTCACATAAATCACAAGTCATAACAGGTTATTACAAGCAAGTTTGAAAAGAAGTGTACAATATAGCCATATTCCTTAAATTAAATTGCGCTGGTTCTTCTGCTTTTGACAAATACCGTGTTTTTTGTTCAAACGGTAATAAACGGGGAACAAAAAATTGGCAAAAGAAAAGTATTAGGCAAATTTAGAGTAGACTACTCGTTTCCAGATTTGATCACATAACGAGCCAAACATACTCACAAAAAAGCACTAGTTTTTGCAATAACTTTCTTACTATTCCATTTAACTGGTAATAAGGAAATGATAAATGGAAATAAGGATTTTTTATTGGAAAGTCATAAGAGATAGCCTGTTTCAAACATAAAATTTGAATTAAAAGACATCAAACGCTTCTAATTTTCAAGGTTATTTTTTGCGGCTCAAATTCTACCAACAAATTTGTTGTAAACATAGCTCCAACTAAAAGGCCAATTGATAAGTGTAAATACTCCCTCGCGGGGTTCTTAAGGGGGGTAGTTAGGGGGTTCGAGCACTTTACATGGTGCCCAAAGCACTTTATACAACTACCTTTGATATTATAATATTTCAGCTTTTTGGTTATCTTCTCAAGCTTTCCTATTCTGTATAAAACTCGTAATAGTACCTACGATTAAGGTATTCAGGTTCACTAATTGATTTTGTATCATAAGCTTAAAAACCGTTTCCTAGACATATTAAATTTAAAAAAAAACATGTTTTTTTCAACAGAAAGTAAGGAGCAATGTTAAAACTTAAAACAAAAAGAAATAATTACGTATATAATGGAGGTTGCTCACCCTCCTCAACACCCCGCTCTTCATACTAAAGTTCTTTTAGTGCTTTCTAAAAAGCTTCCTGTTATTCTAATTAAACAAACCTTGTGTTTCAGGAGTCGTTCTTAAAGAATCGAGACAAAATTCAAACTCTAGTGTGAAGAGTGAGGTACTGAGGAGGGGACAACCCCGCTCATATACGTAATGATTTCTGTTCGTTTTAAGCTTGAATGGTGTCCCTTAGTTTTAGTTAATAAAAACTTGTCTTTTTTATTTAATTTCTGATAGTTTTTTAAATAATGCCTGGAATTCTGGCTCCACCTCCAAGGGAAAATCCATTCCCAATGGAAATATTCTCTAGAAAATTCAATTCCTGTGAAAATTTGCCCCGGACAATTATCCTTAATATCTCCTGACGTAAAATTGAGTCAGCAAAGAGAAAGCAAGACATATAAAAAGAATCTGGTAAAGCAATTCTGGCAAATTCCCCCAGTGCAAAATTTCTCCTGAACAGTTCACCCCCTGGAAACTTCTCTCTCCATAGATATTTTTTCTCCTGAAACCCCCTCCCCGTAGAAAATTCACCCTCAAGCCCCCGCGAAAAATGTAAGCATACTTTTCAATAACAAATTCTATACGTAAATAATGGTCAAATTATATAACTTAAAAACCTTTCCCGAAAGACAGTGGGGGGTTATATTATCTTCAAAGGCATAATTGTTAAACCTTTCAACTATGCTGAACAGAATGGCTATCTCATAATTTTTATCGCACGATTTTGGTTAAAAACGGGGCGTGGGAGGGGGACTAGTTTCCCTTCGATCTTTTTGTAAAAAGTAAGTCTCAACGTTTAATATACAATTCCTCGAAAAGGATGAAATGTTCCCAGTGGCATAGAAGCTAGAGAGCAGTACATACTAGTTATTCTACTCAGGCATATGCATAGTGAGACGGACATTGTATTTACGGTTACCCCTATATTAGTTTTCTCATAGTTCAATAGTTTTTTGTGTATTCTTTCTTTTTAACACCCAAAATAAGTTCCTGCACTAATACATGGCTGCTTCTAAAAAAAAAAAAAAATCATGATGGATCCTACCTTCTTTCACTGATCTGCGGCGGAGGCTGAATTGGCTGCTCAGATGGCTCTCTCAGTCTTTCACTCACAACTACACTTAATAAACTTGTCACAAGAACCTGAGCTGGCATATTCCGAGATTCTTGCTCATCATACTGTACATTTTCAGCCCGTGCCTGCACTGGCAGCTCAATGGGCTGAATTTCCCTCATTGATCTGCGCGACTCTAAAGATCTACTTAATTCTTGATCAGATGGTATCCTTCTCACAAATCTCATAGACTGTCTAAGGAAGCCTGGAAAAATTGAATTTGAAGAATCCTGGGAAGTACTTGGCTGATCGTCCTCCACAGCATCTGGAATCAAAATAGTAGAAATAGCTTGATGAAATTAATATTCCAAGCTTGGATATAAGACCCTGAATCCTTTTATCCTCGTTTATCAAAAACTACTGGGGCAGCGAAATGTTTTTTACACCGTGCTCAAGTAAACCCGGATATTTCGTAATTTCAGGCAATTAAAACACTAACCCACAAATTACAAGGAATTAAACGTAAAACACAAATCAAGCGTGTTCTTGACACTTCATAAATTAAAATTGATACATGTATAAGGACAAATGAATTGAGCAGTGGAGAAAGAATACCATTCATAAAACCTCGTTTTTTCAAATTATTTTTCACGTCAACTAGTAGATATTTAAAAACAAGTTCTACAATTTGCCGTAGATCTGCTCATCGCTACTAATGTTTCCTAATAAGTTCAATCCAAATTTTTACTGAATACGTTAACTTCCTCCTAGAAGCCGGTAAACGACTTTAGTTTTAGTCTAATGTCTCGAAAGCAATCATTTTAATGATACAAACCCTTTACAGATGAATGCATCATTTTTTCTTACAATAACAGGGTAAGTTTGCTTGAAAATAACAAAAACTAGAATACAAATCAATGATCCTGCAAACAGGGAAAGGGCTGGCTATAAAAAAAAACGCTTCATGGTTCACTGTGCTACTCCTGAATCAGCATGAATAATATGTGTCAAACCGTAAGTTTTGCTGAAGAACTTAAAGCAAGAAGTGCCTAGGACCAATAGTACTCGAAGCTTTACAAAAAAAAGAATTAAGTTTAAATGCATTGTTTAACGTTGCCCATCAAAACCTCCGAGACAGGGAAAATTCATCTAATTTCCAAAATAATTAGCTTTGTTGTGCTTGCCAATGTTGAGCTACGTGCACTTTTGTTTTTGCTTTGTTTATTAATTTTTCCTCTGTACTCCACTGTTTATACTTTTGTATGTTTGTGGGTAATAAATATTATTATTCTTATTATTATTAAAAAGAACCCCTATCTGCAAAAATGTGGAATCTTGTATTTTTTTTTCCAGATATAGATCACGGATGCGTGTTTATTATTTTTTTTCAACTGTTTTTCCAAGAGGTGAACCAACCGAACTAATAGTTCTAATAGATCGAGAAAGTACTCGTTTGAACCGAAATTAGAAGTTCTCGTGACCTTTTAAGTGACCAAAAAGATCGAATTTCAATCAACCTTCCCCCTCCACACACACATACACACACAAAACACCCTTTTCCCCCATTTTTCTAAGGCCATTGGTTCGATATGGTGACGCCCACGGAAGAAAATCAAAAGAGAAAATAAAAACAACTATACGAAGCCATTCTTCTCAGAAAAAGTGCAAATGTTTGCCTATTTTTAGATACGGATTTCAAACCTCTGCAATAGGATTATCTGATATGTTGAATTTGATTGCATAATTTTCGTAAAGATTACTTATTTTTTTCAGGGTGTTAAGCCGTTTTTTTTTTCGAAAACGCAGGCAAATTTTCTCAGGCTCATTACTTTTGGTGGGTAGCTTTGAATTTTATGAATTTCATGTATTTTACATCACAACAAAAATCTAACTCTTCTAGTACGGACAATGTTATCAAAACTTAATTTTTTTTTTCGATTTTCGGTTATTATAGCACGAGCTGCTTTTCATCGTTCGTTATCCATTCAAGTTCGTTATCCAGAACTGTTTGACCAGTTGAAATCTTTTGTATCTTAACTTTTCGAATTTCTTTTCTGGATGGAATTTAATTTGAAACCTCTCTCCTCCCTTTTTTTGCTTAAATATTGATTCTTTTTTTATTCCTGACTTTGTCTAAACATTGAGGAAGTCCAACGCATTAATTAATTGTTTTAGTTTTATGAAACTCTGCAATAGCATAGGAAACACCAACTAGATGTTGCCAGGTAGCTGAGTTGAATAGGTGAGCCCTTTTTACAAAGAATAATCGAATTCATTGCTGTTATGCATTGTTGGAAACTCTTTTCTAAAGTTTCGTGTTTTCTACCAAAATAAACTTTTTCAAAACAACAAAGTATTCTACACAGACTGCTCCATACGAGTATAGATACACACATATTTGTATATATAATTATTTTCTCTGTCAGATCTTCTCCATATCAAACAGTCCGTGGTAATAAACTATAAGTAAGGAGCTATGCGGCACAATAGTAACTGAAACTATAAGAAACAGAGTCTTGATAACAATAGATATATCAAAAGAATCGAATTTTGATGCTTATTCAAAATATATAAAACCCATTAAGTTTAATGGTAAGCATCAAAAGATATGAGCCTGAGAAAATTTGCTTCTTACTTTCATTTGAAAAAAAACTTGTTTTTGTATTTAATTTAATAAAGATCTCGCAGTTGACCTAGAGTTAAAGGCAATTTTTTTTTAATAGATTTTGTTCATTCTTTCTTTAATGTAGGCTATAGACAGGGGATAGGTGGTCTATTAGAAAACAAACGAACAGTCATTACCATGTCCTGGAATAACAACAAATCTTCCAGACAGTCTGGGTGAAGACCTTCTATCTCTAATTTCATCACCATTTCGATGTTTAAACTTTCTCAGGAGGTGGCCAGCAGCTGAATTACTCCGCTGTCTTATCTGGGCCTTCTTGTTGGATTTTGAGAAACTTTGAGATTTACGTAGCTTTAAGCCATTTTCTTCTGATTCAGGCAATGTCTGCACTGGTCGACACAATATATTTCTCACTTCGCAAGGAGTTAGTGACACCAATTTCCTCACATGGTGATTTGCACCTTGTTCACTCTCCCTTTCAACTGCATCTGCAGAATTTGCAGTCTGTTCTGTGTTAGAAAAGAGCGTAGACTCCTGCCTTGTCAGATCTCGACTTGATGACTCATTATCATCCATAATTTGGCAGTTGGACTTCCACAAGCTCAGCGTTGAACTTGGTGAACAAAACTAAGCCTTAAAAGAACAAAATATAAAAAGTAGAGGAATTGAAAATAATCACTGGAGAGTATTGCTGTTTTAGTACCTACCCTTACGGATAACCTCTATGTCGAGAATTCACTGAACATAAAATTCCATATATTCATAAGACACGAGATGTTATACTGAATCTGTTCAAGTCTTTGGACCAACAAGAAAATTAAATTAGAGAAATTGATTAAAAAAGGGTTGTATAAATCAACATTTTAAATTCGATTCTTACAATTTTTCCATATAAAACGGATACAAGAACATACCTCTACTGCTTGGTGACCGGTAAGGTAAGTTCACAAACGGTCACTACCGTTGCTAAAGAGGTCAAAACCAAATAGCTAAACTGATGGTTTGCTATATATATATATATATATATATATATATATATATATATATATATATATATATATATATAAAAAATGCTTATATGGCCACCAGAATAATCACCAGCGACAAAAAAAACACACTAAAGATAGTTTCTACCGCGCTAAATAATTTCTTTAAAAAAACTTCGATCGACTAAAAAGCAATTGATCGAGATATATTTTTGGGTTGTTGGGAAAGGGGCTAACGCTGGCCCCTCCGGCAATTATTGCAAGTGGGTTGTGTCAACGACAGCAACTAACAAGTTATACGCAATCCTTAAACTATATACCTGAAATCGTTACATAATAGTGTTTTATTATGCAACCTCTGGCTGTTTTTGGTTTTCTTAGATGAACTTATACTGATGAGATAAATTTTAGAAAATAGATCTATATATGCCCAAAATTTAGTAGAAGCAAGGGCGTATCCAGGACTTTTGTTCGGGGGGGAATACAAAAAACTTGTTTATGTTATTTTGTTACGTTTTTCAGTCGGACTAAAATTTTGAGGGGGTTCTAAATCTTGTAAGGGGTTTCTCCTCCCCCCTCTGGAGATAGCCTTGAGCGAAATCCATTAAAAATTCCATATGTCAAAATATAAAAAAAAATCCATAATTCGTAGTCAGTGATATTCAGAATAGGCGCAAGATAGCACAATAAGCGAACACCACTTGTCTCTAGAATAGCTCTAGGGAAACTGGCAGAACAGGAAGTAAACAGTTTGGAATATGACTCTGAATAATTGTTTTGACAGTATCCGTAATTACTAGTAAAAACCCAATTACTTACTATGCTGCAATTTCCATAGCATCTCGGCTACATTTATTTATTATTCCCACAAAGCAGAAAGCTTTCGCATTTCGCGCAACTGTCATAGTTATTTTTAAATAGTCACATTAGTACATGTCAGACTTGGGATGTGTTTAATTTCCTGTCGGGAATGATTATTTGTTAATAACATCTTTAAAAAACATATTATCCAAGATTCACGACTAATATTTCCATTGATAGCTCACTAAGATAATGCGAGAAAAAATAAATGTTTTCTTAAATAATAGAGGGTGCTTTACCCAAAAAACAAATTTTAAAATATATCAAGAGAGGTTAATTTGGGACCGCACTCCCCAGCCTCAAGACAGCAATTGTAATAAATGAACCTAAAGCGAACAAAAATCAAAATGAAGAATAAAATCAATTTAAAAGTAACAGATGTTAATCCGTTGAAATCAAAATGAAACTAGAAGTGACAAACAAAAATAAAATGGGAACTCTAGTCAAACCTAAAACAAGCAGAAATACTTTGTATAAACAAGGTGGCGGAACCCTCCTCAACCACTTGCTCCTTACATTGAATTTTTTTAGCACTTTAGAAAAGATTGTTATTCATATTCGACAGTCCTGTGTTTAAGCAATCGTTCTTAAAGATTTGGGACAAAAGGTCAAATTGTAGAGTAAAGAGCGAGTGTTTAAACAGGGGGTAGCCCACCTTATATACAAAATAATTTCTTTGGTTTTCAATTTGGATGCTACTCCTTGCTTTCAGTTGAAAATCCCTCTTTTCTTTTAATTTCTGTTCGTTTTCAAATCGACTCCCACGATCACGAGAAGCACCGGTCACGAGAAGAAAATATCAACAAGTTCGCAAGAAACAGCAAATCATAACTTGAGACAAGCATATTTTAAATGGTCAATTCAGTGTTCTTCTATGAAGTTTCCTTTATTCGGCCCCATCTTGTATTAACGACAATTACCCCAGCAGTTGAACGCCTCATTGCAAAAATGGTTTGAAAATATCAAGCCATGTGTTTTGAACATCTGTCAAGAACAGGGAGGTGAATGGCATTAAGATAGAATCGATTATGTGGTTTCAGTATCGACAGAGGAAAAAAAACAAACAAATCCTTCGGCAGAAAAGTGTTTAATGATTAACAATCATCAGAAAATAAACGGTACTGTTTGGACGACCTTGGAACGAAAAGACTACACATGCCAGTTTTTCCGCTGCATAGGGCAATTATCGTACTGATTCTGTGGTGTGGAAGGTAAAAAAAAATCGTAAAAGGGAGAATACGATGTAGACATTTATTCTAAAATTAAATGGAAATACGTTTTTTTTTTTAATGAACGGGGGAAGTCAGGGTTGACCCAGATACAATTTTTCGGAGCTGTAAATCTCCCAAGCCATTAGTCTTTCTCTGTTTCTGACTTCGCTATAAAATGCAAATCCGTTAAGACTAACATTGGAATTTTTTTCAAATCATTTTCCAAAAGAGTGAAATTTATTTTTATATTTCCATTTTTTTTAATTGCTCACAAAATGGCAGAAAATGCTACTTTCACATGGAACGATCTTTTTGGACACTTAAAAAGGACATTAGGACTTTTAGTTTCATTTCAATTTATTCCTGTCCTGACATTCTAGGACCATCAAAGGTGATCAGATATGATCACCCCCTGAAAAAAAAACAAATAAGTACACATCCATGATTTTTCTTCAGGAAAACTTTCATATTTTTGTAAATTGGAGCTTGAAACCTCTAGAGCTGTGATCTCTGATATGCCGGATCTAATTATGTGATTTTCATAAGAATCACTTGCGTTTTTGGCAGTGATTGCTCCTTTTTCAACAATCAGGCATATTTTCTCAGCCTCTTAGATTTTGCTGGGCAACACTAAACTTAACAAATATTATATATTTGAAATCAGTATAAAAAGCCAATTCTTTTGATGTATTAATTGTTATCAGAATTCCTTTTTTAGAGTTTTAGTTGCTATTGGCCCGAGTTTGCTCTCACGAACTGTTTCACACTTATACAAAGCATATGATAAAGAACAGCACAACCCATGAGCCAAACAATGCATCAAACAAAACCAATGAAGGAAAATATATCACCAGACTATATTAGGCTACTTAAAATTGATTTTACAAAACCCAAAGTTACTAGCCTACAACTACTTCAACCACCAACATGTCACTGCAGCGTCAAGTCACCTGAAACCAACAAAGCTGCGCAAGCGCTTTCTCTTCACCATTCTATTCAAAGCTTCCCTCTTTACCCCAACCCATGAAGTTCCGATTTCATTCAAGTCCTTACTTATAACCTCTTCTCAGGTTCTTACGATACTTCTTAATTATACAGAATACACTCACGAAGGGAAGTAAGGTTAATCCTAATGAAATATACCAAAATACGATGAAAACATACTACTTTAGAAACAAAATTCTGGGAACTACGACAAACAATTATGAAAAGCAATATTTAATTAGTATATACCTACAACGCAGTTTTTCCAATGAGCCTAAGCTAATTGTCTCCGAATACAGATAGCTAAACCGGTTTTTGTCAGATCTTGCAGATCAAAATTCTTGAGTGTCTTCCGAATAATCAACGAGTACTGTTCTTGCTTACAACCTCTTCTCACCCCATTTGGAGACGACTACCGTTTCGTTTGATCCCATATGGGCACTAAAAAGCACAATCTTTGGCAATCTGTCATCCTTAATTCACCATTATTTTTTCACCTTTATTGACATTACCTTTTTTACATTATAGCAAGAGAAAATGCAATCGAACCATGTCTTTTATACAGCATACTGTTTGAAATGTTATCAGTCAAATGAGTACATAAGAAAAACTATCCATTAGGACTACCTTTTGAAGGTCCCATGTTTTAGAGCCAAACTCGCCCACCCTCCTTATGTGGCTTCCAATAATTTAATCTTAGTTCACAGAATTATCTTAATAATATTCCAAACTTCTTTCAACTGCGAACAGAAACGACACCCTGCACACTTGGCTATTCTGCTTTTGACACATTTAATAATAGCACTACCTTGGTACGTGAAGCTAACCCCTTAATCCATTTTCCCGTTCCTTAAAATTACCTCTTCACCCTTATTTATTGGTTATCCAAGCGATTTAGTCTTCTTAACGTTAATTTTCAGACCTATTCTTTCACCCTCAATCCTCTAAACTTTTATTCTTGGACTAGAAGAACTTCCCGTCTGATAACATCTTTTTCCTTAGACTTCGTCATGTTCTTCAGGACGAAGTAAAAAAAAGGTAAATAATACAGCATTGGACTTTACAACCCCTACCGGCGGTGCCAATCTCCGTTTCATAGCCCTTCAGCCAGGAAGCGTAATTCGCACACTGGTCTGGTGTTCGCACAGGGCTAGGGGTCAGCCATCCTGTGCTTTCGCACACCCTTCCTGTTTACCTTCCCCATATTCCTCCAGGTACCCATTTAGAGCTGATTTGATTCTGGCTGAGCTTACAGAGTCACGCCACTGACCCCCAACTACTAAACTCGCTTCGTACAGCCGCAGTGATATTATTCTCGAACATCGCACTGATTACTTCAATGTAATTATCTAGCATAGCTTTCAAGGATAGGACCTTCACTAGAACGGTTCTATCCCCTGGACCAAATGTCGGTTCATAATCTACAAAACTTAAAACTAAAGGAGTTAATGATTCAGACGCATCTCATTTATTAATCGAAGTTTGAAAACTTGGTGGATCCATCCTATCCCTTTCACAGAACTATATTTTTCTTTTCATAAGCTGTATCTACGGCTATTGCCATAAAAACGAAGACTAAGAGATAAACCTGAATCGACACCCCATCGCTGAATACTCTGATCTTCTAGTCCAGTTTTCAAACTACGGAGAAAACTAAACCTATCCAATTTTCTGAGACATAACAATAATTCAACTTAACGTTTTTAGCTAATTCAGTTTTAGATGCTAGCTAAATTTGTATAACAAATGGGTATTTAGAAAAGTTGGATGTACAGAGATATAGCCTAACTGATCATACAGGAGGCCAAACGATAAGAGTTGTTTACACCAACGATAGACGGTGCATGGCCCTATATGTCAAAAGCTAGTAACAACTGAGTTCTGACATTTGTTAATCGCCTCCTTTTCACCCCTTTTTCAGAACGAGGCTCGTTAGAAACCTTTTTTTGCTCTGTAAAAGCCTGTGGTTGACAAGGCCATATAAAAGTGATGAATGTGGTGCAACCGGATCATTCGCGTAAAAGAGTCTCGCGGTTTGGTACCACGAATCCAAGAGAAACAGTGCAGTCAAGGACCCACGATTAAGAAAGATCGCTAGAAAACAGTTACCAGGCTTCAACGAGCTAAAGAAGGTTTGAATATGGAATCTAGGCCAGACATAAGCGCTGAAAATGGATATCTGGTGGCGCATTTATAATTCCTTGCGCCAATGGCAAAAAGTCCGTATCTGCGGAAATAGGGGGGAAAAAAAATAAAGATTGAGTATATTTTTATTCTGGGGAGCTTTTTTGAGCATTTTATCTGGAAGAATATTTCTCCAGGAGTGCAATCTCAGATCAAATTTCACTAATGGGGATTTAAAGAGTATAGGGGGAGTATTATCTCTCCACTCTACTTTTCAAATTTAGATTGCCTTAATTTGCACTGGCAAGCATTAAGCATTTACGAGCTCTCCAACTGATGGACATTACGTGAAAAAGCTATACTCTGTGCAATACTAAGTATGTAGTAAAATATGTAGTTAGAATACTTGCGAAGATAACAATTACAACGATTCAAAAACGAAACTGAAGTAAAATACCATAAATAAGAAATCAAATGGTACTACTCTTTGGTTTTATTTATCTTGGTATTACTTTTGTGTTGTATTTTTGGTGTACTACTCTTCATAATGCGACCATCTGAAAATATCAGCAAGGAGGACATCTGTTCTTAAAAAAGAACATTTGTTATTTTTGGTATTTCGAATAAGTCAATTTTTAAATTGGCCAAGTATGGATAGCACTACTTTAATTTTGAAATATCTTTAACAAAGGATCAAAAGATCTAAGTACCTTGAAGGCTGAGCAGCTAACTTTTATTATTAAAATAAAATCGCTGCAAGTATTTTCAAGGTGGGTACAAATCACCTTTGACAATTTCCTTTGTCTTTGCAGAATTGTGAGAAGAAATAAAGATACCACTTTAAAAATGTATTCTGTCAATTTAGTTCATGTGTTTCTAGCGCGAGACTTAGGTGCAGTATATCTCTGCTCTTCATAGGCCTAGATACCATTTCTAAACCTTCCACAACAAAAACCTTGTTCTAATGAGAAGAAAAGAATCTTATTTACATGATTTTACAATGTTGAAAATTTTTACTACTATTTACTGTTTTGTTGGGAAACTGGCTGTGGAAGTATTTTGTAGGCTACTGGTTAAACACAAAAAGGAGAACAAATCCAGGAGCGTCATTTGCTATAGGGCAGGGGACAAATGCCCCCGCACCCAAATCTGCCCCTCCCCCCAGCTGATAGTCAGTATTTTCAAAAATCTTGGCAAAACTAAGATAAAACTTTCATTTGCTCATTTTGACTTGGGAGGCTCCAACTTTGTTTCTCCCCCTCAATATTTCGACGAAATCACGCCCCTGAACAGATCCCATTTTTTTTTTTTTTAATGAAGGAGGACAGATTTTAAAAAGGAGTACATCTGGCTGGCAACCTTGTCATTTCAGAAGAGTCGCTCTCACCCAGTGATACCCCAGGATGTAGGCTAACATAGAAACTCAAAGTCGCCTTAAGTATAACCGCCCTTCCCCCTTTAATGTCTGGAATTGGCACGTACGCAGGGGGGGGGGACTTCGGGACCGGTCCCCCCCGAAATTTTGTGAAATGTTTAATTTCCCCAAAGTTTCTTAGGATTTCTGGAAAAAGTAGGACATATATTAAGAATCTAGATACATGTGTGGACCTTTTTTAAGATTTTACAGCATGCAATTATCCGGTCAAGTCACTGCCCAATTTTTAACCCGATTTCTGTCTAACTTTTTACCCTCTTTGAAGTAATTAGTGATTGTACTGTTATTTTTTTATTTTTATTTTTTGTAAAGAGAGTCTGCTTTCCACCTCAAAACAGAATTATCCTTTATATTAGGGCGTCTGTCCTCCCTTTTCAGGATAAAGTACAGCTTTCAATGGATCAATTTTGGAAACTATCATTTTTCATTAAAATAAATGTTTTCGCAAAAGAAGAATTACCCCCCACAGCACCCATATTGTAGTATCAATCCTAGAATTTCCCTTTCAGTGGGATATATATAATAGATCAATCAGTGGTTCTAAATCGCTATGAACATAACCTGAGCCTAAAACGTACTTTTGAGGCTTCAGTCTTCTTCCCCTTATCTGCTACAATACTACAGATTAATGCTAATCTGTATTTTCCGATATACCTACTTTTTGCATTTATTTAGTTACTAAATAAAAAAAGTGCTACTTTATTTCTACTGTTTCGAAGGTTTTGCCCCCCTCCCTCCAGAAAAAAAATTCCTGCGTACGTGCCTGGTCTGGAATGTCCTAGGTTATATTCAAAGGTTTTCAAGAATTTCAAGTTAAAAATAGCGACAAGGTCCTTAGAGAATCTTGTCAAAATTCTCTGCGTCTAAACTTAGCATTAGGTCATATGTACCTTATAAGGATTTTGAGAGTATTCCTTAAATTACGCATAAAAAAAACTTATCAGCTGATTTAAAAACCTTCAACAACAGTGATAAGACTGGTTAAATCCTAGACAATCAGCTATCACCCGCTACCCGGTACTACTGTACTTTCATACTAAAATGGCAGTTCTGAATGACGTCAATATCCTTTTGAATATTCAGTTATTTTAAATACAGGATCGTTCAAAAAACTGCAGTAACTTAATGTTACGTTAGTAGCAGTGCATTGCCTCGGAATCATCGACGAGACTTGGCTTCATTCAATAATTACCAACCGATGCAATTGTAACTCGATATTTTCCCAAAGTTAGAATTTTGTGTTTCGGTCTTGAGAAGGGATGATGTTAACAAAGCCAGCTCTAAGTATTGCCTGAACGATGTTCCCTTTAATTTTTTATGGCTCCTTGGCCTCAAAATAAAGTCTTAGGCCTACGCCATTACTGCCTTAAAGGGAAATATTAAATACGAGAACTATTACTAAATCCGAGACGACTTGTGTGTCAGGTATGCAGACATTTCTTTTGGCCTTTACGTAAGAGAATAGAAATAAAAGATGCCTTGTACACAAAAAAAGGAACTTCCAATATTTTGGGACAGGTATGGCCCCTGGACCACACGTCTGATACATGTATGAAACGGATTGAAGAGCAGCAGACTCATTTCCAAGTTCAACTGTACCTAATTTCCATGTTCATGGGGACTGTCTCGACAGTTTTGTTTTCTGTAAATCCGAAGTTTGTTTTTGCTTTGACTAAACAAAGGAGAAATATCCTTCCTGGTTTCTAGATTATTGGTTTTCATTATCGATTAATTCTGATGTAAAGTTTCAACTATTGGTTCTAGAGACATCTACAATATTTTGTATTAGTTTAAACAGATTTTAGAGACAAAAAGTAGTGGCGCCAATTAGGATGGGGCCAGGGATATATTTACCCCCCCCCCTTAGGTTTCTGAAAAAAAAATTACACTTGCTTTGAAAAATACCCTTTTTTAGTGTTTAGAAATTCAGAAACCAAATCCAGAAAGCACTGGACCAAAAAAACAGAAACACTGGGTAAATTGATCAAATTATGCAAAAATCGTAATTTTTCCCCTTTGTGCCATGTTTTGCACCAGAGCCAGCGTCTAACCCTCCAGAAAACACCCTACCATGGAAAATACTCCCCCGCCCGAAAAATACTCCCCGCGGCTGGTTGGTCTCCAATCCCTTTCGACTTAAAAAAAAAGAATCAGAAATCTCAATTTGTAATCGAAGGAGCATCCTCCAATGTTTTTACGACTATGAGGCAGAGATGGGCACGAGGAAGGGGCATTCCTACTCCTGCGCGGAATGAATTCTTCTTATTTTGGGTTTGAATGTTACTCTTAACTTTCTTAATAACAGCATAGACCAGGAATATTTCCGGAAATAAAGAGGGATTAAATATCAGTTTCACATTCTGATGCGTTTTTGAAGTTTTTTGTACCCTCCCCCACCAAAAAAAAAGAAATAAAAATAACACCTCAAATAAAAGTCCTGGCTACGGTCCAGGGGATTAGGATAAGCCTGCATAATTCAAGTATCCGCAGTAACAGGTCAGTTTTCTTTGTTATATCCTTACCTTTATGATACTATATGGGGCATTTTTCAGTTTTCACTGTCATTTTTACTTGATTTGGAAAAATTGACTCCAATTTTGCCCCCTCCCACCAAAATTTTGATGAAATTACACCCTTGAGTGTAACCCAGTATTTTTAGCGAAATGTCGGATAGAAAAGAGGCCGTTCAATAAAGGTGCATTTACGGTTAAAATGCTTGGTGTGCTGTTGGACAGTGACCTTAAAGGAAGTCCCAGACTTCTCACTTATTGTGTTGCGAGAGCAACACTTTGGTTTTGTCCCGGTTTTTTTTTTTTGTTTTTTTTTTTTTTCCTATGCCGCCGATCTCAGCTTATTCCTGGAAACTGGTAAGGGTCTAACCTGTGCGGTTTTTACGGAAAGTGTGGACCTCAGGCCGGATTGATGAATATGACATTACATTTTGGAAAGCTCCGTAGAACTCTTGCCTGGGGCCAAAAAGGATGGCTTTTGCTTGTCCTCGAGCCAGAGCCTATGGTGTGCGAAGTGAAGTGGAGTTATATAGCCTATGTCAGAGAGGAGTATTTGAAGTCGTGCAGCCAAGCTTTCGTTTCATCAAACCATGTTTCTGCTTTCGAGTGGAAAGCTCCGTTCTAGCAGGCAAGCAGGCAGGCACCAGTTTCAAATTGAAGATGGACTAAAATCTATAAGTGTTAAATATATTCGGTAGTTCCCCGGCCCCACAGCCAATATATCTTCTTTGAGTGATAAATAGAAAAATTTACAGAAACAAAAAAGTGCGATTTTCCCACGGGTCCGAAAGTGCTGCCATCTATTGTTTCTAGCCATTTCTGTTCGTGATTTCAGCTGACTTTACCATTCTTTTTTTTCTACTTGGGATTGCAATAGAGAAATGGTATCAGATATACCTCTTAAACTTTAAAAGTTCTCTCATTGCTAAAGAAATTAGAGCTTATCCTTTGCTCCTTTCTAAGTGGTGGTGTTAGAAAGTTGGCCTCCGGCAAAGAAGTCAACTTTTGAACTAAGAAAGATAGAATTTTTTTTTCAATGACAATCGATAGACCTTGATGAGCTGATCAAAGTATATGCCATCCATTTTTTGTTACAAAAATTCCTTCATGACATACACCAGTTTGAAAGTTTCAAGGGGTTGACAACTTCAGTGGTAAGGTACACACTTGAACCAAAAATAGGCCGATATCAATTGTGAGATATGTAGGGGACTTCCAAGCAACAGTCGATTATTAGCTTATAATCATCTTTGGCAATGAGGGGTTTGCAACTTTTGCTGATTGGTGTACCTATTATCTGTTTCTGGTGTAATTGATGGTAAGAACAACTTGGTTCCCGATTGTAAGACATGTAGGGGAGTTGTAAGTAATAATCAGCTGTTAGGCTACAATGACTTCAGCGACAAGGGGTTTGGAACTTTTGCTAGTTGGTGTACCCATTATTTGTTTCCGGTGAACTTGGATGTATATCCCGGGAGAGGGACTTGTAAGTAAGAATCGGTTGCTAGAAGAGGCTCACGAGGGGCTACAAATTTGTGCAAATTGGTACACATCTATGGAATCAGGGACCCATAAATTTCCTGTAATGACTCGCCATCCAATAATAAGCGATCCTGGATGGCGAGTCATTACAGGAAATTTATGGGTCCCTGATGGTATTTTGATCCTGAAAAGTTACAGATAGCTTTATAATACCAACTAGATTACATAAGATAATGTTCCAAGTTTCCATCCGTCACGATGTCTACGATTGAAAAGGATAAAGTTCAACCGGCTGCAAAGTGACATTTAGGGGCCTAGTAAGTAATAATCGGCTGTTAGTGTGGACCTCGGGCCGGATTGATGAATATGACATTATATTTTGGAAAGCTCCGTACGACTCTTGCCTGGGGCCAAAAAGGATGGTTTTTGCTTGTCCTCGAGCCAGAGCCTATGGTGTGCAAAGGATAAAGTTCAACTGGCTGCAAAGTCAATTTAGTCCCTTCTTCCAATATTTTTTTTTTTTCAACCCTGAGGAATAGCCTTTGATCATCTGATTACTGATTGTGTTATTCTTTGTCTCTCACGGAAGAGGGACTTGTAAGCAAGAATGGGTTGCTAGAGGAGGTTCATGAGGGGCTACAAATTTGTGCAAATTGGTGCACATCTCTGGTATTTGATCCTGAAAAGTTACGGATAGCTTTATAATACCAACTAGATTATATAAGATAATGTTCCAAGTTTCCATCCGTCACGATGTCTACGATTGAAAAGGATAAAGTTCAACTGGCTGCAAACTCAATTTAGTCCCTTTTTCCGATATTCTTTTGCTGTTGTTTTTTCAACGCTGAAGAATTTGATCATGTGATTACTGATTGTGTTCTTCTTTGAATATGCCGTTTTGAAAGCTTTGATAGTTTTGACAACTTCAGCATTTAACCGATAGCGAAGAAACAAAACCAAAGTGTTGCTCTCGCAACACTTTAATCGGCAAAGCCGAACAAAGGTTGCCGCAACACTTCACGTTGCCCAGGCAACGTAGGTCTAGTTTAAATCTGGTTTTTTTCTCTTTAAACCTTTCTCCCTTCTCAAACGGCCCTCCATATTAATCCAGAACCTTAAAATAATTTATTGTTCTTATATAAAACCCTGTGTTGAATATGCTTGCCCTGTCTGGCATCCTGGGTTGACGAAACACCATTGTTCGAAAATTGAAAGCATCCAAAAAAGAGCAATAAGAATTATACTGGGGACGTCCTATACTACATACGATGAAGCTTTATCCAGACTTGAACTTACTAATTGGAATCACGACGTCACATCCTTATCATGAACTTTGGTCACAAGTGCCTTAGTTCTGACTATCATCGACGTCTTCTTCCCCCCTTCAAAGAAAATCCCCCAATTCTTCGTAATACAGGACTTAATGCTCGTAGAGCTCCAAATACACAGCTTGACTTGCGTCCCCAAATGTTGACCATGAGGTATAAAAACTCTTTTGTTCCTTATTTTGTTTCGCATTTTAATAATTGATTTAACTTTTTAATAATGTTTATCCCTTAACATATGTTTTATCATTGTAACTGTTCTGACGTGCTTATGCTAGCTTGTGCGCTATTTTAGCCAATAAATCAATTTCTATTCTAAGAGTTATCTTTGATGATGGTAAAGTACCTTATATTTCCCTTCTTCGGAAAGCCAATTTGGTTACCCTTGACGAAATTAGAACCGAGATTTCCTTGTGTTCTGCAAATATTACTCTATATAGACCCAAAAAAAATTGACTCTTCCCTAGACATCTCCCTAAAATAGACACCGCCTCTTTCCTTCTGTATCAACATAAACCCCCATTTTTATCCCTATGAAATTTTCCACACGAAGAGTAGAAGAACTTTTCTTCCCATTATGATCGAAAAGTGAAATAAGTGAATCACCTCCCACCCTTTGATTTTCAACTATTGAATGATTATATCCATTATTTTCCTTTTAGCTTTTTTTAACAATTTACTGGATAATGTCTATTTTTGTTAATTTTTGTAAACTTTTGTCGGCTACATTTAATATTTTTATCTTTATATTGATCATTTCATGTGCGACACATTTTTTTTGACAAATTTTTAAATTGTTTTTCATTGTTTCTTTGGTGTTTTTTATTCAACATAAAAACCAAACTTGGGTTTCTTAGAACTTGTGAACCTCTTGTGAAAATAGAATATATTTATCCTGAAGCGTAATTTATTTAGTAAAAAAGGAAAATGCGGAATGGATTTGGTCTACTTACCAGCAAGAATGTCTTACATTGAGAATGACTTCTTTGTGAGCCTTCGTGACATAGTAATTGTTCTATGAATTGACAAACCAGAAGAATTGAATCTTATTTTATAAACCACGTAAAATTTATAATATTGAGCTATAAAGTAAGCTTAGTTATGTCCCCATTCATTTTTGCTTTACCCAAACTTCAACATCACGTTACATATTCCTGGAGCTACTCCATAAAGGGGTGGAAAATATCCAGCCCAACCCCATATAGATTGTCAGAATCAAGGCCTATCAGACCAATATGCAGAATCATCTGATAGTTTGGCACCGGTAACAGATGGCGTTAATTTACTTTTGAAGAGCACAAACTATTGCCATAAAAATGCTTCAATATATTTTTTGTAAAAATTCCACCAAACTAAACAGCTTAGGCCGTACAAACCGGAAAACAATTAACAAACAGTTATTCATACAAAAAAGATTAATTATCATTAGGAATTTGAATTTAGCGTCATCTTTTCTTAGGCTATTTTGAGTTTAACTGTTTCTAGAAAAGGGCGATTACATCAAGGGAAATGGTGTTTGTGGTTAGTATTTTAGAGGATAAATATGTTGATAATGTTAGATTCCACTAATTGTTAGAAAGACATAAGACTTGGAAATTTAGCTCAATGCTAGGAACGTAACCGATCAATAGATTCAGTAAGTATAAACACAGAAGCTAGACATCAGACACGTAAAGACAGAATACTTTCCCATTGATATACCCCTCATGTAGAGTAAGGGTAGCGTTTTAAAAAAGAGGGAAAGTCCATATTTTTCCGAAGAAATGGAATATACGTTAGCTTATTAATTTTAAAAAGTTTTATTGTCATGCTGCAATTAATGAAAGTTGAAAACAAATTCTGCGGCTAAAATAAAAGAATGTTTGTCCCCTAAGAAAACAAAACTAGAGTCACCAAATTCAGAGTAATTTTATCCTTGAGTACAAGACAACACTGCAATTTTAATGAATCAAACAAGGCATCGCTGTTATTTATTCATCCAATCAAAAGTAAAAGTAATTGACGCCATTGCTATGTAATATTGCGAGAAAGATAAAATAATGCATGATGAAACTGTTATGAGAATTAAAACACTAACACCTGTCACTTCCAGTTATATTCTCGTACACGAAGGAGCTGAAGTCTGATCTGGCTGCTGTCCCTGTGCTGACATCAATGTCACTGCTGTACTTAAGAAAATATTTTTCATTATTCCAGTTACCACATGCTGTTAACGAAAATGACCCAGTTTCGTCGTCACTGTTTTTTTCCAAATGGAAATTAGACAACCAATCAAATACGACACCTTTGTTTACAAAATTCACCTGGAATAAAAGAGAAACACAAGTCAGAACCTTATATTACACTGGAAAGGCAACTTTCTGTGCATCATTAAATGTGTAAAATAGACAAAAAGTACTGATATTGGTGACGCGGATAAGATAAAGTACAGTAAGCATTGAAAAATGGTCGTATTTACCTTTCTAAAAGAAAATATAAAATTAAGGACAATTTCCCACTTTCCAATTTCCTCGCAAGGAGTAATACGTTTCCCCTCTCCAGAGAAATAGCCTCTGAGCACGTTTTGCAAAATTTTCAACCGATTCTACAATAAAAATAAAGAGCATTTTGCTACAAAAGTCCTGAATGTAAGGTTATTCGATAGGTAAGGAATCCCTGAGGAGGCAGACATGGCACAATTAAATCAGTTCGAAATTCGCCAAAAAAACTTCATTCATAAGACTTTTAGCGATATTAGTTTTAATTGAGGGTCTCGGTTGAGAGTGCAAAGACAATTGGCGAGAACTGTGTAATTAACCCCAGCGGAGTTTCTTTTTCAAGCGTCTCCGACAGGAACATGCGGCTGCGTTTTTCAATGGGACGATGACTCTCCTTGAAATATCTATAAAAACAGTGACAAAACGGCAAATTATTCAAAACGATTAGAAATGTCGGACCAAATCCATAGAATTGTAAGGGAGGGCAGATACAGAAATCACGAGTACGTACACGATCTAAAAAAAAATCAACATATCCTAGATAGTAATCAGCATTAGATAATTACCTTAAAACTATTGTCTGCCTCTTTCCTTAGGGATATATTTATTTCTAAGCTTGGGAGAAGCTTGTCAGTTTCAATGGTCAATGAAGTAAAGCAAGATTGACGTCTTGGAAAATACCAAAAGTAGTGGTGCAAGTGCTCTAAGTAGATCAAGTAACGTCCAAAAATATCGCCAGCATCATTTGAAGAACCTGGACTTTGCAGGTCTAAAAAAAAGAAATAAAAAAGAAGAAAACCACAGCAATGAAGTATATCTACTTTTTGTTTTTATTATCAATATTTTTTCTATATTTTTCAAAACTAATAACTGCGTTTATGCACCTCCAATGCATTACAAACGAAAAAAAAAAAAAAATCAAGATCTTCACTAAGTCTATTGAGCCTTAAAATTTGAGGACTTAAAAATTAAAATGTTAAACTTTTTGAATTCTGCACCATTCCATAATAGGGAACTCCTTCCACAATGACATGAAAATTAAAAAAATTCACACAAACTGCTTTATTTCGCTTCATAATTCCTCTATT
Organism: Artemia franciscana; assembly: GCF_032884065.1. NCBI lineage: Eukaryota > Metazoa > Arthropoda > Branchiopoda > Anostraca > Artemiidae > Artemia > Artemia franciscana. The sequence continues at coordinate 26,069,970 of NC_088864.1, forward strand.
TACCTTGAATTAACTTTAAAAAAAAACATGTTTTTCAGAGGAAGTAAAGAACAAAATTGAAAAAAAAAAAAAATTATTAGTTCAGAGTCTATCTAATAAATATCGATAAAACTAGTGTAAAGAAAGCAACTGGTAATATTTCTCTGTGTTTGTAGGATTATATAATACTAGTGCTTTACTGAAAGGAAAAAAAAACAAGTATAAAAAACAAGAACATAGATTTAGGAGTCAAAACTGAGCACATAGCCTCAAAACAACAAACTAATTTATAATGCTTTTCATAGTCTTACACGACCTGTAACATCAGTAACTTTCAGTTTACTGTTAAAATTACCCTAAAAACGTATGCACAAAAAAATATTATCTTCAGAAGTCATTAAACAGCATACAAAGATAATGGTTGGATTTATCTGGTAACATCCTGGTCTCACCTAGTACTAGTCGAAATGAAGAACAAATAAACCTCAATATGAACTATGGAAAACCGGTTGTTTCACACAACGGAAAATTTTAAGTTAAGATACAAATTCTAAAGCGAGTCTACTAATACTATTAAGACTTATTCACTTCGAACTTGTCTGCAAAATAATCATAAATTATCCTTTTCAAATCCAAACGACAGTCAATCCTTGGACTGAGCTCATTGTGCAGAAGTGATGCCAAATAAACAAAAAAAAAAAAAAAATAAGCAACAATCCTAAAATACTTTATTTTTATACTGTTAAATTTGTCCTTAAATGGTTTACTTTTACTATACCAAAAACTATTATACTTTTTTGTGTTTTCAGTAAAGCACAATATGCTATTATATACTAAGAAATAATATTTAAGATTTTCTTTATCGGGCACCGATTTCCTTGGCGTAGCTATTTTGCTAAGGAAGATTTTCAAGGTTTTCAAAACATTTGCAAAATTTTCGTATCTCTAATTTATTTCACTGAACACCCTCCCCCTCTAATCACCAAAAAACCTTAGACATGCAGATGTAGAATAGACATAAACGAAAAAAAGTTGGAATGCAACCTGACAGCTAAAAGAATTTGATAATTCTTTTCTATAAAAGAAAAATAATTTCTTTTCTATAAAAGAAATTTACAAATAATTTAATCCTGTCTATTGAATAGTAAAAGTAAGTAAATAATTTGAATAAGTAAATATAATAATAACAAATCCTGCTTTTAATATACAGCTTTGAGTGTTACCAGAACCACATGACTACACTTTTTCAACCCCTAAGTGGCAAGGTGTTGAAACTAGGGACATAATTTACTATGGGGAAGAGGGGGAAACTGCACCCCTTAGGCCTCAGTTACCACTCAGACCTCAGTTTGAGCCAACCCCCGCTGAAATTTTGTTTCTCTACAAATCTTGTTAAAACAAAGATATACCTGCACAATTCAAACATTTACCGAAACGGGTCAGTTTTCTTTAGTACATCTTTACCTGTTTATTACTAAATGGCTCTTTTTCAGTTTTCTCTATTATTTTCACTTGATTTGGAAAAACTGGCTCCAACTTTGCCCCACCCCCAATATTTTGAAAAAATTATATCACTCGTTGGGGTACAGATTTAGTGATCTACTAAGATTATAGTTGCAAACTATGAACTGGATGACCTCTATTCCCTTTTGAATCAAAATGCTCGACAAGTTTAAAAATATATGCATCCCATTTATGAAATAGTCAATTATCTGAAAAATAATCATATAGAAGGGGGCAAAACCGTGATTGAAAAAAATACTCAAGCAGGAATCGAACGCTTGACACTCTGATTTGAAGTCCAACGCTCTACTAAAAAACCACGGCTTTAGTAATCTAATTTAATCTATTGTTATTTGTAGGACCATAATTGCGTAGCTTATTAAGGGCGCTTGCAAAGAAACAAACCTGAGATGTTCTTGAAAACATCCAGTTAAGGGTTTTGGACAATACTTATTAGAGTGATACCATTTTATACTTGTAAGCTTTTTCACTTAATAAGTGACACCAAAAGTGTTGTTTTTAGTGCTATATCACACTTACGGATCATAGAATTGATACAAAATCACGTAGATATCATCAATAGCTTTCAAATGAGCCATTAAACATCACTCTAAAAAGTTCTGGTACCTTACTAGCCCCTGCTTTTCCACTTCAGACATGGCACCAAATGGGTGATTTTAGTGCCATTTAGAGATTTTAGATGTTGGAATTTACAAAAAGAACGTAGAAATGAGCAAAATCTTTTATATGAGCTATTAAGAATTTGTCTAAAATGTTCTGGTTGCCCGCTAGGCCCACCCCTTGAGAAACGGCAAAAAAAATGTAACTTTTAGTGACATACGGCACTTGCAGATGGTGAAATTTATAAAAAGTACGTACATATGAGAAATAGCTATTGAATGAGCTATTAATTATCTCTTTATGATCTTTTGGTAAACCTCTAGCCCTGGAAAAAGAAAAGGGGGACAGATCCGCGCTACCCATACAAAACCGGACTTTCCTTATTGTTCAAGGTGGGGGGACTTCCCTGTAATTTTCCTGAATAAGGTTTTCGACTATGCTTATTCCAATGGTACACTTTTCATTTTGATGTGACGCCATTCACACCATTCACGCCAAATCGCCATATATTTGTTTTCACAATAAACTTTTACTTTTAATACGGGCTGAAATAATAGCTACCATTCCTGAATCACTGTCAAATAAGAATTTTTTTCACAAGGCCGTTTTTTAACGCGTTTTAAAACTTTTGGTTACTATGGGCTGTAGTTCACCCTTTACTAGGTTGCAGGTACTGCTACAACCATGGTTTCCTTATTCCCAATTTACTCAATCACACCTAAAATTAAATCAAATCCAAAACCTTCTCATCTTATATAATAATATACTTAACAATTAGATGAAGGCTCACATTTCCGTTTTAAAAAGTGTTAATTCAATAATCTTCACACAGCTCTTTTTAACTGGTCAAAAATTCAAAACAAAATCCACTACAAAATATAAATAATTCAAAACCCTTTTCAACTTTAAAACACAAGTAGTCTAAGAGACTTGAGGTACATCATCTCATAGGTAGCCAATACTGATGCGCTAGAAAGTAGGAAGTAATTCCTCATTCTGAAAGCTTTGTCCTTATTCTTTCTTTCAGCCTATATATAAATTCTACATAAGATTGGATACTAAAAAAGGCTGTCCACTTTACGCAAAAACTTCGAAAGCTTTTATGACGCTACTACTGAGAATTTGGAATGTGTCAGACCTTAGGATCACCAGAGATCATGTTTACATTTAAATGTAGCTTTCCAAGTTATATTAGTGACTTTCTTTTATAAGTATATCCAAACCTGAGGATATTTCACTTCTTACGCCACCAATTGCCAAGGTGACGAAAAAAAGGAGAAGGCGCAGCCACCTTCCCTCTGCTTTTGTGCAAAAGTAAACTCGGGCGACTATGTTCGTAGTAAATAATGGCTTTCAATTCGGCAAATCTATTTTGAATCCCCCCTCCACAGGAAGGGCTACCTTATCAAAGGCGTTTCTGTTGTCCAAACTCAAAACAAATTCCCTTCAAAACAAATTTTTGTGAAATCCAGCTTCACTTTACAAAGTATATAAAAAGAGATATACAGTGATTTCGTTGAAGGTAAAAATTGATACAGTAGAACTGATAATGATGTATGGTGTGGCTCACTCAAAACTTGTCTTTTACAAGAAGTAATTTAATATTACACTGCCGAGGCTTTTGGTGATGTTAATACAGTTCATCTTAAAAGAAGCGTTCAAAACCAAGGCTACCTCCTTTATTTATTCGTTTGTTTGTAAATATGTGTTTTGAAACTAATGCGATAGTAATAATACCAGGGTTAGGACTTTCGAGGCCGTTTAATGGTAAGAAAGGAGTAAGGCCGGGGAACGCCTTGTCGCCTAACTTTTGAGTCTTTTATTAATAATATGATTGGATTTTCAGAAAACAGATGGGCTCCAACAGTGAATTTGGTAATAAAAACTTCAAAAACTCAGTTTTGTTGTTCCCGGATGGCACTGCTCTAGTAGCAAATTCGACACATGATTTACAGAGGCTACTAGCTCTAACAGAAGATTATCTAAAGATGAAGAACCTTCAGGAAAATGTTCAGAAGTCAAATGTGAGTAGTATGGGGTTAGGCACTACTGAGTGTAGGCCTGAGGTTCTAAAGATTGCATATACTACAGACGATACGCCTCATAAGCATATTAAAGACGGTACACCTCATTAGCGTATTACAGAGGGTACACTTCATTAGCATATTACAGACGGTGCACCTCATTTGCATATTACTGAGGGTGTATATTGCCTATATTCCAACAGGCACATAATATGTATGTTTAAACGGTGATATAATTTCCATATAGCCTTTAGGCCCTAGCAACCAGCCGTAGCGACCAGATCGAATATAAGGCTGGATTTTAAATTTATTTTAGGCTAGTAAGAAAGTAAAATTTAGAGAGAGAACAATTCGAATATATCTTTTTCATCAAGTCTTTCTTTGACAAGACATACTATCAAAAACGAGAGGTTTTTTTTAACACTATTGGAAGGTGATAGTTGAGCTGGCAGCAGAAATTATACAAAGACAAGAGTAACAAACGTAGGTATAGAAATTACAAGAGGATGTCGACTAAGCCCTGACTGGGATGACATGTTTGCGAGATATATGGTATTATTGAATAGGTTCAAATCGGAGGAATAGTTATGTTTTGCAGCAAAACTTTATATAATGCATATACATAGAGTTTTTGCTGCCTTAAATGCAATAGTGAAATAAATTGAGAATAATAACCTGAATCATTATGTGAAAAAAGAGTGGTGTTTCTAAATCGAAAATGTTTTTTCTCTTGTTAGATATTTTTAGTAGGCTACTGCTCCTCTCTCTAAACAAAAAATTATACGAAATCTTGTGATTTTGTAAAAATGCCTGAATCTATACGATCAATTTCAAAAGTAATCATTGAAAATTAAATATTATCTGAACAAATGCTTGACGATATCATGAAAGATGAATCTCCAACTTTAAATTATTGTATGATTCTTATGGTTCTTGGCGCGAACACACTTACTCAATTTATTAAAATACTAATCGAAACAAAGCAGAATGTTATTGTGGATTTGCTTTTGAATACTACCTTAGAAATTCTAGATGATTTAATACTCTATCCAAATGATTTTTCATAAGAACAATAATTAAATCGACAGTTTAGAATATCCTGGGTTCTTTCAAAATTTTCAAACACAAATTCTTTTGTACGGAATAAAGGTAAAGGACGAACGGATATGCTTAGAAATTGGGAGAATGAGATTAAAATTGTCTTACGAAGTCTAATGATCCAAAAATGAAGTGAGGAGCTAAGGAAATCAGAAACGTTAAAATTGTATAAGTATGTTAAGGTAGTTAATGGGCAGGAGTTCCACCTGAAGCTGAATTTACCATTTAGATATCTTAATCTCTGGATACAACTCAGGACTAATTGCCTTCCAATTAGTCCAAGATTTAAAAGGTTCTCAAAAGAAATGCAAAAGTTCTGCAAAAGAGACAGGTATAATTGCCAGCTTTGTAAAAATGAGAAGGAGGATTTGGTGTATTTCCTGAGCTAGTGCCAAGGGCTCTCTACGATAAAGGAGAATATATTCGGGTGCACTGATTTAATACTTACAGATTTCTTAAAAATTACACCGACAAATTTTACCTTTAGAATAGCGAGGTATCTGGAAATCATGTTTTTTAAAAGAAATCCGTTTATTATGTAAATGTATTGTTTCATTTAAGTGCTTTCACTGTGATAAGAATTTGGAAGAGTAGACATTGCTTATGTACGTTTGTACTATTTGTGCTTTTTTGTGTATTTGACTGATTTAAAGTACACTCTATGCTATTCAATAGCGGCAATCAGACAGCTTTGACGTTTCTGGAACCAAGAAAGAGAGAGAAAGATAGAGAGAGAGAGAGAGAGGGGGAGAGAGAGAGAGAGAGAATGAGAAAGCAAAAAGTTCCACATGATTACAGGCGATAAGAGCTATTTGTAGGCTTTTTAGTGTTCGGGGACAATGTCAGCCCCATCCCCTAAAAACGTAAGCCCCTCTATCTTCCATAAAACATGTCTAATTGGCACGCCAATAGATTCTGCAGTAGGGACAGGTTTACTCCCTTAACTTTTCCCCTAGCTACGTAATAGTATGTGATCAGAACAATAATAATAATACAAAAATGCTTTACCTGAAATTTCATCAAAGATATCCGAAATCAAGCACCCATCACTACGCAGGATACCATTAAATCCTTGATAACCCTCAAAAGATTGCTCTGATTGTTCTGAAAAAAAGAACTAAAATTAAGCCTGTCAGCTAAGCTTAAGAAAATACATTTTTTTATTTGTTTACGAAAAAATTAGAAAGTAAGATTTACAACGAAACGTCTGTTCCAACAACTATTTAAGTCAGTGTTCTTTAGGTAAAGCCTCCGCGTTAATAAGTTGCACAATGAATGAAAGAGAATTTCAATGGAAAAGAAACGAATAAGATGTATTTAAATGAGATCTGGAATGATCTGGAAATGGGGGAAAAAACGTATGAAAAGGTAGAAATGAAGAAAGTGCCTCGTTGAAATCAAAACTAATGTAATTAAGACGCTAATTAGCTTAAGAGTCTCTTACCAAGAACTGTTCTATATTTGTATTTATTCTTTAGAATTTAAGGAACTTATATTTATATAAACATACTTATTTCTAACGATGTTCAATAATTTCGTGATTTTATTCTCTTTGAGTAATGTTGTTTTTTTTACTTCTGCTGTTTTTTAATTGTTAATTTCGCTCTACACTAGTCTTTCTGTTTTGTGCTAAGAATACATTTGGGTTTATACAGGCATGTTATTCATGCAGTTTACTATTCAAAACTTCCATTTTTAATTGTTTCTTTTTCTTTCTGAATTCCTGATTTTCTTTCTGAAACTGTTTTTGTCAAAGTTCTGCAAGTTGCCTCTGGATATTTTGTTTATCTGGTACATAGATCTATTTTGCCGTTCTTTCTTCAAAGATAATTTTCACGCTCTTGGACTTGAAAAAGGACCAGAAATAATTTTTATTTCAAAAGAACTCTTGTGCATTTGGAAAAAAGTTTCCCTGTTTTCTTGATTTTATTCGAAGCTTAAAATTCTTTAGTCGACGAAGATGCTCCTTACGAACATTAATGAGGCCTATAAATGCTTATTTTTTTAAACATAAGATGGTGCATAGAGCTGATATTATGAGACACCGTGGGAGCAGTAGAAGGGGCATTCTTCAAACCAGTGTTGGAGGGGTGGTTTTCTTCTGATCTCCCTCCACGCGTTAAGATGCCTCCAGCAAAAGTCAAAGCCCCTTCAAAGGGTGAACTTTAGATCATCAAAGCTAACGCCTATTGCTGACTCTAGGTGGGAGCATGGGTCATGCTAAACCTGGAAACTTTCGCGACAGTGGTAGATTTCTGGGGATCGACGCTTGACCCTTCGTCCCTAGGTAGCATAACAGATCTGCCAGAGCACCTCAACGAGGTGAAGGGGCGTAAACATTGCTAAGCTTCGTGCCGAGCAAGGTGATGGCTGACGCGCTACAGGGTGACCTTAACGAGTGGTACCCCTTGAGGAAATTATAGCCTAGTAAATTTGCAACGGATTTTGATTAATTGATAATTCTTCGGTGTTTAGTTTGTTTTGTTGGGCGTTTTCGGGCTGAAAACCTCTTCCTAGCTAATTTATCTACTATAGGTTGCCTCCCTGTAGTAGTATAATATTTTAGGCCTGAAAATATAAAGAATCCAAGGAATAGCCTTGAGATTGTCTTTGCAGGCTTTCGACTTTTGTTGATAGAAGAGTATGGCAAAGAGCAGTGCTAGTTTGATGAAAACCATGTTGTGATTAAGATGGGCCCAGTTTTGCACATAACCTCCATTCAACAGGAGGCCCTAGGGTTCCTGCTGTCCGGCTCTAAGACGGCTTAGGCACTTCTGTTTAGACTTGAGAAGATGTGTTAGTCCTCGCCCAGCGCTTGTTCTGAGACCACTGCTTTTTCTAATGCCATCATCATTTCAATGATTGAAAGAATATGAAAATTGCAACTTGGAATGTTATAGATTGCTGCAATTTCGAAGGTAAAACAATCTAGTTGCAACCAGTACAGTATTTAGTCATGAAATGGCCCATAAGCTAATACAATAATTAATTATGTTATTGTAAACCTAAGACTGCCAGAATCGATTCAATATCGTGGGGTATATAGGAATGCTGATATTAAAAGTAAAGATCACCATCTAATAGCGTCTAGGGTTACTCAAAAGCTGAGATTTAGGAAGGGTAACTACCTTCTGGGAAGCTATGACGTTGGTAGACTCCAGGATCAGAATCTGAGAAAAACTTTCCAGAAACTCCGGGATCAGAATCCGAAAAAAACTTTCCAGGAACAGTTGAAAACTGTACTGTAGAGTTTAAAATTTGACAATGTAGAAGATGGTTAGAAAAACTTTGGTTAGTCACCAAAAACTGATGGTTAGTCACTGATAGTTTATGATAACTTTCTTAGGGAAGAAAATTAGGAATGCAGCTAGGAATATTAGTGAAAATGCTTTATTGTTAATAGAGAAAAGAGAGGCTTGTACACGAATTATTTGAGTGATAGGTCAGACGGAAATAAGAGGAATGTAAATAACGTGGAGAAAGCATGAAAATACGAATTAAGGAGGTGTGAAGGGGAGGCCATAGATAAAATTGCTGAAGATCTGGAAGATGCAGCCAAACGGCATAATAGTAAAATACTGTAATGGCATGTTAAAAAGTTGAGAGGGAATAGTCAATCTGGACTTGTCCCAGTTAAAGATTTGAACAGGACTACGATTAGTGATAAGGAAAGAGTGAAAGAGAGATGGGAAAAACATTTTGAGATTGTGTTAAATCTCGGTAGAATTATAGGAAAAAATATAGAGAAGGTTGAAATTGCTTGCGACACTTTAATTGTGAGGGAAGATTTATTTTTTGAGGAAGAATTAGTGACAGTAATAAAAGGTTTATAAAATAATTAAGCACCAGGTGCTGATAGTGTGGTAAATGAGTTTTTAAATATGGTGGTTATAAAGTTAGAGGTAGGTTACTGAAGATTATGAACATGATTTTGAAAAACGGAAGGTACCTTAGGAAAAGCAATTTTAGAAAAACTCTAATGAAACCCGTCTATAACAATTTTGATAAGAGTGAGTGTGGTAATTATAGAGGTATTACCTTAGTTTCTGTAGGAATAATTTTACTTAGTAGCCAATGATGATACTTTTTAGATTTAAAGATACCGTAAATGAAGTTTTAAGAGAAGGACAGTGCACTTTTAAGAAGGGTAGAGAATGTGTTGCCGGAATTTTAACTTTTAGTTTAATTATTGAGAAGCTCCTGAGTAATCAAACACCTTTAGACCTCATTTTTATAGATCCTGAGCAAGCGTTCAATTCTATTGATGGACAAGCTTTAGCAAAGGTCTTATCATTGTATGATATACCAAATAAATACAATAAAGTGATTTGTGCTATGTACGGGAATAAGATTGCTGTTGTTCAGGTAGAAAATGACTTTAGTAGCTGGTTTCATGTTAAATCAGGAGTTACGCAGCATTATGTTCTATCCCCATTCATATGGACCATTTTGATGGACTTTGTTTTAAGGAGCACTGCAAAGGCAATGAGAGAACATGGAATCAAATTGGGAAGTAAAACTTGGTTGTGGGACCATTGCATTTTCTGAGGTCAAAATAATTTCAATGACTTAAAGAATATGAAAATTGCCACTTGGAATTTTACGACGTTAAAAAAAACTATCGTATCACAGATTTTGACTGACGAATCCTGACATTTACAACTGGACTTGTTACGAGTTTCAGAAACTCATATTCCAGGGATAGATAACATGAAATCAGGTGATATAGAATTCATTTACTCAGGCAGGAAGGGTGGCGTACCTAGACAGTGAGTAGGGCTAATGATGAATAAGGCTGCTAAGTCTTGTTTAGGTTCGGAAGGTATTAATAGTAGAATGCTAGTCGCTCATTTTGTTAGTTAAATGTGCAAGATATCAGTCATAGTAGTATGTTCCCCTGTAGAACCGACTGACAGAGATAGTAGGGACTCAGATGAATTTTACTTTAAGCTACAGGATCAAATAGAGAGGGTACAAGGTAGAAATATCATGTTTGTATTAAGAGATTTTGAAGCCCAGGTCGGTAGAAATAGTTATAGATGGCATCCTAGCCAAGGTAAATTTGGCGTAGAAAAAAAAAAAAAAAAACACTAATGGCTACAGACTATTGCAATTTTTCAGGTATAACAATCTAGTTATAACCAGTACAGTATTTGGTCATAAAATTACCCATACATTAACATGGTATTCGCATGATGGTAAGACAGCTAACCTTATTGATTATATTATTGTAAACCGAAGACTAGTAGGGTCAATACAAGATACTATGGTATATAGGAGTGATGTTTTTGATGTGAAAAATAAACTTCACCATCTAGTAGTGTCTAGGGTTAATTTGAAACAAAAACTTAGGTAGGGTAACTACCTTGAGGGAAGATATGACTTTTTAAACCCTAGGATGTCTAATGGAGAGGAGGAGGGACTTGTACAAGAACTATCTGAGTGATAAATTATATGAAAATAATAGACATGTAAAAAAAGCGGAGAAAGCATTAAAATATTAACAAAGGAGGTGAGAAGTGGAGGCCATGGATAAAATTGCCGACGACCTTGAAGATGCAGCTAGATGGCATAACGGTACAATATTGTAAAAAAGATGTTAATAAATTGAGAGGGAGTTAAACAGATATGAGCAGAACATTTTTGAAAATGTACTAAACCGAGTAAGAGTTATAGGACAAGACATAGAGTAGAACGAAGAAGTTTGTGACACCTTGGATGTGAAGAAAGATTTATTTTATGAGGAACAATTAGAGACAGTACTTAAATGATTAAAAAAGAATAAGGCCCCAGGCGCTGATAGTATGGTAATTAAGTTTTTTTTAATATCGTGACTATGAGGTTAGAAATAAGTTACTGAAGATTATGAATGTGATTTTTGAAAAAGGGAAGTATATAGCGATTTTTAGGAAAACCCTAATTAGGCCCCTGTATAAAAGGGATGATAAGAGTGAGTTTGGTGATTATAGAATCATTAGCCTGGTTTCTGTTGGCAGCAAATTGCAAAGTATGATGAAACTTTTAATAATTAGAGATGCTGTAAACAAAGTTTTAAAAAAGACCAGTGCGATTTTAGGAAGCAGAGAGGAAGCGTGGACCAAATTTTCGCTCTTAGATTAATAATTGAAAAGTGCCTAGGTCACCAAACACCTTCAGTCCCCAGTTTTATAGTTGTGAGCAAGCGTTTGAGTTAAGCAGGGTTTCGTTCTATCCCCATTAATATGGATCATTTTGATGTAATTTTCTTAAGGAGCACAGCAAAGGGAACGGGAGAACACGAAATTGAATGGGGAAGTAAAATTTTTCTGGACTTAGATTGTTCTGATAATTTAAGCATCCCAGACGAAAGTTTGAGCAAAAAATAATGAATTTTTAGAGGTCTTGCGAGATCTGGGTCCTAGAATAGGTTTAAGAATTAATGTTAAGAAGACTAAGTCGCTAGGGCTAGGAATAAGTGAAGATGAAAAGGTGACGTTCACTTACCTAGGTACTATTATTAGTAAAGATGGTGGATGCAGTGAAGATGATTAAATGAAAATTACATAATCAGATTCAGCATATTAGAGAAATCAACTGTAGAGGTTTTGGCTCCCATCTTCAAAGATGCTTAATTTCCATTTTTTTAACCAAAGAAAGATTATGGATTTGTGTTTATCTGTTTTATTTTTCCCCTAGGGGTGATCATATTTGAAGGACGGTCCTAGAATATCTGGAAAGGGCCCATTCAAACGGAAATTATAAGCTCTAGTGCCCTTTTTAAATCACCAAAAATTATTGGAGGGCATCTAGCCCAGCCCTCCCACTCCCTACTTTTCCCAAAGTCGTTCGATAAACATTTCGAAATAGACATATTGTTCAGCATAGTTAAAAGGTCAAATGTGTATGTCTTTGGATATAACATGAGCTCCAACAGAAAGGTGTTAAACTTATGAAATGTGTCCATTGTTAAAGTAGGCTATAAATTTGTTATTTGGAAATAATTATACATTTTTCGGTAGGGGGAAGGTGAATTTTTTGTTGGGGGATTTTCCATAGGGAGAGTTTTCTACGGGGAAGGAAGTTTCCGGGGAGGAAATTTTCAGGGGAAAGTTGATACTAGGAGAATTTGCCAGAATTCCTATACGTATTTCTTATTATTTGTTTTACTTTCACTTTGCCCACTCAATTTTGCATGTCGAGTTGTTAATGGTAATTGTCAAGGGAAAATCTTCATCACTATTGACTTGTCTACAGGATCTTTCCATGGAAGGGAAGCTGGATTTCCCGGCATTATTTAAAAACGATCATAAATTAAATAAAAAACAAGTTTTCTTCAACTGAAAATAATAATTAACATTCAAAATTAAAACGAACAGAAATTTTTACGTGTATGAGGGAGGCTGTCCCCTTCTTAATACCTCGTTCTTAACGCTAAAATTTGACTTTTTGTCCCAATTCCTTAAGAACGGCTCCTGAAACACAAGGGTCGTTTAATTAGAACAATAAGAAGTTTTTTCCAGAAGTACAAAAACTTTAGCTTTAAGAGCGAGTTATTAAGAAGGGGATAACCTCCCTTTTATGCGTCATAATCTATATTTTTTTAGTGTTGCTCTTTACTTTAAGTGGAAAAAAATGTTTTTATTTATTTAATTCCAGGTAAAAACCCCACGGATGTATGTTTCGTTGTTGTTTTTTGTGTTTTTTTTTTCAGGGATGATCGTATCACACCGTTGGTCCTACAAGACCGGGAAGGGCTCATTCGAAAAGAAATGAAAAGTTCTAGCGCCCTTTTTCGATGACCAGAAAAATTACACTCGGTTGAAAACTCTGAGATAGCCAATCTACTTAAAATTACCAAAAAGCTACTAAGCTTCCCAGTTGTAGAGGGAGTAATCCATGGTGGCATATTTGTTCCTAAGAAGTCACCTACTCCATACAAGATCAATGGTTAATATACAATTGTATCTTAATGTTTGATTTATCTGAGTTGATTCATTTGATTTTCATGAAATTATGTTTATTGATGTATAATTACGCATTAGCTACTATGAAGGAGGAACGTAGGGTTTTTGTGTAGGTGGGGAGAGAAGGTGCCTAAAAAGCGTATTTCAATGTCGAAATTGTCTAGCATGCAGAAAAGGGTATGAGGAATAGGAATAAATCTCTCACTTTCCTTCATTTAGAAAAAACCTGAATAAAGGTGCTGAGGGAAGGGGGGTCACACATCCCTTCTTATTGCAGAGAAGGGTTTCTGACATTTATTCAAAGCTTCCTTTTATTAAACAGATTGAGCTGGTGGACACTGATATATAATTCCTGTCAATTCCCGGGAATATTTGCGAGTTAAGGAGGGGACATACCCGCTCATACACGAAACAATTCCTGTTCTTTTTAAATTTAAATGTTGTTCCTTACTTTCAGTAGAGAAAAATTGTTGTTTTTTGTTTAATTTGAAACTCTAGAACGATTTGTGAAACTTTAAGAGCCCTCTAAGCGTGCCTAATTTTTATTGCGGTTAAACCCCAAAAATTCGAGCTTTATTTTGGAATCTAGTATTCATTCATAAGGTGCAATTTTTTACTAATTTTTTAAGAATTTTTACTAATATTAGTGTTTAAAAACATGAAACTGAATATTTTTCTGTCTCAAAATATTGAACAATATTTCTTGCAAAAAGCCCTAAAATTTAGCTACCTTACTCATTCCGTAAAAGTTACTGAAAATCTAGCTTATCAATTAGCGTCTTTTTAAAGTGTTTGTAAAACTCACTCATGTCCCCCGTGATTCATCTAAAGTGCATATTTGTTTTAGACTGAAATATGATTATATTCCGTTTTAGTTTTTCTGTAATTTTTGGCTATATAATGACTTTATTTACCATTTTTGTCAAAATTAGTGTTTATATATCTTTGCATTTTTTTTAGTTAGGCAAAAACAGAAAGACAATAAGAAGAGAAAACTAAGTTACCCGAGTTTCTTGCTAGTTGAAGATGCTGCCCCCAAAGATAGCCAGTAGTTACTTTGCTTGAAGCTGATATAACAGCACTGGTACTTAATGTTGTAGGTATGAAAGTTACATATAACGATGGATTTTGCAGATTGAGTTGAAACTTCCCGCTAATTGGCAGCCAAAGTCTACTTCCAGAAGTCGAAGAAACGTACTAGAAAAGTTCTCTAAGGTTATCTTGGCTTCGCGCAAATGCAATTTTTCACATGCAACAATGCAATAAATACGTGGCAATAAATGCAACTGTACCCATTTTTCTGAAGTATCAATTTTTTCCAATTATCGTCAAGGTCCAGGAATCAGAAAATTTTCGATAAATTGGAAACATAAATCGCATTTTAAATAGGCTGCCTTAAATAAAATAAATATTGGAAAATTTATTTTGATTATAAGAGACCATCCAGTTTCGTACTCCAAAATTCATGAGATTATAAAATTAGACTTCTGATCATGAAAGTAAGGTAAGGTAAGGAACGATATATCTGATTCAGATTTATCTGAAAGTAAGGAACGATAATAAAACTAAAAACGAACAGAAATTATTCTGTATATGAAAGGGGCTGTTCCCTCCTCAACGCCCCGCTCTTTACGCTAAAGTTTGACTCTTTCTCTCAACTCTACTTTTTAAAATAGTAAAAAACTTTAGCGTAAAGAGCGGGACGCTGAGGAGGGAACACCCCCTTTCATATACGGGGTAATTTCTGTCCGTTTTAAGTTTTAATATCGCTCCTTACTTTCAGTTAAAAAGACTTGTTTTTTTATTTATTATTTAATCTCTAAACGTTTTTGAATTAATGCAGGTTTTGATTTTGGCTCTTTGCACATGAATAATTAAAACGAAATTTGAATATTAATTTATTTTAATGGTTAAATGGCTTTCTCATAGTTTTGAGGACGATTTTGAGAAAAAAGGAGCGGGGGAGTAGGCCTAGTTACCCTCCAATTTTCTGGTTATTTAAAAGGCACCTAAAACCTTTAATTTCTTACGAACGTTTTTATTAGTAAAAATATACTTAACTTACGAATCAACTTACGTAACGAACTTCTATATTCGTATGTTTTTATCATGTATATGAGGGGGTTCCTCCCCCTCGTCAATACCTCGCTCTTTACACTAAAGCTTAAATTTTGTCCCTATTCCTTAAGAATGACCCCTGAATCACAAAGGCCGTAGAATAAATAGTTGAAATTAATAAAATCACTTTAGCGTAAAGAGTGAGGTATTAGGAAGAGGTGAACCCCTCATATGCGTAATAATTTCTGTTCGTTTTAAGTTTTAATGCTGTTCCTTACTTTCAGTTGAAAAAACTTTTTCATATTTATTTTTTCATTGTTCTTTAAAAAAATGCTTAAAAATCCTGCGCCCCCTTCATGGAAATTTTCTTTCCCCATGAAAAATTCCTCCATGGAAAGCTCCCCCCGCATAACCCCCTCCCCTCAACCCCTCCCGAAAAAAAAAATCCCCTGAAAGCGTCTGTACACTTCCCAATAACCATTGCTATATGTAAACACTGGTCAAGGTTTGTAACTTGCAGATCCTCCCACGGGGACTGTGGGGAGTAAGTCGTCCCCAAAGACATAGTTATTAGGATTTTTCGACTATGCTGAATAAAATGGCTATCTCAGAATTTTGATCCAGTGACTTTGGGAAAAAATGAGCGTGGGAGGGGGCCTAGGTGCCCTGCAATTTTTTTGGTCATTTAAAAAGGGCACTAGAACTTTCAATTTCCATCAAAATGAGCTCATTCACAACATTCTAGGACCACTGGGTCGATACGATCACCCCTGGGAAAAACAACAAAAAAACAAAACAAACAAACAAACAAAACAAACAAACAAACACGCATCCGTGATCTGTCTTGTGGCAAAAAAATGCAAAATTCCACATTTTTGTTGATAGGAGCTTGAAACTTCTACGATAGAGTTCTCTGATACGTTGAATCTGATGGTGGGATTTTTGCTAAGATTCTATGAATTTGAAGGGGTGTTTTCCCATATTTTCTAAAATAAGGCAAATTTTCTCAGGCTTATAACTTTTGATGAGTAAGTCTAAACTTAATGAAACTTATATATTTAAAATCAGCATTAAAATGCAATTCTTTTGATGTAACTATTGTTATAAAAATTCTGTTTTTTAGAGTTTTGGTTACTATTGAGCCGGATCGCTCCTCACTACAGTTCGTTACCACGAACTGTTTGAAAAAATGGCACAAGATTCCAAAACAAGTCAGTGTTGGCGGTAAGATTTGGGCATCAATCCCTTTATATTGGCCTATATATGAAAGTTACTTTTGAAAATCATACACCAGTTTCTTTTATTTACCTACATTAAAAAAATACACCCTGGACCATATACAAATAGACGAGTACTACTAGGACTAATAGCTACTAGCCTGTATCCGAAAGGAATACAATGAATATGAATTTTATTATACCTCAATTATGTTTTTACACTAAATATGAAAGTCTCCCAAAGCATATTTGTTTTGATCTTTTGGAGTAGCCTACGGATCATTAATTTTTAGCATTAGAAGAAGTGGGCATCACTAGGCATCAGCGTGAAAAATAATAGACACTATCACCTATAAGATGTTTTATTGTTATATAAGATGATCTATTAAAAAAAAAAACAACAAAATCACTTTGTTGTTGTTGTTGTTTGCTGAAGGCCTCGACCGAGTCGGGTGATTTTTGAATTAAAATGATATAGTTTTGGGCATCAAGTCATGGCTAATTGTAGAATCACATTTCATGAAGGGAACAGTAAATAAAATCCTAACAGTTACTTAAATACTGTAAGAAATACACAAGTCAAACTTTACGGTAAAAAGTAGGGAGTAAACCTGGCGGCTCCCCTTCATACATAGGATGACCATTATATTAATACAAAAAATATCATGTTTTACTTTCAATTGGCGAACAAATCTTCGAAAAAATGTCTGCTTTCATTTGGAAAACCCTGTTTTTTTGGCACAATACATAATACAATCAAATTTAGATAATAAAAATTTAGAAATTATAAAGTTCAGATGCAAGTAGAAAAGAAATATTTGGAAATAATTAATTCAAGGGCACGAATTCGTAAATAATATTTGGACAAGTCGAATGAGCTACAGAACACTAAGTGGATTCACTAATAATAATTGTGAGAAATAACTTTATATCTGAAAATTACTTCATTCATTTCTTCAATATATAAACTAGCTTTGTAAAACAAGTAAAGACATCAATATGGAATGGAATATCATCGGTTGCACATAAAGGTGTGCGAAAACTTCTTACAGGGGGATGCAGAGAAACTATCTATAACGAACTGTATCATATGATCGTGAGAAAGATAGTCCCAAAGCAGAAATAACAATTATACCTTGGTTTTTACAGTTCCAACAAGAAAAGCAGGCAAGATTAATTATCAAAGAAGAATTTTAATATTCAACTAAATTTGATTTGGTACGACGCTATATACGCGAAGTAAAATCCTTTAGAATCCTCCAATTTCTTAGTGATTTTAAAATAAGGAAACATTTCAAATTTATACAGGCTAATGCTTATGTTTAGGTGTCTTTAGCACTATTAGAGTAATATGAGTTTTTGAAAACTTTTTAGATTATTCTAATATACTGAAATGGTCCAAAGACCGTATCCAGGGCAGGGGGAGGAAGAGGGTTAGGGGATTTGAACCTCCCTCGAAATGTCTGTCCTAATTGTAAAAACATAACGAAAATACTTATAAATAAATTTTAATGTGTTTTCTAACTTTTTTGTATCCACCCCCCAGAAAAAAACTCCTCTCCCTGAAAGGTCCTGGATGCATCCTTGGTAAAACGAATTGTCTCTCGTGAGTAATATGTCTTGTATATTGTGGCTTCTATGCTTAAAGGTCGTAACTTAGATCTTTTTGAAAAGAAAGCTACCCATAGATTTTTACATCCCACCGTGTATATAACCACCTAAAATTCGTATTTAAAGGACCTACCGTACACCCACAACAGCTACGTATGTTTTCACTCGGTGTAACTGTATTTCTCTGATTTCCCTTATGAGAGCTTCTAAGTTTTTATTTTAGTTTTGGGCATTGTTGAGAACGTTAGTTTTATACTTTATGCAAAACAACAACAATACTAGAGTGCTATAACCGTAGTATAGCAAGCAGAAAAATTTACGAAAACAATCCTCCAAACCTGAAAGGATCCATTATAAATTTCCTGTTGGATGTAAAACACAGTTTGCATTCTTGAATCTAAATTTGTTCGCCATCTTCCATCAAGAAATTCATCCCGAAATGAAATCGAAGTGGGCAAACCGACACCTATTTCTATTGGTATCCCTAAGATATTTGGTCGCCATGTTCTGATTGTTGATCCAACCCTGAAGCTGTCAAGAGTAGTACGAATTTCCGATAGAATTTTTCGGGGTAGAGCTCTGATGAACTAAAAATATTACAAAGAAAACAGGAAAAGAATTCTGATCAGTACAACGAACTTATTTCTTTTTTATATAAGTTATTTAAGACGCAACCAAAGACAAAACAATCATTTGATTTGGGAATCGTAATTGGTGCTTATTATTCTTGAACAAGTCCCCAGACCTTCATCCTAGGATCTTCAGGCTTATGGTTTTCGCCCACTTTTTCATACTTTACGTAAGAATAAACAAATACATGAATATAAACATGATTAATTATCTTTGGGTTTATATTTTGAATACAAGCAAATATAGATTGGTACAGGCAGCAGTATTTTAAGCATAGGTCCATGGGGGTGAGCTGTATAAGGTTGAATTGAATGGGAGATGATTTAAAGTAAATGGGGCTGAATCAAAATAAGGCTGAATGAGACAAGTGGCTCTGATCTACATGGAGTTTAATTAACTGTAGGTTGAGCCGATTGGACGTTTAGTTGATTGAGGGTTTGAATATTGAAGTTAAGTTAAAGGAACAATGGATTGAGTTTTCTTGGTCACCCGATTTCAACTGAAATTTTGTTGATATATGCTTTTTTCTTATAGGTCCAGTGAAGCAAGATGAGAAAAAAAATATTCGTAAAGAAGATTAAATGAGGATATTTCCGGAGAATGAAGATGATTAAACACTACAAATATTTTGGCCGAGACCTTCGATCAACTCCCCTCAGTGCAGAAACAGAAAAATAAAAACAAACCGTAAATAACAAAAACTAAAATAAAAGACCATCTCTATGCAACAGTGAAAGGCTAACTGAAAAAAGTCCAACTTTGAAGGATAATTAAAGCTGCTAAATCTGGGTTCATTGTATCTAATACTTTTTTCAAAGGTAATTATTTTCGAGGTCTTTTATCATCTAATATTTTGTTACATTCGAAAATGTTATAATATGAAAGGGAAAATCTCGGCCAAAATATTTACACTGATTTTTCATTTTCACTGTTTTGAAATATAGTCATTTTTTTCTTCTTTAAAACTATCTTTCATCTCATCTTGTCATGCTTATCCAGTGAGGTCTCAGAAATAATTTATGGCTCTACGAGTAAAAGAAATCTCTCTCTGAAAAATTATGTCCAAATCAAACAAATCAATTTGTGTGCTTAATATATCTAAAATTATAATTATCATATTTAATAATTTGAAGGAGCCACAAGGAACAATGAATAATATAAACAATTTCTTATTATAGGATGGCGTTTATAGTTCTTATTTAGGATTGTAAGAGACGAACCTCAGAGAATCAGGCAGCTAACTAAGTCCAATATGTGTCATGGTTTGTTCTGTTCTATGTTTCAGATATCTCCAGAGCCATGATACTAATGAACTTAAATAATCCCAATTTATGGTTAGCTATATCGATCCTTTATATAATTAAATAAAAAAACAAGTTTTTTTAACGGGAAGTAAGGAGCGACATTAAAACTTAAAACGAACAGAAATTACTTCGTATATGAAAGGGCTGCTTCCTCATCAACACTCCGCTCTTTAAGCTAAACTTTGACTCTTTCTCTTAATTCTACTTTTTAAAACAGTAAAAAAGTTTAGCGTAAAGAGCAGGGCGTTGATGAGGAAGCAGCCCTTTCATATACGAAGTAATTCTGTTCGTTTTAAGTTTTAATGTCGCTCCTTACTTCCCGTTAAAAAAAAAACTTTTTTTTTTATTTAATTTCTGAACGTTTTTGAACCAATGCATGTTTTGATTTTGGCTCTCCGCAGATGAATAATTAAAACGAAATTTGCATATTTATTTTTTGGCTAATTGGCTTTCTAGTAGTTTTGATCGAGTGATTTTGAGAAAAAAGGAGCGGGGGAGGAGATCTAGTTGCCCTCCGATTTTTTGATTACTTAAAAAGGCAACTAGAACTTTTAATTTTTTACGAATGTTTATTAGTAAAAGATATACGTAACTTACAAATTAGCTTACGTAACGAACCTCTGTATTCTCAGGTTTTTATTACGTATATGAAGGGATTCACCCCCTCGTCAGTACCTCGCTCTTTACACTAAGGCTTAAATCTTGTCCCAATTTCTTAAGAATGACCCCTGGATCACAAAAGCCGTAGAATAAATAGTTGAAATTACTAAAAATACTTTAGCGTAAAGAGCGATGTATTAGGAGGAGGTGAGCCCATCATACACGTAAGAATTTCTGTTCGTTCTAAGTTTTAATGCTTCTCCTTACTTTCAGTTGAAAAAAACTTTTTCATATTTATTTTTTCATTGTTTTTTTTTTTTTAATAATGCTAGAAAATCCTGCTCTTCCTTCATGAAACTTTCCTTCCCCCGTGACAAATTCCTCCAAGGAAAGTTCCCCCAGAATATCTCCCTCTTCTCAACCCCCCCCCGTCCTCAACCTAAAAATCCCCCATAAAACTTCCGTACTTTTCCAAATAACCATTACTATATGCGAGCACTGGTCAAAGTTTGTAACTTGTGGCCCCTCCCACGGGGACTGTGGGGGAGTAAGTCGTCCCCAAAAACATAGTTATAAGGCTTTTTGACAATGCTGAATAAAATGGCTATCACAGAATTTTGATACGGTGACTTTGGGAAAATAATTAGCATGGGAGTGGGCCTAGGTGCCCTCCAATTTTTTCGGTCACTTAAAAAGGGCACTAGAACTTTTCATTTTCGTTAGAATGAACCCTCTCGCAAGATTCTCGGACTAATGGGTCGATACGATCACCCCTGGGAAAAATAACAAAACAAACAAACAAACAAATAAACACGCATTTGTGATCTGCCTTCTGGCAAAAAATACAAAATTCCACATTTTCGTAGATAGGAGCTTGAAACTTCTACAATAGGGTTCTCTGATGCGCTGGATCTGACGGTGTGATTTTCGTTAAGATTCTATGACTTTTAGGGGTTGTTTTCCCCTATTTTCTAAAATAAATCAAATATTCTCAGGCTCGTAACTTTTGATGGGTAACATTAAAGTTGATGAAACTTATATATTTAAAATCAGCATTAAAATTTGATTCTTTTGATGTAGCTATTGGTATCAAAATTCCATTTTTTTAGAGTTTTGGTTACTATTGAGCTGGGGTCGCTCCTTACTACAGTTCGTTACCACGAACTGTTTGATCATTTACTATGTGCTAGAATTTGTTCTTTAATATATTAAATAAAAAAACTAATTTTTTTAGCTGAAAGTAAGGAGCGACATTAAAACTTAAAACGAACAGAAATTACTTCGTATATGAAATGGGTTGTCCCCTCCGCAATCCCTCGCTCTTTGCGCTAAAGTTTTTAATTGTTTTAAAAAGTAGAATTTTGGCAAAGAGTCAAACTTTAGTGTAAAGAGCGAGGGATTACGGAGGGGACAACCCATTTCATATATGGAGTAATTTCTGTTCGTTTTAAGTTTTAATGTCGCTCCTTACTTTCAGCTAAAAAAAATAGTTTTTTTTTGTTTAATTTCTGAACGTTTTTGAATTAATGCAAGTTTGGTTTTGGCTCTCCGCACATAAATTATTCAAATGAAATTTGTATATTAATTCTTTTTTTGGCTAAATGGCTTTCTCTTAGTTTTGATCAGACGATTTTGAGAAATAAGGGGTGGAGAAGGAGGTCTAGTTGCCCTCCAATTTTTCGGTTACTTAAAAAGGCAACTAGAACATTTTAATTTTTAACGAACGTTTTTATTAGTAAAAAATATACGTAACTTAAGAGTTAACTTACGTAACAAACTTTCATAATCTTATATTTTTATTATGTATACGAGGGGGTTTGTACCCTCGTTAATACCTCGCTCTTTACACTAAATCGTAAGTTTTGTCCCAATTCTTAAGAATGACTCCTGAATCAGAAAGGCCGTAGAATAAATAGTTGAAATTACTAAAAATACTTTAGCACAAAGAGCGAGGAATTTATCTCCTCCTAAATACCTCGCTCTTTATGCTAAAGTATTTTTAGAACTCCTCATATGCGTCATAATCTCTGTTCGTTTTAAGTTTCAATGCTACTCCTTCCTTTCATTTGAAAAAACGTTTTCATGTTTATTTTTCATTGTTTTCTTATAGTAATGCTAGAAAATCCTGCGCCGTTTTCATTGAATTTTTCTTCCCCCATGACAGATTCCTCCAAGGAAAGATCCTCCAACATAGCCCCCTCCCCTCAGCCCCACCCCCAAACAAAATAAAATCCCCCTGAAAACGTCTGTACACTTCCAAATAACCATTACTATATGTAAACACTGGTCAAAGTTTGTAACTTGCAGCCCCTCCCCCAGGGATTGTGAGGGAGTGAGTCATCCCCAAAGACATAGTTATTATGGTTTTCGACTATGCTGAACAAAATGGCTATCTCAAAATTTTGATCCGTTGACTTTGGGAGAAAAATTATTGTGGGAGGGGGCCTAGATGCCCACCAATTTTTTGGGTCACTTAAAAAGGGCACTAGAACTTTTCTATTCCGTTAGAATGAGCCCTCTTGCGACATTCTAGGACCATTTGGTCGATACGATGACCCCTGGGAAAAAAAACAAAAAACAAACAAATAAACACGCACCCGTGATTTGTCTTCTGGCCAAAAATACAAAATTCCACATTTTTTTAGATAGGAGCTTGAAACTTCTACAGTTAGGTTCTCTGTTACGCTGAATCTGATGGTCATATTTTCGTTAAGATTCTACAACTTTTAGGGGGTGTTTCCCCCTATTTTCTTAAATAATGCAAATTTTCTCAGGCTCGTAACTTTTGCTGGGTAAGACTAAACTTGATGAAACTTATATATTTAAAATCATAATTAAAATGCGATTCTTTTGATGTAGCTATTGATATCAAAATTCCATTTTTTAGAGTTTTGGTTACTATTGAGCCGGGTCGCTCCTTACTACAGTTCGTTACCACGAACTGTTTGATAAATCTCTTACTAGGTTGCTAGCTACCACTGCAACCTGGATAATGCATAATACTTCAGTTACTATGAGCTATAGTTTCTATTGTATAAATATCATGATATTGTATTCATTTCTTATGTCATGTATGGTTAAAACCTGTTTCTCTTCTGTTTAGCTCCTTCAGGTGAAACAGTAATTAGTTACTGACTAAGAATGTAACTAACCCGTGCTTATATAATAATTTATCATATTTTTAGTTTAGCTAACATAACAATATTGCATTCACTTTTCACGTCATATACGGTTACTACCTACGATTATGACGTCAATAATCAATCTTGTAGATGAAAATTTTCTAAAAATTTTTTCTAAAAAAAAAATATGTTTTTGCTAAAAACTATTTTTTAAATACAGAAGGTTTCTAAATACGACAATTTCCTTTAAAATGAGTCGTTTAACAGATTTCTATTATGTTCCAGCACTAGCTGCTGAGGAAAAAACGAAAAAACAAACAAACAGAATAAACATACTGTCGATGCGAAATATCGTGACTACATCCACTTATATATTTTTTCAGGCCAATAAATTTTCCTTGTTGTTTAAGCTACTGTAGGTTACCCTTATAGGAGTTTTGGACAAGATAGTTTTAATAGTACGCTTTTTGTATTGGATTAACGACGCTTCTTGACTACTAAGGTCCCTGCGTCGGCCCTGCAGTGCATTCCTGCAGCATGATTCAATCTCTGGATCCCGTATTACCAAGCTAAGGTCAAACCCACTGCGCCACCACAGGACTGTTGCTATTCCTCACGACAGTGGGGAACGAACCTGTACACCTCTCCAGGAGCATTATTATATCAGATTAACGACGCTTCTTGACTACTAAGGTCCCTGCGTCGGCCCTGCTGTGCATTCCTGCAGCATGATTCGATCTCTGGGTCACGTATTACCAAGCTAAGGTCAGATCCACTGCGCCACCACAGGACAGTCATTTAACTTGTAGCCCCTCCCACGGGGACTGTAATAAAAATAGTACGCTTTTTGTTTTGATCTGACACTGTTTCAAAAGTTAGTCGCTGTTTTATTTCTAAGTATGGGATGGGATCGTCTCTTAACAGGTTGCTAGCTTCCGATGCAACCCAGATTAGTATTTTACTCAGACTGTTTCGTGTGCGCATTAGACGCGCGCCTTCCTCGTATTAAGAACAAAACATAAGCTTTGGACTTTAACTAAAGAAAATATAAGTGATTTTTGTTTAAAGCATATTTTGCATATTTGTTTGGTCAAATTTAATTACACTATTAAAAATCATGGAAAATGTGAGTTTATTAGCCCGTCTGGGCTGATAGTTAGGAAGTGAAAAATTAAAAATCAGAATAAGGTACTAATATACAAAAAGGTTTTGGTGACTAATTACAATCACGGCCATTATTGTTTTCAGTAATCTAGCTTAATTAATAATACATAATGTTGAAATTAGAATTTGCTACAGTCTTCCAGGCTGAAATATTTAGAATTGAAGAAGTAACTAAGAGACCTTAGGGGATGTGCATTATATTTTCATTGATAACCAGGTATGCCTCAAGGCTGTTGAAAACATGAAGAGTGGGCAAAAAGTGAGTTGGAATGTTATAAAGCATTAAACAAAGTAGCATGTAATGAAAATCGAATTACTCTGATATGGGCTCTAGGGTACTTTTTAATCACAGGTGATTAAATGGAAAATAATACAGCTAATGCAAGGGCATCACTGACATGCTACAAACTGGAGCGTTTCATCCTTATTTCTCTAAGCTGCTCAGAAGCGACACTAAAGAGATGGATTTGTAAGAGCGTGGAGCAAGATTGGTGCAGAAAAGTAACAAAAGTAACATTAAGTAACAAGTAAACATTAAAAGGCATAGAATAGAATGCGTGTTTTTGGACACGTTCACTCAGCTGACAATATCACAAACATATGTTCTTTATTGCCACCTCCTATACCTCTCATTCCCATTCACGGTTCAGAGTCACAAGCATGTTTTCTCCTTTGTGTTAGCTTCCCACCTTAATGAAACGCAAGTCACTTTATTGTTGAAAATGTTATTAGAAGCTCATTTTTTGTTTAAAAGCAGTTGAAGCACAACATATTACCGAAATAAAAAAAAATCGATTCATAGAAAAGTAAGAGGAGAACAAATTTTACCTTGTCAGATTCAAAATCTTTTTCGTTAAAATACAGGTACATGATTACATATCCTCGATACACACAGTGCATTTCAAAGCGGAATGCACCAGAAGTCTCACCTTGAAGCCTCTTTGTCATGTTGCTGTATCCACGAAACCTCAGAAATACCTTAAATGAAATAGTGTAAGTAACAGAAAAAACAAAATCTAGCAGAAATTTTAAGCGATAAGCACTTTGCTTTACGCAGTATGTTTAAATAAATAAATATTTGATTGCAATTAGAAAAATAAAAAAACTTAAATGAAATTTGAAAAAAAACCTAATTGAAATCGGAATTATTTATTCCGAAATGGCTTTTGTAGTCTTTTATAATAAACATCACAAACCAAATTACGCTATTGTTATAATATTTGTCCCACGGTATTTTATTCAAGGCACTAGCGAAAACGACACGAATAATCTGCTAAACCAGTTAATTCCTTAATGTACAGGCACTAATTTATTCTTCTTCCTGAGCTTTCTCCTTCTTGAGCTTTACTAAAACGAATTATATTAGAAATATTTTCTTTCGTACTTATTACAACGTTGAAAATGAAATGGAAGTTGTAGTGACACCAGACCAGGATTTACCAATAGGCCTACTAGACCCTGCGGCTTTCACTATTCTCAGAGTTTTGAGGGTTTCCCCGAAAATCTTGCAAAAACAAAGCGGCTAAAATGCTTGGGCCTAGAAGCACCATAGCTTTAAATTCAGTCCTGAGTGAAACAAAATATTGAGCTGGCGAGTTATCCGCAATTAATATCATTATATATCAAATATTCAGTTTAATGTTTATTTAATTCTCACCTAACTATAATTTTTTTTTGGAATAAAACATTATTTTGCAATAGCAAATTTTGGAAAACTTGAAAGTAATCAAAAAAAGAAGTTTTCTAAAGAAAAGTAAAGGCCATATTAAACTTATGATCAGAAGAAATCGAAACCTACAATAACTCAAACTCAAAACGATCAGAAATTACCATCAAAGAATAAATGAAACCCAAAACGAACAGAAAGCAAACAAACAATCACAGAAAATAAAAATACAATCAGTTCTAATATAAATGAAACAAATAAATCTTAAAATGAGTGAAATTAAAAGTTGAACATGCAAAGCAAGATTAATACGAACAAAAATCTCTACAAACAGGTAGGTGGTTGGGTCTTGCCTTCTTCTCTCACTGTAAAAGTTAAAAGTTTTTTCTCTCACCTGAAATGGTGGGAGCATAAACTTCACAGGAGACTCATTGGATTCCAAATGAGAAGTTCCAGTGCCTGTTTTAAAGACAAAGTGACCGAAGGGCAACTAACCTCTTCTTTTCACGTCCTATTTTCCCCAAATACGTCCTATATTTATTTTGAGCTGACCATTTGTTCAAAAACTAGTTGAAAGATCACATAACAAGGTCTTCGAGGTTGACACAGCCCACAGAGTCTGGGGGCAGGGGTTGTAAGCTACAGAGCAGGGCAAGTGAGATTCTTAAGGAATGGGTAGTTATGTGAACTTTAGAGGTGGCTCTTTTGATCGGAAATGTAAAGCTCTAGTTCCCATCTAAGAGTCACAAGTGATGGAGGGCAACTGGTTCTCCCTTCCCTTACACCTTCTTTTCCCCAAACGTATCTGGTCGAAATTGTGAAAGAGGCATTTTGTTCACAATAGTCCAAAGAGTATATAACAATGCCTTCAGGGTAGACACAACCCCCCGAGCACAGGGGCAAGGGTTGTAAGTTATGCCTTGGGGCATATAAGTTTTTTATAGAACGGATGGTCGTATAGACATCAGGCGATGCTCATTTAATGGGAAGTCGGAAGTTCTAGTGCCTTTTTTAAGAATCAAGGAGTTTCTAGAATAACATACAGATATTGATTCATATTTATCCTGTATAAACAGGATAAATAAAATCCTGGATAAATAGGGTAATGTTTATCCTGGGTAAATAAGATAAATCATTATCTCATTTAATACAGCCCTCCTAAGAGGGTTAAAATTTAACAGAGTTATAAACTTACTAGCTGTTGGGGTGGCGCTTCGCGCCACCCCAACACCTAGTTAGTGGGGCGCTTGGCGCGCCATTATAGTTGTGTCCCTGAGTCCCACCTGTGAATAGATATATATATATATATATATATATATATATATATATATATATATATATATATATATATATATATATATATATATATATATATATTATATATTTATATATATATATTGCATATAAATAGATTGTCAGGTTTACTGACTCTTGAACATGCAACAAATAATTGTCCATGGGAAAAACAATCCGTATTCAGATCTATACGTCATTATTCTAATGACGTGTCCCTGTGTCCGGGTCGTCATTTATATTCCCTGTGTCCCGGTCGTCATTTGTGTCCCGGTGTCCCAGTTTGTAATTTCTCTTTGATTGTCCCGGTCGTCATTTATATTCCCTGTATCCCGGTCGTGATTTGTGTCCGGGTTTCCCAGTCTGTAATTTCTCTTTGAGGTTCCCGGTCGGGAACCTCAACTTATTTATACACAGACAACTTATTTTTATATATATAGATTGGTAGTATTTCTTTGCCTATCATTCTTCAAAACACATTTGATTAAAATTTTAAGAGAGCTATTTTGTTCAACATTCTTGAAAGGTCCAGTAAATATTTCTTTGGGAATGTCAACCTCCCCAAAGTCTCAGGGCAAGGGCTGTAAGTTAGGCAATTCTTACATTGCTTACATATAGAATATGTTATTGAGAAAGGTATTCATGTTTGAACTTTACTTTCCAAAAAGACAAAGGGTATTCAGGCGAGCCTTTCAGAGGTTGTTGAGGGGAGTTTAGAGCTAAATTAAAACAGTTTATATGCATATGGGTTGTCAAAAGAATATAACTGAGGAACGACTGGGTATATTAATTTGAAACTTTCAAGAAATGATAAGGAAGATGATCAAAAAGCATGCTACTACTACTATGATCACTACCACCAGCACTGCTGCTACCACTACTATCATTACAACCACACTACTGCATTTACAATATTAAGGAAAAATTCAAACTAAATCAAAAGGTGCTATATCCATGTTTATTTATTTCAGCATAGTAGAATGGTCCGGTAACTATGTTTCTATGGATATTGGGTATGCGACCCCTAAAAATTACGTAGTTGGCCCATTATTCTGTAAAACTAAGTGTTGCTTTAAAACTAAATCAAAGGTTTCCAAAAGTTTTCCAAAGAAAAGTAAAGAGCTCCATTAAACCATAAAAGAGTAGAAATAAAGTCAAATAATCTTCCAAGCGTAAAACTACCGCAAATTACCATCAATAGATGAAGGAAACCCTAAACGAAAAGAAATTACACTAAATAACCGAGTCGAACTCAAAACGAGCGAAAATTGGCACGATAGGGCTGACAACCCTCATGCCATCTCAAGACCGGAACAAAATTTTCACTTTATTAAAAAAAAAAACATTTTAAAACTTTTCACTTGTTCCACTTTAATAAATAAGGTATTATTAAAACTTTAAGCAAGAAATATCACTGTATGCATATTAAACTGGCAATCACGGCATTTTTTTCCAAATACGTCACAACTTTAGGGAGTAACTCGTATTTTTCCCATGGTGGTTAAACATCAAGAAGAGGCTCGCTTTTTCTTTTGACAAGTGATAATGAAAATCCATATATAAAAGCCTGCCAAAAAGCCGTGCCGGGACATGATAACGAAGTCCTATATATATATATATATATATATATATATATATATATATATATATATATATATATATATATATATATATATATATATATATATATATATATATATATATATATATATATATATATATATATATATATATATATATATATATATATATATATATATAATTGAAGAAAAATATAATGTATATATAATTGTAGAAGAGTACACGAGTACTGAAAAAAAAGAAAATAAAGAATAATGATATTGTTCATTATTCAGATTTGTCGTACTTTGATCAAATAAAAAAATTTAGTCCAGTAAAGCGATGGAAAAAATGGCCAAACATTTGAATTTCAGCATCAAAAATGTTTTTGGCATCAAAATAATCAGAACTTTCACTCACTAACATATCCGAAAGAAAAAAAGGAGGGAATCTCGAATCTATAGTTCTGCAATATTTTCTGGATTAAAATGGTCGTTTCCTATTCATTCAAGTCTGGGGAGACTTTGAATTAAAAAGCCTAGTACCCCATTTCTACCCTTAGTTAGGGCACAGGGGACTGAGAAATTAGAGTTATAATCTGCTCAGGATTTACACACAAATGAACACCAAATTGCATAAGAAATTGCAAATCTCTTGAAATCGCCAGTTCAGAAATATAACCTTTCCAGGGGAAAGAGGGGGGAAATTTCGAATTTAAGTTTTTGTAGTATCTTTTTAGATTGAAAGGTCTTTTCCAATTAATTCAAGTCCAGGGAGACCGATAACGACATTGGAATCGAAAAAAACTCATCATTCACTACTGCATTTCCACTCAAAGCGGGGTCATAAAGTAAAAAAAAAGTAAAGAGTATGTCATTAGACTTTACAGTTCTACCGGCGGTGCTGATCTCCGTTTCTTGGCCCTTCAGCCAGGAAGTGCAATGGGAGGTTGGGGGCCAACCAGTGCATGGGTTGGGGGCCAAAGCGGGGTCATAGGGGAATGAAAAATCGGAATCTTAATTTGTGCAATATTCGCACTGAAATGCACATAAAAATTTTCAGAAAACTTCGCTTAATAGCACATGCAGAATCGCTTGAAATATGGGGCCAGAACCTTTTCTGTCTGAAAGTCTGAAGGCTGGAAGTGTGAAGACTTTGACTGGAAACTTCTGGCAAACAGTTATATACCCATTAAGACTGATATGCCGCCTGCTCCTGAAAGTCTTCTCAAACTGATTCCCTATAACTGTAAATGTGACCCTGATAGCCTTCGATGGACTTAGCCAGGAAAAAGCTACCTCAACGTTTCTTTAGACCATTATGATCTCAATAACCAATGTTATTATGCCAAATTTTTGTTTTATTCAATAGCATTTTAATCAAAATTAAGTTGTGTAAAGTATGAAAAAGTGGGCAAAAATTAAATGCCTGAAGATCCTACAATGAAGGTCTGGAGACTTGTTCCAGCATAATAAGTACCAATTACGATTCCAAGAGGTGATGGGACTTGCCTCCCAAATCAAATGACGCTTTGCTTTGGTTGCGTCTTAAATCTATATTTATAAAAATAAGTTGTCTGTGTGTGTGTGTGTGTGTGTGTGTGTCGAGTGACGTCATGTTTGTGTGTCGACTGACGTCATGTTTGTAGATTGACGAAATGACACACCGGGACACAAATGACGACCGGGACACCAGGACATCTATATATATATATATATATATATATATATATATATATATATATATATATATATATATATATATATATATATATATATATATATATATATATATATATATCTTCTATATATATAAAAATAAGTTGTCTGTCTGTGGATCTGTGGATCAGGTGACGTCATATTTCTGTGTCGGCTGACGTCATGAAATTAGTTGTCGTCATTTTTGTTATGACGATGCTTAGTATATTGTAAAACACATTAATTTGGTTAATAATATACCATTTAAAACACCAAAATGAACATGCTGGAGTAGTCACTCGGTGAGAGAGGGTGTCAGAACGGAGAATGAAGGTCCAAGGTTCAAATCCTGGTTAGGCTAAAAAAGGTAAAAAACTAAAAACTAAAACAAAAACTGAAAAAACTAAAAAAAAGGCAAAAACTACAAAAAAAACTAAAAACTAATAAAAAAAAAATAAAAAGGCTAAAAAACTAAAAAAACTAAAAAACTAAAAAAAGGTAAAAAACTAAAAAAACTAAAAACTAAAAAAAAACTAAAAAAAGGAAAAAACGGAAAAATAGAAGAGAAAAAGAAAACTAATAAAATTAAGAATAAAAATAAAAAAAATAAAAAAGATAAAAACTAAAAAAAAAGTAAAAAGAAAAAACGAAAAAAAAACTGAAAAAGCTAAAAAAAAGGTAAAAACCAATAAAATACTAAAAAGAAAAAAAGGAAAAAAACTAAAAAAAAATTTCATCTAAAAATCTAAAAAAAAACTAAAAAAGGTAAGAACTAAAAAAGAAAAAATAAATGACGACACTCAAAGAGAAAGCGAACAAAAGGAATGTTCGATTAGCAATCAACAAAGCACCGGGACACAGGGAGTATAAATGACGACCAGGACATAAGTAAAAAAAAAAAACTAAAAAAACTAAAAAGAAGGTAAAAACTACAAAAAAACTAAAAAGAAAAAAAAACTAAAAACTAATAAAAAAACTAAAAAATTAAAAATCTAAATAAACTAAAAAAGAAAAAAAAATAAAAAAGGAAAAAAATAAAGGAGAAAAACAAAACTAAAAAACGAATGTATATACAGACCGGGACACCGGGATACAAATGACGACCGGGACACAGGGAATATAAATGACCATACATAAGCCATAATGACCAGGACATAAGTAAAAAATATAAATGACGACCGGGACACAGGGACACAACTACAACGGGGACGCCGGGGGGCACAGGGGGATATAAATGACGACCGGGACACCGGGACAGGGAATGGTCGATTAGCAATCACCATCAACAAAGCTCAAGGGCAATCATTAGAATCATGAGGTATAGATCTGAATACGGATTGTTTTCCCATGGACCATTATATGTTGCATGTTCAAGAGTCGGTAAACCTGACAATCTATTTATATGCACAGACAATGGGACAGCAAAGAATGTTGTATATTCGCAAGTTTTACGTAGTTAAAAACATACATATAATATATCTATCTATATTCACAGGTGGGACATAGGGACACAACTACAATGGCACGTAACTAATATGGCGCGTAACGACTTACGCGCGCGGGGGGGCTTGGGGGGGGGGGCGAAGCGCCCCCCCCCCCCCCCCAATTAGGTGTTGGGGTGGCGCGAAGCGCCACCCCAACAGCTAGTATATATATATATATAAATAAGTTGTCTGTGTGTCGAGTGACGTCATGTTTGTGTGTCGACTGACGTCATGTTTGTTGATTGACGAAATTACACACCGGGACATCGGGACACAAATGACGACCGGGACACCGGGACATAGGGAATATAAATGACGACCGGGACATTCAAAGAGAAAGCGACCGGGACACAAGGAATGTTCGATTAGCAATCACCATCAACAAGGCACCGGGACAGAAATGACGACCGGGACACAGGGAATATAAATGACACAGACTGGGACACCGGAACACAAATGACAACCGGGACAAAAATGACGACTGGGACACCGGGACACAGGGAATATAAATGACGACCGCGACACTCAAAGAGAAATTACAGACTGGGACATCGGGACACAAATGACGACCGGGACACAGGGAAACAACAACAACGGGGACGCTGGGGGGCACAGGGGGATATATAAATGACGACTGGGACACAGGGAATGTTCGATTAGCAATCACCATCAACAAAGCTCAAGGATAATCATTAGAATAATGAGGTATAGATCTGAATACAGATTGTTTTTACCATGGACAATTATATGTTGCATGTTCAAGAGCCGGTAAACCTGACAATCTATTTATATGCACAGACAATGGGACAGCCAAGAATGTTGTACATTCGCAAGTTTTACGTAGCTAAAAATATATATATATATCTATCTATATTCACAGGTGGGACACAGGGACACAACTACAATGGCGTGTAACTAATATGGCGCGTAACGACTTGCGCACACGGGGGGCTTGGGGGGGCGCGAAGCGCCACCCCAACAGCTAGTAACAAAGAAATAAGTGCGTTGTACTGACCTGAAGTCTTTTCCTGTTTTCTTTGTAATATTATTAGTTCATCATAGCTCTATCGTGAAAAATTCTATCGGAAATTCGTACTACTCTTGACAGCTTCAGGGTTGGATCAACAATCAGAACATGGCAACCGAATATCTTAGGGATACCGATAGAAACAGGTGTCAGTTTGCCCACTTCGATTTCATTTCGGGATGATTTTCCTCACGGAAGATGGTAGACAAATTTAGATTCAAGAATGCAAACTGTGTTTTACATCCAACAGGAAATTTATAATGAATTCTTTCAGGTTTGGAGGATTGTTTTTGTAAATTTTGCTACTTGCTATTCTACGTTATAGCATTCTAATATTGTTTTTGTTTTACCTAAAGGTCAAAACTGACGTTCTCAAGAATGCCCCAAATTAAAATAGAAACTTAGCAGCACTCCTGAGGGAAAGCAGAGAACAATATCTTTTTCGGTCTTCCCGAGCTTGAATTAATAGAACATAACCTTCTAATCCAGAAAATATTGCTGAAACTTGCGTTCAAGATTTTCCTCCCTTTTTGCCCGTTTTTCCTGAAAAACGGGGTATTTCGGTACGCTGATTTTGGCCGATTTTGAATATGTCAATAAGACAATTTTTCTGAACATTTTGCAGCCAAAACATTTTTGTTGCTCAAATTCTGGGTCAAAAACGTATTTTTAACTCACCGAGATAGTCTTGTTCAATATTTACTCATCTTATTCCTCCCGAAGTATTTTATTGACAAAAAGACTTTTACTGAAAACTGCGTTTGAATTACATGGAAAAAGCACAGTCTTAGTTACTATATCAGCATATCTGTACTGTCCTAAATGTTATTAATGACCGTTCTTTGATTTTTATATTTTTTTTTCTTGTCTTTTCATTTCCATAAAATTACTAGCCCTTCAAAACTATCGATCACGTTTAAATCCCAAGAGATTATCAGAAGACTTAACAGGCTACTGTATGTAAAGCTATATGAATAGCATATTTCCGAGTCGATCATTTTCAAACCGGAGCTTCTTCTGGGATTCCTACCGAATGTAGATAAAAACAAAGAAAGAGTAATATAAAACAATGGAAACAACAGTTACAGTAAAGTGCAAGTCCAAATTCTCCAATGAAGTCAAAATGAGCACTAAGCAATATCACCATGTTCGGAATATAAGATTGGCTTAAACTGATAAGGGAAAGAGTAGGAAAAGGAAACGTATAAAAACTAGAATTAAAAGACAACAACTAGATAAACTGTAAAAAAAACACATCTAGCAAAAACTACCACTAAGGAAATAAATTAGCAACAAGATTTACCTCTATGGGAAGGTAGTAATTATCTGATAGCTTATAATCACTTCTGAATGCGTAAGTAAATTCATCGGGGTCCTTTTCATACAAAGGTGATATTTGAAATGACCCGCTAAAACCATAGCCAAGATTTGTGAAATCCGTGTACAGGTTATTTGAAAGAAATGGTGAAGACTTTATTCTTTTGAGTCGATCTCGTAGAAGATATTTGATGTTACGACACCTGTGTATGAAATTTCAACTAAATGATTATTTACGAACAAAAAAGCAACTGTATTAAAATAAAGTACAAAAATAAAGTACATTGTATTAAATAAAGCACAAAAGCGGTTCTAGAGTCATACTAGTCTATTTTTACGCAGAAATAGACATTTTTGTGATAAGCAAGGAAACTACAACAAGGGAAATTGTTACGTCGTTAAAGCAGGTCAGCTGCGAACATGTTCCTTGGTCGTTAAAGTATGTCGTGTGTATAAATGTAACTCTATACCATCAAAAAATATGGTAAATCAAAGTATTTGTCTCAGATTAATGGTGTCTGATGCATCCAATGGTGCATTAGAAATCAGAATTTTCTTTTTTTCTTGAGACGATCATCCATACTTATATTAAGAAGATTCCTTCGTCCTAATATGTAAATATGATTTCCATCCTCTTGCTTTCAAGAAATAGAAGGGATGTGCTCAATACATGTATTGTGCGTAGCACGATACAGGAAAATTCTGATAATTGTATATACTTTCTCCCTCTTGGGTTTTGTAAAACGTTATCCACCAGCTATTTTCAATTGCACATAAGTGTAAAACAACACTCGCGCTCATGTGTGTTAAAGGCAACATAATACTTTAATACCCACTTTTAGACAGAAGAATTATCGTTTCAGTACCAAGGTTCAAAAGTTACTTAAAATAGCTACTTTTCATAGTTACTGTTCGCTAGTTATTTTCACCATAGGTGTTTTTTTCCCTATGAAGAATACAAAATATTAGTAATTCAGTAAATTATTAAGCATTTTTTAAGCCATATTTAATTTCAATAATAATACACTAGGGAAGGACTTGTAGAAGCCGTTTGAATCAGTGTATTTCTTTTGACATATTGATGTTAATAGATTTAGATGTGATTCAGCAAACATTTGAGAGTTAGATTTTTAGGTATAATTTTTATTTACTTTTAAAAGATGATAGATCTGCCTAGAGTAAACGGTGCAAAAGCAGATTATTTGGAAAGACTTAGGAAGAACAGCCTTGACTCTTGGCACGGCAAATTAAATGTATCCATATCTACTGTGAATTATTTAGCCAGGGGAATAAATTTTATGACCTGAACAGATGCTACAGGTAGTTAAAAAGCGAAGCAAAGAACCAGAAGATTTATCTCCGCCATAACTGGAAGGACAATTCTTTTTTTTTCCAAAATATGCATACAAAATACTTTTCTGTTCAGCATACAACAATTGTGATTTTGATGGTTTTCTATAATTTTTATAAGTTTTCATGTAACTTGACAATTTTTCGTTCTTTTTTGTAAAGTCGTGAAACCCAAACACCATAGTCCAACTCAACAAAATCCCATTTACGCAACAGAGGAGGCAAAAGCTTACAAAATGTGCTATTTGTAAGAATAAAAGGGCTAGATAGAGGTCTAAGAACCAGATATCTAATAAAATTTCGACAAGAGACTGGCTCTTATTCTGATTAAACTTGCACTTCTTTGAATGAAGATTTGTTTAATTTTTTTTTTTGTGTGTTAATGCATGAAGGAAGTGTCCACGCTAAAGAATGAGAACTTTGAAGATAAAACATGAATTGCTCATTGGATGGAATAATTTGTCACTGAGAAGAATATGTCGGCAACGATGAGTATTTTTATATTTATTAGAATTGAGTAACTAAAAATGTGCATAGAGATACAAGAATTTTCCCTGAAGTTTCAGTGTTATGCTGGCGGAACCAATTTTGATTTTTTCAGTGCTTTCGTTCTATCACTGTCTTGTCATTTTTTCTTTGTATTTTTGTTATGCCTATGGCATTTAAAGTAGCTAATATCGTCAAATCATATCCTTGATTTTATATTTGGACGATAAGGTAATTTGCATATTCTAATAGCAAAAAACAAACATAAATGTGGATAAAAAAAGGGATAAAACTACTTAAATCAACCACACAAAAAATCAAATACTAAAAGAAAAACACTTACGCAGCTACTACGCAAGGATTTTTGGAATAAGCAAAACTCCTCATAGTAGCGATAGCAGCACTTCTTATTTCTCTATTATCTTCACGAACAACAAAAGAAATAAGTACATCAATTTCAGCAGGAGAGGGACGAGTATACAAAATCCCAGCAAACGCCATTATGCGGAGGTCTGTTGGCTCAGTTGGATCCGTAAAAATAGAGAAACATAGTGGCACAAGCTAAAAAAAAAAAAAAAAAATTCTCAGAAGCTATAGTTAATTCTACTCTTTAAGAACTGTCTTTCAGTCCTAACTAAAGAACTACAAACACGACCTTCCTAAAAAATCGTCGATAAAATTTTTACTTTAAATTTAATTTTCTATTCCAAGGTACCTAAATGAGAAAATAGACGGACAGATAACAGCTTCATGTGCATAAGATAGAGTAATCAAGGATATTAAAAAAAAGAAGAAAAACAATCTGAATTCTCTCTCTAGAGAGGGATTGCGATGGAAGAAGAAAATAAATCAACGAAGATCTATTCCTGGTTTTATTATATCTATACTATGAATATTTTTTTTCACACTGTAACTGTAACGAATTTAACAAGTAATGATACCACTGGTATCCTGCAAATATTGAGGTACTACCATATCATCTATATTATCTAAGTAATTTCATGAGTATTGAATTTAGCAAGTAACAATCCCAACTGCACTCTTTATTTTTACCACTAATATCATGCCACCTAGGCCACTTCATTGATTTTCCTGATTGTCAAAATTAATATTGAGGATCTCTAAATTGTAGATACATTAAAATTTCTTGGGAACCGAAATTATCAAGCAGCTGTCCTGACTTTCAATCCAAAGAGGCCTGACCTGGGTACAAAAGAGCCACTTCCGTTTTGCCGTAAGTTCGGTTAAGAGTAGTTTTCCAACTAAACGCTTAAAGCTCTGAAAGTTTCTACTCATATAGGCTACACATATGTTTTTATGAAGGGTTGTAAAAATGGGAAAATAAAATTACGATGCAACTCAAGATTTTTGGAAACTATGAAAAGACCCTAAGGCTCAACGTATTAGATAATTTAAATTTAGATATAATTTAAAGAATTGATGTATATTTGAAATTAAAGCAATGAACTTTTCTGAACATAATTTTATACCTCATTTGCGAGTTCCTAATTTATTGTACTTTGACAAATTATTTGGTTTTTACAAATTTGTGTCCTAATATACTCTTTTTATTTTCGATAACTAAAACGATATAAAAATCAAAATTTACAATCCATCCGAGAAAAAACGTCTTGGCAGGGTTCTTTCTAAGTTCTGCCTCAATATAAAAAAAAAGAAGACGCTTTAGTACTTAAATTTAAGTACTAAGCATGAATGACTGAAAAAGAAAGAAAGAATAAAAGATATTGCAAGAACAGAGCTCTACTGCAAAAACAGTCTTCTCAATTTTGGCCACAGATACATTTATGGCTTTAATTGACTAATTTTTTCGCTTAAGATATTATAGCATGCTTGACAGCAATGTTTGTGTTAAATATCTAGTTTAGTGTTTTACCCTTTCACTTCACTGAGAAGGATAAAGTGGCAGCCCCTTATTCACTCTTGGAAGCAAAAAGATAAAGTTCGAAAACTTCAAGTATTTGAAACAACTAAAACAGTTTTTGCCAAAACAGTTATTTCTTTTTTAATATAATCTCAGAAAAAAAAACAAAGGCTCATAATCCTTTCCCTTAAATTTTTGCGACCATTATCATTACTATGAAATTTCCTACTCACTATTTAAATGTTTTATACTGAAAAAGGTTGATAACATATATTTAAACGATTGTTCTACCTTTGAACGATGTGGCATTTTTGTTCCAATATTTTTCAATGCATTAAGGCCATAAAACCGCACAGACCCATCTAGCGATTTATCCAAAACAGCTTCCCTTATTGGTTCGAATGTTGTCGGTATTCTTGCATTTCTTAACGCGATCAATGCTGCAACTTGATCCCCAGGATTTGTTGAATCTGTAGAAAAATAAAAAGTTCATGCATGAAGAATATCACTTCATTCCGGATTCCTAAGAGTTTATCAATTTCTGTAGGTAATAGACATCAATAAACTCAATTAAAGGCAGCAAGCACTCCTATATACCTAAGTATCTTCAATCGATCCTGCCTGTCTTCGATTTGCAATAAAATAATCAATAAGGTTAGCCGTCTCACCATCAGGTAAATACAATTTCAAACTATAAACCCTTTTATGGCCCATGAATGCCCACAATTTTATAAGTTGGATTTTTTCTGCCGGATGTTTATTTTTAGATGGCAGCAAAAGAGGAAAATTGTCATGTATTTTCAAATATGGTTTTCGAAATTGATATTTACGTTTTGATATTCGACATCGATATTTGGTCCGATATATCGATATCGAATATCGCCCTACACTAGTTCAGTCCCACATTCCAGGGCTATAATGAAAGACTTTGATAGCTAGGCCACGTTCAACAGATGAAGGATGAATTATTGCTAAAAATTGTGGTTTTTGGCCCTCCATCTGGGGTTGAACGAAAAGCAGATAGTTCTTGCATAGGGTGGGAAGAGATCATAAGATAAGGCATAAAAGGAATTGGAAAGGAATATAAAGGAAATTGGATCTTCATGGGAGAAAGGAAAGTATGAGGCTTCAAACAGACTGCGGTGAAGATGGAGCGCGCGCACACCTGTAGAGGCCTCAGATGTCTTTGCGCTGTAATGAGTTTTTAGTACGCGTATTCGTAATAGCCGTAATAGCAAAGTGAAAAGAAACAGAAACCCTTCCTCGACAAGAGTGTAGACAACTTTGTCTCCTAAGTCTTTGATAGTTCTACTATTAGACCTTCTGCAAAGCCAATTTTGGACCTCCTCCAATCTAGACTAAACCTTTCTGAATGAAAATATGATTAAGCAGGGCGTCCACTTGAAAGAAGTACCTCAAAACCCTTCATTGGGTCCCACCTCTCCCATCAACTTCTCTTAGGCAAAATGAGAGCAAGTCCACAATAGAAAAACTATTACTTTCAAGGAAAAGGGGATGGGGAGAAGATCCTCCTGCATACGTGTCTAATTTATAAACGCTTGTAAGAAACGTGATACTCAGGCATGAAATATTTTACTTGCTTCGATTTATAGCGAATGACAGGTTAAGTCTAGGTTCAATATTTACATAGTGACTAATATTTTGACCAAATAAAAATAAACTCAAAGAAAAAAAAATGAAAAGAATATTCTTTTAGTCATCACTACTTTCCTTATTGACTATAAAGAAAAGAAAGTGAGAGATTAGATCACAAGAGTTAATCTATCATTGTTTGTAAAAGTGATTTAGTAAGTGAACGATGATTTACTAAAAATACCTCGACATGTAGCCTTGTCTTTAGTGCCATGGACATATTAATTTTGGGCAATCAATTTTGAAAAATAATCATTAAAGTAGACATATAAGTGGAGTAGGGTTGTATTTTTATCTCCTGTCGAAGGGGGAAAAAACTGGCCTTTCTGGTTGATTTAAATTTATTCTGTGTCTTTTTTAACTTTTTGATTAAATCATTGTCGCAGGTCATAAATACCTTTAAATAAACTGAGCAGCTTCTGCCCCATTTCATCTTCATATCCAGCACTGCAGCTTCCACTTCCACAAGTAACGTGAATAAGATGTGCTAAGCTATGCCAGAACGACCATTTATTTATTTTATGCTCCTGGCCCTCAGAATCTAGCCATTGGCGATCAAGAAATTCCTAAAATGTGTAGAAGGGTAGCGATTAAAATGCAATTTTATATGATTGGAAATTTTACTAAAGCCAAACACTGGATTTGCCACTGATATGTTCCGCCATCTATTTAAAAACATTTTGATGTAAAAAGAGGTGGCAATAATTTTATTGTAAATACTACAACACAATTCAATGAGCATAGAAGGTGAAACAATTTTAGATAGCGATAGCTTGACAAATTCAATGAGTTACAAAATTTCTCTGGTAAACCGTACAATGTTAATATAACATTGGGTTAGCTTGAAAAACAAAATGGAAAACTGGCTATATAATTTGAAGAGAAGTTAAAAAAACAAACCAATCTGCAAACATGTACATCACTTATACAGAGAACGATTTTTCCAATTTTTTCATTTAAGGTATGTTTTCCAGTTTAGTTAAAAAAGCTGGCCAAAAAAAAATAACAATGTTAAAAATCAAGAAAATAAAAGCTCTTGCTCATTTAAGGAAACGTTTTTTTTTTCCTTTAGCTAATGTCGATAAAGTTGTAAAGAAAGCAAGGATACTTACAGCATATTTTCTAAGCAGAAATTCATTTGGAGTGCGCAGATAATAGGGAAAATAGCTCATAGCCCGCTGGCTATCTAGCCATGTGATAGTGGCGTTGTTTATTGTTTCCATAAGGAATAGTGCCGAGGGGTTTGATCCAGATGTTTGTACAATCTGTATAAATAGTCTTCTGCAACGAAAAATAAATAAAGAATCATTTGGCAATATTTCTAAGAAAATTCAGATAATATTGCAACATTGTAAAGAAAAACTCAACTTGGATTTACTGAAAAAAAGGGGTAAAGAGGACTGGTCCTCAAGAAGAGTCAAATACAAACTCTTTGAGAAACAAGACAAAAAAGAAACAGTTAGAAATAGTGACAAAACCTGGACAGGTAAACCCTGCAGTTGAAAACTATGAATAGATTCCCAGACGTTTCAGTTCGTCCGGGTTGGAAGTTTCAGCTAGCCACCTGGGAATCTTGGGTTCATCTAACAAACCAGCAGCGATTTTTTC
Source organism: Artemia franciscana (assembly GCF_032884065.1). Lineage (NCBI taxonomy): Eukaryota > Metazoa > Arthropoda > Branchiopoda > Anostraca > Artemiidae > Artemia > Artemia franciscana. Next base: position 26,111,867 of record NC_088864.1, read on the forward strand.
TCCTAACTATTTTACTTTTATCGTTAATAGCGAGACAGCAAGAGCAAAATATCAATTCTACACATAGCAAAACAACAATAATATAACGTGGTTGTGAGCAAAGTAACATGGATTTCGTAGCAAACCAATTAAAAAAAGATTTTTTCAATTGAAAGTAAGGAGTAACATTAAGAACTAGAACATACAGATATTATTCCGCATTTGAGGGGGCTGCCTTTTAGTCAAAACACTAACCTTTACGCTAAAATTTTATAGTGCTTTAAAAATAATTCTCATTCCAATTCAACTCCTCGCGCGTTTGAGCAGTAATTCTTAAAAGATTGGGACACAAAAGTCAAAATTGAGCGTAAAGAGTAAGATGCTAAGGAGAGAGTAGCCCACCTTTTATACAGAATACTTTCTGGTTGTTTTAAGTTCTATTTTTATTTCTTACTTTCAGACGAAAAATATTTTATTATTATTTAATTTATGGTTTCTTTTCAAATTGTGTCCAGGCCTAGCTTAGATAAAATGTGAGCTATCAGCCCCATAAGCCCTAAATTTCTTGCTGTTAAGTTGTATATATAAATAATTATAATTTGTAGCGTCCCGCCTTTTCAGTTGTTCTGCTTAAAAATTAAAACTTTGGATTGCTATTAAAATTTCGCATAAAATTTTAAGGTTATTCAAACTTATCAATGAACAGTACTTTCATTGAATAAGTTCTTATCAATATCTTTACCAAAGAATTTCGGTTGGACAGAGAAGGGTAATAATTGTTCATATTGATAGAAATCCTGTGTGACGGTTGTTTTTATACATGGTTGAAGGCATTGTGACCTCTACTATAGGGTTCTCTGATGTTTAAATGAATTGTGTACTTTTGTTTAAATGCTTTGAAACATTGCATGTGCACAGGGGAAAAATATTATTTTTTAAAATTCCAGAAAATAAAGCTCCTGGTAATGCTTATCAGCAACATCCCCCAAATTAATTTCCTGGAGAGGCTCAAGATGTTCCACCTCACATTTTCTGTCTCTCTGCAGATAGGTATGTGAATATAATATTATATTTTATGTAGAAATAGTTTGTTGTAATGGGAGGGACACCTACGTTACCCCCCCCCACATCACCAATAAAAATACTCAGGCCAAAAATATTCCAAGGAATTAAGAAGGTATAGATACCAGGTTCACCCCCCCCCCGTGATTTTCTTAAAGTTCGTTTTATATTTTGCGTAAAAGCTCAATGAGAGTTAGAATATTTTGGAATTAATATGCACTCTGAGGTAACTTAACCACCACCCCCCACTGACAAAATGACCCACCTTCCCTCCTTCATAACAGCTGATGCGCACTTAAATGTCAGTGTAAAAATTGTATAAAATGTGAAGTAAATAAGCTTAGTTAAAAGAAGGTTTAAAATAAATTTAAGAAACATTTTTCTGCAATTCAGTATTACCTCTCTATATTTATCTGAAGGTTCATGAACAGTTAGAAAATTTGGACATTGGAATGCACTTTTCGGGCACCTGTCATACCTCCCCCCTACACTTATACAATGAACAACCATATCTCCTTCGTAGTAACTAAAGCGCAATTATACATAACTAAACATAATTTTATGGAAGATCAAAAGAATCAAGTTAGTTCAATCAACCCTTAAAGTAAATGTGTATATTAACCATTAATCCTGTATGGAATGAAAAAAAAAAAACAATTATCTTCAACTGAATGTAAAGAGCAACATTAAAATTTAGAATGAAAGAAAATTATCACGTATATGAGCATGGTATCGCTCTAATTATGCGACCCTTGTGTTTAAGGAGTCGTTCTTAGAGAACTGGGATAAGATTCAAACTTTAGTGTAAATAGCGAGGTACTGAGAAGGGGAAAACCTCCCTCATATACTTAATAATTTCTATTCGTTTAAGTTTTAATGTTGCTCCTAACTTCCAGTTGCAAAAACTTGTTTTTTAAAATTTAATTTCTTATTTTTTAAACAATTCTAAGAAATCTGGCTCCACTTCTATAGAAAAATCCCTCCTCCTAGCGGATCTATCCTCTAGAAAATTCAATGCTTGTGAAAGTTTACTCAGGACCGTTACCCTTAACATCTCCACGCGTAAAATTTAGTCGGCAAAGAGGAAGTAAGACATATGAAGAATTTCATATAGAAATTCTGGAAAATTCCCAAAGCAAAAGATTTCCTCTGGAAAATTTCATCCCCATGGAAAGTCTTCCCCATGGAAAATCACCCAGCAGAAAATTGGTCTCACCAAACCGAAAAATTTATGCATATTTCCCAATAATAAATACTATAAACTATAAAATAATAAATACTATATACTAAAAAAAAAACAAAAAAAAAACAGCTATGTTCTACTGATTTTCATTAGAAGTGTAATTTTTATTTTTTTTTTAGTTTTCTTTCTATACTCCTCTGAGTACATCTTTTGTATGTAAAGAGGGCATAAATAAATTATTATTACTATTACTATACGTAGACGATGGGCAAATTTTATATCTTAAAAATCTTTCCCCAGGGACTGTGGGGAGTCATTTTATCCCCAAAGGCATAGTTATTTGGCCTTTATACTATGCTGAACCAAATGGCTATCTCAAAATTTTGATGAGACGATTTTGAGAAAAAAGGGTGTGGGAGGGAGCCTGGTGGCCCTCTAATCTTTTTGTTCACTTAAAAAGGGTACTAAAACTTTTAATTTCCGTTTGAAAGAGCCCTCTCACGACATTCTAGGACCACTGGGTCAATACGATCACCCCTGGAAAACAAAAACAAATAAAGATGCATCCGTGATCTTTCTTCTGGCAAAAATACAAATTGTATTTTGATTATGAAATACCATGGTATGAATGATAAAAATCATGTTAAAGTTCTGCACAGGCGATACCCAGTGTCTGAGTATGATGGTGCAATCGATAATATTTTTCGTTGATCCATTACTGCTCTACCAGGCGTAATAGGATGTGTCAGATCCCTGCTGCCACATGCTCGGAATGATAAGATTGTGGGCCAGACAGAAGTTCAGCTTTATCTCTTCCTTTTAATTAAAGGCTCTACATAATTACAAGGCCTAACTGCGAGATCCCATAGACTGGATTCATTTGAAATGCTGGCATTCATACCTTTTAAGAGGATGAGGCAGGCGTGGGGCGGTGCTAAAGAAAGCTCAAAACTTAACCGGATTTAGAATTCGTTCTTCCCTTCTTCATTGGCTTCACACGTAGGGGTGTAACAAATAATGACAGTTAATTTTACATGGTTACCACCTGAGACCCTGGGTGCTACTGCTGCGAACAACAGGAGGGTCTTGCATGTGGCATTGTTCAGCAAAAGGTCAACTCTTTTTAATCCCCAACTACCCCTCACCAAAGTAGTGCACGCTCTTTGCGAATGTCCTCTTCATCATTGCCACGGAGATATATTTCAGCTACTCCAGCTATTGTCACTTTAATTTTTGGTCCAGTTATTTAGCTAAGAGAAGCTTAAAGCCAGGTTGGCTCAGTGTTACAAAATTTGAAGTGGCCGCACCATTATCAACTTTGTCAATGACGTTTAGCGGGAATCATCCTTGGAAGTTCCGAGGTCAAAGAGTGATTTTAGATTATATTTCCGAGGCTGAATGTCTGATTTCATTCAAAGCAACCGGGTGTTTTGGGACGATAGATGTTAACCAGTCTATCCCTGGATGTATTTGGTTCTCTAATGGCTCGTTGGACATCCAGATGTATATGGAAGATTTTATTCATATGCCAATTTGCATGAGAGCTGACTCCTGACGAGTGCCATTGTCTCGAAGAGGAAGGTCCTAACTGTGCAAAAGAAATTCATAATGAAAATTTTCCGAATCGGCTTTTGCACATTGATAATTTAACAAGATAGGAATTACCCTCCTATGAACAATAGAACAAAAATATCTATTAAAATACTGCGAATGACAAAAATTATGCTTATTACCATTTCCAAAGATGATGGCAACGATAAAAATTGAATCCAATCTTATAATACATACCTTACATTTCCATCTAGTCTGATCTTTTGATAAATGTTTCGTAATGACTCCAAATCTAGTCTAGAAGCCAAATTTTGCAACTGGACATAAGTATCACCATTTAAAAAATTTTCCTCTTCTGGAAGTATATTTTCACTTTGACTAATAACAGCCAAGCCGTCATATATCTAGAAAAAGTGATAGGTTTTGTAGACAATGGCACGCTTATTGGTTCAACATATATACTATCTTTATAGACGAGCAAAAAATGTGTATTTATTTATGTATGTATGTAAATATTTTTTATCAAAAACGACACCATATTTTTTCGGGAAAATTGGCACCCTGAGATATTTTGGCCTAAAGAAACGATCTAGATAGGTCAGAAGTTTCAGAAAATTCGTTAAGAGCCATAATTTCGAAAACAAGAATTATGTGTGTGACGTCTTTTTTATATACACCAGTTTTGCAATGAAATTGTCACACTTGTGTTGAAAAATTAAATAAATAAATATATATATATATATATATATATATATATATATATATATATATATATATATATATATATATATATATATATATATATATATATATATATATATATATATATATATATATATATATATATATATATATATATATATTATATATATATAATATATATACATATATATACATATATATATATATATATATATATATATATATATATATATACTAGCTGTTGGGGTGGCGCTTCGCGCCACCCCAACACCTAGTTGGTGGGGGCGCTTCGCGCCCCCCCCAAGCCCCCCCGCGCGCGTAAGTCGTTACGCGCCATAATAGTTACGCGCCATTGTAGTTGTGTCCCTATGTCCCACCTGTGAATATAGATATATATATATATATATGGTTTTAACTACGTAAAACTTGCGAATATACAACATTCTTTGCTGTCCCATTGTCTTTGCATATAAATAGATTGTCAGGTTTACCGACTCTTGAACATGCAACATATAATGGTCCATGGGAAAACAATCTGTATTCAGATCTATACCTCATGATTCTAATGATTGCCCTTGAGCTTTGTTGATGGTGATTGCTAATCGACCATTCCCTGTCCCGGTGTCCCGGTCGTCATTTACATCCCCCTGTTTCCCCCGGTGTCCCCGTTGTAGTTGTGTCCCTGTGTCCCGGTCGTCATTTATATTCCCTGTGTCCCGGGTCCCGGTCATCATTTGTATCCCGGTGTCCCGGTCTGTATATACATTCGTTTTTTAGTTTTGTTTTTCTCCTTTATTTTTTTCCTTTTTTTTTCTTTTTTAGCTTATTTAGATTTTTAGATTTTTTAGTTTTTTTTATTAGTTTTTAGTTTTTATTTCTTTTTAGTTTTTTTGTCCCGGTCGTCATTTATATCCCCCTGTTTCCCCCGGTGTCCCCGTTGTAGTTGTGTCCCTGTGTCCCGGTCGTTATTTATATTCCCTGTGTCCCGGTCGTCATTTGTATCCCGGTGTACCGGTCTGTATATACATTCGTTTTTTAGTTTTGTTTTTCTCCTTTATTTTTTTCCTTTTTTTTTCTTTTTTAGTTTATTTAGATTTTTAGATTTTTTAGTTTTTTTATTAGTTTTTAGTTTTTTTTTCTTTTTAGTTTTTTTGTAGTTTTTACCTTCTTTTTAGTTTTGTTAATTTTTTTTTTTACTTGTGTCCTGGTCGTCATTTATACTCCCTGTGTCCCGGTGCTTTGTTGATTGCTAATCGAACATTCCTTTTGTCCTGGTCGCTTTCTCTTTGAGTGTCGTCATTTATTTTTTTCTTTTTTAGTTCTTTTAGTTTTTACCTTTTTTAGTTTTTTTTTAGTTTTTAGTTTTTTTAGTTTTTTACCTTTTTTTAGTTTTTTTATTTTTTTTAGTTTTTTAGCTTTTTTATTTTTTTTATTAGTTTTTAGTTTTTTTGTAGTTTTTGCCTTTTTTTTAGTTTTTTTAGTTTTTTAGCTTTTTTATTAGTTTTTAGTTTTTTTTGTAGTTTTTGCCTTTTTTTAGTTTTTTTAGTTTTTTAGCTTTTTTATTTTTTTTATTAGTTTTTAGTTTTTTTTGTAGTTTTTGCCTTTTTTTAGTTTTTTCAGTTTTGACGTCACCTGATCCAGTTTTTTCAGGTGACGTCACCTGATCCACGATCCACAGATCCACAGACAACTTATTTTTATATATATAGATAGTTTTTTTTTTTTTACTTATGTCCTGGTCGTCATTTATACTCCCTGTGTCCCGGTGCTTTGTTGATTGCTAATCGAACATTCCTTTTGTCCTGGTCGCTTTCTCTTTGAGTGTCGTCATTTATTAGTTTTTTCCTTTTTTTTTAGTTTTTTATTGGTTTTTACCTTTATTTTAGCTTATTTTTCAGTTTTTTCCTTTTTTTTAGTTTTTTTTTATTTTTTTTAGTTTTTTACCTTTTTTTAGTTTTTTTAGTTTTTTTAGTTTTTTAGCTTTTTTACTTTTTTTATTAGTTTTTAGTTTTTTTTTGTAGTTTTTGCCTTTTTTTAGTTTTTTCAGTTTTTTTTTTAGTTTTTTATTGGTTTTTACCTTTATAGTTTTTTTAGTTTTTTAGCTTTTTTATTTTTTTTATTAGTTTTTAGTTTTTTTTGTAGTTTTTGCCTTTTTTTAGTTTTTTCAGTTTTGACGTCACCTAATCCAGTTTTTTCAGGTGACGTCACCTGACACATCCATCCATCCATCCACAGACAGACAACTTATTTTTATATATATAGATATATATATATATATATATATATATATATATATATATATATATATATATATATATATATATATATATATATATATATATATATGTATATATATATATATATATATATATATATATATATATATATATATATATATATATATATATATATATATATGTATATGTACTATCATTATAAACGAGTAATAGTAATATATATGTGTATTTTATCTCAAAAACGGCTCCATATTTTTTCGGAAAAATTGGCCTCCTGGGATATTCTGGACTAAAAAAAACGTTCTAAATAGGTCATAAGTTTGAGAATATTCGTGAAAAGTCTTAATTTTAGAAAAAAAATTATGGGAGTGACATCATTTTTATATACTGATATATTTTATATTGCAATGACGTTTTCACACTTATCACACATATGTGGAAAAATTGAAGGTTTTCATGTATGGAGAATTTTATATAAAATTGCTTAAAGAGCAAAATACTAATGATTAAAAAACTATTTGCATATATCAAACAGTACGTGGTAACCAACTGTAGTAAGGAGCGACCCGGCTCTTTAGTAGCCAAAACTCTAAAAAACGGAATTTTTATAACAATAGTTACATCAAAAGAATCGCATTTTAATGCTGATTTAAATAAATAAGTTTCATTAAGTTTAGACTTACCCATCAAAAGTTACGAGCCTGAGGAAATAGCCCCTTAAAAGTCATATAATCTTAACGAAAATCACAGCATCAGATTCATCGTATCAGAGAACCCTACAATAGAAGTTTCAAGCTCCTATCTACAAAAATGTGGAATTTTGCATTTTTTGCCACAAGACAGATCACAGATGCGTGTTTATTGGTTTGTTTTTTTTTTCTTTCTCCAAAGGTGATCGCATCGACCCAGTGGTCCTAGAATGTCGTGTGAGGGCTCATTCTAACGAAAATTGAAAGTTCTAGTGCCCTTTTTAAGTGGCAAAAATTGGAGGGCACCTAGGCCCCCTCCCACGCTCATTTTTCCCAAAGTCACCGGATCAAAATTCTGAAATAGCCATTTTATTCAGAATAGTCGAAAAACCCAATAACTATGTCTTTGGGGACGACTTACTCCCCAACCGTCCCCGTGGGAGGGGCTGCAAGTTACAAACTTTGACCGGTGTTTACAGATAGTAATGGTTATTGGGAAGTGTACAGACGCTTTCGGGGAGATTTTTTGGTTGGAAGAGGGATTAAGAAGAGGGGGTCATGCGGGGGGAACTTTCCATGGAGGAATTTGTCACGGGGGAAGAAAGTTTCCATCAAGGGGGCGCAGAATTTTTAGCATAATTTTAAAGAGCAATGAAAAAGTAAATATGTAAAATTCTTTTCAACTGAAAGTTAGGAGCAGCATTAGAACTTAAAACGAACAGAAATAATTACGCATATGAGGGGTTCACCTCCTCCTATTACCTCGCTCTTTACGAAAAAAGCAATTTTATTAATTTCAACTATTTATTCTACGACCTTTGTGATTCAGGGGTGAATTGGGACAAAATTTAAGCTTTAGTGTAAAGAGCGAGGTATTGATGAGGGGGTGAACCCCCTCATATTCGTAATAAAAACATACGAATATAGAACTTCGTTACAAAATTTATTTCGTAAGTCACGTATATTTTTACTAATAAAAATGTTCGTAAAAAATTAAAAGTTCTATTTGCCTATTTAAATAACCAAAAAATTGGAGGGTAACTAGGCCTACTCCCCCGCTCCTTTTTTCTCAAATTTCGTCCGATCAAAACTATGAGAAAGCCATTTAGCCATAAAAATAAATTAATATACAAATTTCGTTTTAATTATTCATGTGCGGAGAGCCAAAATCAAAACATGAATTAATTCAAAAACGTTCAGAAATTAAAGAAAAAACGAGTTTTATTAACTGAAAGTAAGGAGCGATATTAAAACTTAAAACGAACAGAAATTACTCCGTATTTGAAAGGGGCTGTTCCCTCCTCAACACTCGGATTTTTACACTAAAGTTTTTTACTGTTGTAAAAAGAAGAGTTGAGAGAAAGAGTCAACCTTTAGCGCAAAGAGCGGGACGTTGAGGAGGGAACAGCACCTTTCATATACGGAATAATTTCTGTTTATTCTAAGTTTTAATGTCGCTTCTTACTTTCGGTGAAAAACTTTGTTTGTTTATTTAATTATAATCTTAGATCGTACAGATTGCGGTAAATTGGCCATTATTTATTTCTTTTATTGTGATTTTATATACCTGAAGTCTTGTCTTTTACTTTTTATGCCTTTATATAAATTGGAAAAAAAAAACTCCAAAATTAAAATAGTGTAAGAACTTATACTAGAAGTCTTCCACCCCAATTATTAGGGGTTGTTTCTGATAATTTAAAGAAAATGAAAAAAGAAAAAGAAATTTTTTTCCTTTTCGGAAAAAATACGAAATTTTTTTTCAAAGATAGTTTTAACAGATATGCCTTTTGTGGTGAACTACCGGAAAATCTAAGGCTTAGAATATATACCGTTTCAAAAAATCACGTTCGGATCAACTCTGACCATCCCTAGCAGCTTCCATGTTTAAAAGTAGATCCTTCGGATTAGAAGAAATCTACTTTTTAGTAACAAAGGCCATGTAAAAAAGATATATAAGTATCATAGTTTCAGAATTATCGAAAATAGTATAGAAGTTTATATAAAAGCAAAAACAGAGCTTCTCTGACGCGCATAGGAAAACAAATAGAATATAGTTCTTTATAAGGATTAGATAAAAAAACAAGTTTTTTTTTAACTGCAAATAAGGAGCGACATTAAAACTTAAACAAACAGAAATTATTCCGTATATGAAAGGGGTTGTCCCCTCCTCAACGCCCCGCTGTTTACGCTAAAGTTTGACTCTTGTCACAACTCTACTTTTTAAAACAATGAAAAACTTTAGCGTAAAGAGCGAGGCATTGAGGAGGGGACAACCCCTTTCATATCTGAAACAATTTCTGTTCGTTTTAAGTTTTAATTTCGCTCCTTACTTGTAGTTAAAAAAAACTTCTTTTTTTATTTAATTTCTGAACGCTTTTGAATTAATGCATGTTTTGATTTGGCACATGAATAAATAAAACAAAATTTGCATATTAGTTTTTTTGTTAAATGGCTTTCTCATTGTTTTGATCGGACGATTTTGGTAAAAAAGGGGCAGTGGAGGAGGTTTAGTTGCCCTCCAAATTTTGGTTACTTAAAAATGTAACTAGATTTTTCTATTTCTTACGAACGTTTTTGTTAGTAATAAACATACGTACCTTACGAATTAACTTACATAACGAAATTCTATATTTGTATATTTTCATTACGTATATGAGGAGGTTCGCCCCCTCGTCAATACCTCGCTCTTTACACTAAAGCTTGAATTTTGTCCCAAATCTTGAAGAATGACCCCTGAATCACAAAGGCCGTAGAATAAATAGTTGAAATTACTAAAAATACTTTAGCGTAAAGAGCAATGTTTTGTGGAGGAGACGAGCCCCCTTATGTACATAATATTTTATGTTCGTTTAAATGCTGCTCATTCCTTCCAGTGAAAAAAATTACTTATTTTCTCAGTTTTTTTAAATAATGCTAGAGAATCCTGCGCCCCCTTCATGGCAATTCTCTTCCCTCATGATAAATTCCTCCATGGAAAGATCCTCCCACGTAACCCCTCTTCCTCATCCATCCCCACCCCAACACGAAAAAGTCCCCCTGAAAACATCCGTAAACTTCATAATAACCATTACTATATGTAAACAATGGTCAAAGTTTGTAACTTGCAGCCCCTTCCCTGGGGACTGTGGGGGATTAAGTCGTCCCGAAAGACACGACTAAGCTGAACAGAATGGCTATCTCAAAATTTTGATCTGGTGACTTCGAGGAAAAAATGTGTGTGGGAGGGGGCCAAGGTGCCCTCCAATTTTTTCGTCACTGAAAAAGGGCACTAGAGCTTTTTATTTCTGTTAGAATGAGTCCTCTCGCGACATTCTAGGACCACTGGGTCGATACGATCACCCCTGGGGGGAAAAACTAACAAATAAACACGCATCCGTGATCTGTCTTCTGGCAAAAAAAATATAAAATTTCGCATTTTTGTAGATAGGAGCTTGACACTTCAGCAGCAGAGTTCTCTGATACGCTGAATCTGATGGTGTGATTTCCATTAAGATTCTACGATTTTTAGGGGGTGTTTTCTATTTCTAAAATCAGGCAAATTTTCTCAACTTTTGATGGGTAAGACTAAACTCAATGAAACTGATATATTTAAAATCAGCATTAAAATGCAATTCTTTTGATGTAACTATTTGTATCGAAATTCAATTTTTTAGAGTTTTGGTTACTATTTAGATGGGTCGCTCCTTACTACAGTTCGTTACCACGAACTGTTTGATATGAAATCTACTGACGGTGACGGTATAATGAGAAACACCAGGTGTCTGTTGCACAGCGCCACGCGATTATTTCCAAAATTAAATTTTGGTGATTGGATTGACTACCAATTATATAGGCAGATATAAAAAGACTAATCAAACACGGTAAATGAATTCACTAATGATACTGACCACCTGAACTACTTACCAATGCAAAGGGAGGATCTTGTCCTATAAAAAGCTGACTAAGAATGCAAGAAAAGCGGATTTTTTTTTTCTTAAGTTCCAGGGTATTTGCTAGCCATTCCTATGTTTCTCAAGCACAGACTGGCGCAAATATACATTTTACATAATTTTCCATCGCTGTATGGAATTTTCCGCTGGTGTCCCAAGAAATTTTTCCAGGAAAAAATCAACTTGAAGAAAAATCAGGCAGAAGGATGGAAAATTCCAGGTATGTCCCACTCCCTTGCTCGTGTCTTAGGCCTTTCATCTGGTGCTATAAAGCCTTAAAAATGTCTGGGCTCATATTTATAACTATTTACTTCGAGCAGGTTACTTATTCTGAATTGTCAGTAAGACATCTAAATTTGACGATAGATGAATGACAAGTACAAATTGGCTTTTTTTGTCTTTACTTGACATACTAGGTTCGTACTAAAAATTTAAATACTATGCTATTTTTGCAATTATTACTGAGATTGTGAACTAGCAAAAAAAAATTTCTTACCAGTTTCTGAAGCTTCTGCTGCTCAACGCCAGTAAGTGTGGTGAAGTAAGTATCTTCTGTTTCAGTTTGATCAAAACTCTCGGTAACTCCTGGTAGACTTCTAGTGAAAGTAAATCGTAAACTTTCCTTGATACCTAATGAAATGCTCTCTTGCTTTACGGAACCAATTTCTCGAACTTCTACAAGTCTGAATTTACCACTAAAAGACAAAAACAAAAGAAAATGAGTAAGCTTGTCGGTAAGAATAACATATTTAAAAATTCTTCCAGCTTTGGGGGAGGGCTAGCCTAATGGACATTTGATATCAAACTCCAACTATCGGTTTCCAGAGCCTCCTGAAGATAATAATGTCATTGAAAATGCACTTAACAATCCTAGTGCTTAAAACTCTTTTTTGTCTGTTGTGAAAATTCTCCAAACCAGGGTTTATACTATGATGGTGGCCATAGAGATTCGTCTCTTGTGGCTCCTTACATGAAAGTTAAACTCAGTATATCTTGCATCATTGCATAAAAACATGTTTTCTAAACTAATTTCTAAAACCAGTCCCTCACTTACGAATATTAGCATGAATGTTGTCCATAGTTTCAGAAAGAAGAGAAAGATTAAGTACTGTGAAGGCTGATAAAAGTAAAATTGTATTGCAGTTTTTCAACAAAAGATCCCCCTATAAGCCCCCTTTCCCCTTGATTTAAAAGTCTGAGACAATTTAGAAGCTTAAGAACAACATTCAGCTGGTAGAACATCGTTTTTATGATTAAAGACTTTCATTTCATTCGATTCACCATTTCATGCTTGGTGTACCTATAGTTTTTTCTAATATGTATTTTAACAGTTTCTTTTGTGTACGTTTGGATCTATTAACGAATTAAATAAAAAAAAACTATTTTTTTTAACTGAAAGTAAGGAGCGACCTTAAAACTTAAAACGAACAGAAATTACTTCGTGTATGAAATGGGTTGTCCCCTCCGCAATCCCTTGCTCTTTACGCTAAAGTTTGACTCTTTGCCACAATTCTACTTTTTAAAACAATTAAAAACTTTAGCGTAAAGAGCGTGGGACTGCGGAGGGGACAACCCATTTCATATACGGAGTAATTTCTGTCCGTTTTAAGTTTTAATGTCGCTCCTTACTTTCAGTTAAAAAAACTAGTTTTTTTTTATTTAATTTCTGAACGTTTTTGAATTAATGCATGTTTGATTTTGGCTCTCCGCACATAAATTATTGAAATGAAATTAGTATATTAATTTTCTTTTTTGGCTAAATGGCTTTCTCTTAGTTTTGATCAGACGATTTTGAGAAATAAGGGGTGGGGAAGGAGGCCTAGCTGCCCTCCAATTTTTCGGTTACTTAAAAAGGCTACTAGAACTTTTAATATTCAACGAACGTTTTTATTAGTAAAAAATATACGTAACTTAAGAATTAACTTACGTAACAAACTTTTATATTCTTATATTTTTATTATGTGTACGAGGGGGTTTGTACCCTCGTTAATACCTCTCTCTTTACACTAAATCGTAAGTTTTGTCCCAATTCTTTAAGAATGACCCCTGAATCAAAAAGGCCGTAGAATAAATAGTTGAAATCACTAAAAATATTTTAGCATAAAGAGCGAGGTATTTATCTCCTCCTAAATACCCCGCTCTTTATGCTAAAGTATTTTTAGAACCCCTCATATGCGTAATAATCTCTGTTCGTTTTAAATTTCAATGCTATTCCTTACTTTCATTTGAAAAAACGTTTTCATGTTTATTTTTTCATTGTTTTTTTATAGTAATGCTAGAAAATCCTGCGCCCTTTTCATTGAATTCTTCTTCCCCCATGACATATTCCTCAAAGGAAAGATCCTCCCACAAAGCCCTCTCCCATCAACCCCACCCCCCCCCAAACCAAAAAATCCCCATGAAAACGTCTGTACACTTCCCAATAACCATTATTATATGTAAACATTGGTCAAAGTTTGTAACCTGCAGCCCCTCCCTCAGGGATTGTAGGGGAGTAAGTCATTCCCAAAGACATAGTTATTATGGTTTTCGACTATGCTGAACAAAATGGCTATCTTAAAATTTTAATCTGTTGACTTTTGGAAAAAAATGAGCATGGGAGGGGGCCTATTTGCCCTCCAATTTTTTGGTCACTTAAAAAGGACACTAGAACTTTTCATTTCCGTTAGAATAAGCCCTCTCGTGACATTCTAGGACCACTTGGTCGATAAGATGACCCCTGGGGAAAAAAAACAAAAAAAAAACAAATAAACACGCACCCGTGATTTGTCTTCTGGTAAGAAATACAAAATTCCACATTTTTTAGATAGGAGCTTGAAATTTTTGCTATAGAGTTCTCTGATATACCGAATGCGATAGTGTGATTTTCGTTAAGATTCTATGACTTTTAGGAGATGTTTCCCCCTTTTTTCCAAAATAGGACAAATTTTCTCAGGCTCGTAACTTTTGATGACAAAGACTAAATTAATTGAAACTTATATATTTAGAATCAGCGTAAAAATTCGATTCTTTTGATGTATCTTTTAGCATCAAAATTCCGTTTTTTAGAATTTTGTTTACTATTGAGCCGGGTCGCCCCTTACTACAGTTCCTTACCACGAACTGTTTGAAAAGAAAATAATTCGGTATTTCGGGGCTTCTGACATTATTACTCCTTTGCGGAAGTTAGGCTCAAAATTGAAAAAGGATTATATTTTTTCTCTGGGCCCCTTCCACCTCTTAGTTCGTTTATTTTCCCGTTAGTTTTCACCTGTTTTCGCTTTATAGTTGTGTTATCTCTTAGCAGTTCTTTCGTTAGTTGAGTTATGGTTGTGGTATATATGTTTTATCGCTCGTATAGTTGTGTTATTTTCAAATTATACTCCATAATAGAGAGGCTCCGAACACCCAGCATTGTATGTTAAGCTCTTGATTTGACGTTTTTTAAAACGTGACCACATTCGTCCTGCGCCCTTTTCATTGAATTTTTTCCCCCATGGCATATTTCTCCAAGGAAAGATCCTCCCACATAGCCCCCTCCCTCAACCCTACCCCCAAAACCAAAAAAAATCCCCCTGAAAACGTCTGTACACTTCCCAATAACCATTATTATATGTAAACACTGGTTGAAGTTTGTAACTTGCAACCCCTCCCCCAGGGACTGTGGGGGAGTAAGTCATCCCCAAAAACATAGTTATTATGATTTTCGACTATGCTAAACAAAATGGCTATCTCAAAATTTTGATCCGTTGACTTTGGGAAAAAAATGAGCGTGGGAGGGGGCCTAGATGCCCTCCAATTTTTTTGGTCACTTAAAAAGGGCACTAGAACTTTTAATTTCCGTTAGAATGAGCCCTCTTGCGACATTCTAGGACCACTTGGTCGATACGATGACCCCTGGGAAAAAAAAAAACAAAAAAAAAAAAAACAAATAAACACGCACCCGTGATTTGTCTTCTGGCAAAAAATGCAAAATTCCACATTTTTGTAAATAGGAGCTTGAAACTTCTACAGTAGGGTTCTCTAATACGCTGAATCTGATGGTGTCATTTTCGTTAAGATCCTACGACTTTTAGGGGGTGTTTCCCCCTATTTTCCTAAATAAGGCAAATTTTCTCAGGCTCGTAACTTTTGATGGCTAAGACTAAACTTGATGAAACTTATATATTTAAAATCAGCATTAAAATGCGATTCTTTTGATGTAGTTATTGATATCAAAATTCAATTTTTTAGAGTTTTGGTTCCTATTGAGCCGGATCGTTACCACGAACTGTTTGAAACAAGAGCTAAAAGCTCATATGGCACTTGTGAAAGTCGAAAGAGCCAAGAGCTAAAAGCTCATTTAACATGAGCTCTAGCAAAATTGTTTCTCTCCCTTCAGCCCCCAGATGATCGAATCGAGGTAAAGGACTATTATCAATTCAATTTGTGCAGGTCCCTGATACGCCTATCAATTTACATCCACCTAGCATGTCCAGAAGCACCGAACTCACCAAAGCACTGGGTTCCCTCCCTAATTCCCCCAAAGAGAGCGGATCCAGTATGGTTACGTCAATCACGTATCTAAGACATGTGCTTATTCTTCCCACCAAGTTTCATCCCGATCTCTCCACTCTAAGAGTTTTCCAAGATTTCTGGTTTCTTCCTCCATCTCCCCCCAGTGTCACCTAATCTGTTCAGAATTTAAAATAAGAGCTCTAAGACATGAGTTCCTTCTAAATATCAAATTTCATTAAGATTCGGTCACCCGTTCGCAAAATAAAAATACCTCAATTTTTCTATTTTTTCCAAATGAACAACCCCCCCCAATTCCCCCAAAGAGAGCGGATTCAGTCCAGTTATGTCAATCACTTATCTAGGACTTGTGCTTATTCTTCCCACCAAGTTTCATCCCGATCTCGCCACTCTAAGCGTTTTCTAAGATTTCCCATTTTCTCCCCCAACTCCCAGCGATATCACCGTATACGATCGAGATTTAAAATAAGAGCTCTGAGACACGAGGTCCTTCTAAATAACAAATTTCATTAAGATCTGATCATCCATTTGTAAGTTAAAAATAACTCATTTTTAAAGTAAACAAATATAAGTAAACAAGTAAACAAATATACGTTAATATCAGAAAAAAAGGAAACTAAAAAATATATTAATCGCAAAAATCACAAGATTTTAACATGCTGGGAGATTCAGTTATGATTAGTATTGAATAATTCTGCAATGTATTTTCCACCAGAATAATGACTATGGAGCAATACTAGAGAGACAGCCGGGGGGGGGGGGGGAGGGTCAAGTCTTCAGTCAAATCTGATGGAGTTTATTTCTTTGGGCAGCAAGCTAGGTTTGAATATATCTGACTGTTTTGTTAACATCATCAAACTTTGCATCATTATCCATGTTAATTTTCTCCCTAGAAGTTTTGTCACAAAATACCTTTTCTCCTGCAATACCCAAAACTTTATTTGTTATTTTTTTTTTTTTTTTTTTTTTTTTACTGTGTTCAACTACTTTGTGGTCAAAATGGAGGGAAAGGTAGTTTGAAAAAAAATCCACGATTTTCGTAATATTTTCCTCTTTGAAGAAACATTTCAGGTTCCAAACAATAATATTGCTCAGATGATCAACATTCTCCATAATGAACACCTTGTTTTTTAGATGTTCAGTCTCCGACAAATATGTGAAGAAAATCTACTATTTTAATATAAATTTATTTATGACAATACATTTACACACACACACACACACACATATATATATATATATATATATATATATATATATATATATATATATATATATATATATATATATATATATATATATATATATATATATATATATAGCGTTTTTCTCACAGTTACTTCGTTATGCAAGGATTTGTAGTAATTATATTGATTTTAAAAATAGATGTAAAATCTTAAGCCAAAAATTGATATCAAGAGGTTTTTCTGCAAATAAATTAACTTGGCAAAAAAAAAATTTTAAAAAATTTAGTTTTCATTATAACGAACTTTTAAATAAATATCAAAAGAATTATCTAGAAATACTTAAAGAAATTTTTAACTAATTTCGGAGGTTCGAGAAATGTTGTCACAGCGCCATTTATTTTGAATTGTGTTTCTAATTGAGCGGATTTTTTAAAAAATTAGCCACATGGTAAAGATGAATTCTATAATTGTTTAGTTCATTCAGGTTTTTTGCAATGTGTTAATATTTGTGATTTGGTAAAATTTATAATATTTAGTTTACCTATTGTTGCTAAAGGGAGGGATATATTAACAGGATAAGCTTGTTTTGGTTTTACTTGGTTGTTTTACATTTGCTGTTTTTTTTTCATAGGCATGTATTTTGGGGGTGATACCTGACGCGGGGATGCCATGGATATTCTGTGGTAGCCACAACACTGTGCTGGGTAGAGAATTTAGAGTGGCGAAACCCTATATAGGCCAGTGTATTCTCCTGATGAGCCCTTATGTTGGGTGTTGCCTCTGAATTATTTGTCTATGTTATTTTTTCTATTGTTCGGTAAATGACGACTTATACTTATTGACGACATGACTGCCTGTCCATGGATTATTCTTTATGGTTGATTGTGTATGGCTATGCTGTTTGACCTATGTGATTGTATGGATGAGTAGGGTTAAGGCCTCATTCAAGTGCTGGTCTATATTAGTCACTAATTTAGGAAAACAGTCTTCCTTTTCTCCTTCTGTCTCTTTTTTTTTTTTTTTTTTTTTTTTTTTTTTTTTGTGTTTGTGCTGTAGCATTGGTGGTTTCTCTTTTCATGATGTATATATATATATATATATATATATATATATATATAAAAAAAAATATATATATATATATATATATATATACATATATATATATATATATATATATATATATATATATATATATATATATATATATATATATATATATATATATATATATATATATATATCTATATATATAAAAATAAGTTGTCTGTGTGTGGATCTGTGGATCAGGTGACGTCACCTGAAAAAACTGGATCAGGTGACGTCAAAACTGAAAAAACTAAAAAAAGGCAAAAACTACAAAAAAAACTAAAAACTAATAAACAAAATAAAAAAGCTAAAAAACTAAAAAAACTAAAAAAAGGCAAAAACTACAAAAAAAACTAAAAACTAATAAAAAAGCTAAAAAACTAAAAAAACTAAAAAAAGGCAAAAACTACAAAAAAAACTAAAAACTAATAAAAAAATAAAAAAGCTAAAAAACTAAAAAAGCTAAAAAAACTAAAAAAAGGTAAAAAACTAAAAAACTAACTACAAAAAAAACTAAAAACTAATAAAAAAAATAAAAAAGCTAAAAAACTAAAAAAACTAAAAAAAGGCAAAAACTACAAAAAAACTAAAAACTAATAAAAAAGCTAAAAAACTAAAAAACTAAAAAAAGGCAAAAACTACAAAAAAAACTAAAAACTAATAAAAAAATAAAAAAGCTAAAAAACTAAAAAAACTAAAAAAACTAAAAAAAGGTAAAAAACTAAAAAAAAACTAAAAAAAAGGAAAAAACTGAAAAATAAGCTAAAATAAAGGTAAAAACCAATAAAAAACTAAAAAAAAAAAAACTGAAAAAACTAAAAAAAGGCAAAAACTACAAAAAAAAACTAAAAACTAATAAAAAAAGTAAAAAAGCTAAAAAACTAAAAAAACTAAAAAAACTAAAAAAAGGTAAAAAACTAAAATAAATAAAAAATAAAAAAAAAACTAAAAAAAAGGAAAAAACTGAAAAATAAGCTAAAATAAAGGTACAAACCAATAAAAAACTAAAAAGAAAAAAAGGAAAAAACTAAAAAAAATTTTCATCTAAAAAACTAAAAAAAACTAAAAAAGGTAAAAACTAAAAGAACTAAAAAAGAAAAAACTTAATGACGACACTCAAAGAGAAAGCGACCAGGACAAAAGGAATGTTCGATTAGCAATCAACAAAGCACCGGGACACAGGGAGTATAAATGACGACCAGGACATAAGTAAAAAAAAAAACTAACAAAACTAAAAAGAAGGTAAAAACTACAAAAAAACTAAAAAGAAAAAAAAACTAAAAACTAATAAAAAAACTAAAAAATCTAAAAATCTAAATAAACTAAAAAAGAAAAAAAAGGAAAAAAATAAAGGAGAAAAACAAAACTAAAAAACTAATGTATATACAGACCGGGACACCGGGATACAAATGACGACCGGGACACAGGGAATATAAATGACGACCGGGACACAGGGACACAACTACAACGGGGACACCGGGGGAAACAGGGGGATATAAATGACGACCGGGACACCGGGACAGGGAATGGTCGATTAGCAATCACCATCAACAAAGCTCAAGGGCAATCATTAGAATCATGAGGTATAGATCTGAATACAGATTGTTTTCCCATGGACCATTATATGTTGCATGTTCAAGAGTCGGTAAACCTGACAATCTATTTATATGCAAATACAATGGGACAGCAAAGAATGTTGTATATTCGCAAGTTTTACGTAGTTAAACTTGTTACGTAGTTAAACGTAGGCTCTCAATAGTCTTTAACGAACCATGATGTCGCTAGAGTTTAATTTCCGATTTTAGTTCTCTAAAATTTCAAGGAAGCTCAATTGTAAGGCGAAAGATGGAAGGTGGATTCCCCAGGAGTGCTGTTTTTCCACGACTACTTTCCTAAAAATAAAGAAATCTATGACGAAATGGATCATTTTGGCATTTCAAATCTCTCTTGAGCAAGTCTAAAGAGATCATTTTCCAGCGTAACTTTTTCAGGGGTGACCCTTTTCAATGCATTGCATGCAAAAGCTGAAGTTTATCGTAGAGACCGGAGGCAGTTGAGGCCTGACTCTTTAACATTAAAGGTGAAAAGAAATTAAATAAAAAAACATTTTTTCGAATGAAAGTAAAGAGCGATACTAAAACTTAAAAGTCGCAGGAATTATCCTGTGTATGAGGAGGGCTACCTTTTCATCTGCCCTTCACCTCTTTACAGTAGAACTTGAATTTTTTCCATCGCTCCAAAAACGAGTGTTCGTACAGAAGAGCAGTTTGATGCATCTTAATCCATTTTTAAACAATTCCTCAAGAAATTCTTAGTCAGTGTGGCCCGAGGACTTAGTCATTCGCGTTTGCTTTCATCGATGAAATTTTTAGTTTAAGTGTTTTGAAAGGCAATCGGTAAATAAATATCTGAAATTATCAATTGGCTATAATTTTTGCACTGAAATTACTTTCAGGTAATCGAGTAATCAATCTTTAAATTTTAGGTTAAAGAGTGGTGGCTGGAGAGGGTAGCAATCCCCCTCTTATGCAAGATAATTTCTGCTCCATGAATTTTAATTTTGCTCTTTGCTTTTATTGGGAAACTAGTTTTTTAATCTAATTAAACTTGGATGTCACTTTCAATGTCTAAATAGCCGGTCAACCATTATTTTTATTACCTGAGTATTCTTGATTCAAATGCTTTGTATTTTTCTTTACTTCATTCTCGTTTCAAATCTATTGTATAGATATAACGTAAAAACAAAAGCGTCAACATACCTTACAATGTTTTCAACTGTGGTCCCTTGAGGCTGAAAAAGTTGCAGAGCAATGCTACTTTTGACTTCTATCAATATCAAACTCTGGTAATCCGAATCTGCAAAACTGTAGATTACTTCATTTGTTTCATAAATAGACTCCTAGAAAATGTAATTGTTAAATGTCTGCGTTAACAGTTTTATTCCCCAGCCTGTCAGAGACAACCAAATATCCTCATCTGGATCAAACAGCAATTTACTTTTATCTCTCTCTCTCTCTCTCTCTCTCTCTTTCTCTATTTTCCTCTATTTCTCTATGTCTATTTTGGTCTATTATTCAGTCCTTTTCACTCATTTCTCTAACCATTTTATTTCTTTGTACTTCATTGAAAAAAGTTTTCCCAAAAAAGAGTTTTTCAAAGAAAAGCAAAGAACCAGATTAAAAGATAAAACAAGATTATTCAAACTTAGAAAAAACAGAACTTATTATGGACAAATGAAAGAAACCCAAAAACGAGCTGAAATCAAAATAAAAAATCATGTCAATCTGAAAAACGAACAGAAATTGTGACAAATATGGATAGGCCTACCACCTCTTTAAGCCCTCGTAAGGCCAGGGCACGATTGGCACTTGAAAGAAAATGATTTGCAGTGTGTTTTAATTTGTCATAGAACAAACAACAATACAGGAATAATATGAAATCACAAGGCTAACCATGGCTTACAGATAAAAGCCAGTTTTGGTAATTCTTAGTCGTTTTAAGTTACAAAGGCTAACAATCATTACAGCGCCAAGCCCCCTGAGGCCTACCTAGCTGTCCACACTCTTCTCCACCCCAGTAAATTCAAAGATTCACTATTTCTCCCTCCTAAGGAATTCCAACTTCTTTAAATCCTTCCCTCCTTAGCCCCTTCAAACCCAGTTCGGTAACAACCTTCTTTTCTTTTAGCCCTAGATATATGGTCGAAAAGAACAACGCTGGGCGATCTGTGTACATCATATGTACATTGTGAATACAGATATCATTTTTTTAAACGGATCTTTTTATGTTCTAATTTGTTGTTAAATTTTAGTTTGAAAATAAATTCATGCAAGGTCACTAAAATAAAGTTTCATTTTGTTGTAATAAAAATCAGACTTCATGATGCAACGAGAACATTTTCCTTAATTTTGGTTTTAATGGATGTTCATTTGGCCCTTTTTAATTGCCTTGAAGTTATCAAGCCGACCAGTGATACAACTAAAATAGAATTTTTCACACTTTGAAGTGAGCAACCAAATTTTCATTCCATGATTATCGTCCTTATTAAGGTCATCTTGGTCCAGTCTTCTTACAATGAAAATATGATGCTTATTGGAAGAAATTGATTTTTGGCCCATTTTGGGATGTTACTAATCATTACAACCCAATCTGTTCAAACTATATTCTTCTCTTAGGTCGGTTTTGACCTGTACATATACCCAATAAATTGCAAGCCGAGCAAAGAGAAGAATTATTTTGGCCTTCACAGGTCGATACTAAAAATTATTTTCAATACTTTTTGCCTTTACTGAGGTTTTCTTTGTCCCTGTCTACATCACTTAGTTTGCCAAAAGGGGAAACCAAATTTGTTGGTCCAATTCAGATGTCACACATTAATGCAAGGAAATTACAAAACACGTTCGTTTTCATTAGGGTCTACTTGACCCTGTCAACATGCCCTGAAAGTTCCAAGGCTGTCACAGAAGGAAAAGTTTTGGGCTCATTTTCAGGCATCAAGAGTTTTTGTAATTTATAAATTATGCGTGCTTTCTCTATATATAATTATGTATCAGGCACTATAAGAGGGACATAGAAAAATATTGTGCCTAGCTTTTGACGTTCTGAATGGGTAAAACCCTTTTTTTCAAATTTTTTGTCTTCGTGGAGGTTCTCTTGAGCCTGTTCTATGCAAATTTAAAGGTGCCCAGGAAGTTCGTATCTGAGGTGTTTCAAATCTGCGGTCATATGAAACTGACTTTAGCCCTCTTTTGGTGCCCAATCGGCCAAACACATCTTTTAACCCTATATTCCATTCGTCCCCTAATATTTCAGGCCCCTAATATTTCCTATTTCTGTAGAAAAATAATATGTAATCGCCTTAGCTAGGAAACAATCCTTGACAGCTTCAATCCAATCGAACAAAGTAGTTTGACCCCTTTTTTGTGCCGTACTGCCGTTGTCAGAGCGGAGGGCGTTAACCTCTACACAAGAATTTGCTTGAACACTACAGTTCAAATAGCACAGGGATTTCAAGTTAAAGCTCTTCAGCTGATCAGAAAAAAGTTTCGGCCCTTTTATAGTCCTTATCGATGGGAAGGATTATTTTTTCTATTTTTGTCTTGTGCATAGGAGTCCTGTTGGCCTAAAGAGTTAAGGATATAATTTTTAAGCTGACTAAAATAAGGAGTTCTGGCCCTTTTTGGGCATCATTTTTTCGAGGGACTCTGAGCTAAACCAGACTTTTTTTTCTTATAATTAGCCTCCGTTTAACCCGATGACTTCCAGCTGCAAGATTCAAACTTAACATGGAAAACAAAATTTTTGGCATATCAATGGCCCCCTAACACCCTCCCCACTTCAAAGAAATATGATCCTTAAAATTTCCCAGACAATCGAAAAAAATGTTTTTTGGCTGGTTTTGGGCGAAACTTTTGAAAGACACCTGTATTCCTAAACGAAACTTCGTCCTTAATCGTTTAGGGCTCATTTGGCCAGGGTTCATTGTCAAAGTTTCAAGCCATTCAGAAAAAAAAGTTTGTTGACAATTTTTAGGCCCCCATTTTCAGGCTGATTATTTTTCTGCTTCAGGAGAAAGAAGACCTTAATTAGAATCTCCATGGCCCAGGAATTTGGTATAAAAGTTTCAGACCAATTGAAAAAAATGGAACCATTTTTGGGGGAGGGGTCAGTACCCCCAAACTATTTATTCTGTTAAAAAGGGTTTCCTTTCCTCAAGTACTTAAAAGCATCAGCATCAATCGTTTAGAATAAAAATCTTTTGATCCTTTTCGGGAGGGGGGGGTGCATTTTTTTTCTTTTACCTAGTACTTTGGTGTCCTCTTAGTCCAAGGATTCTAAGATGTATGTTGTGAGCCAACAAAATGATAATTCTGGCCCTCTAGGGGTACTATTTCTTGGAGGAATTGTTCCCAATCCTTCGTTTTACATTATCCCTTCCTTGCGCTCAAGGACCTGGGCTGTTAGTTTCAAACTGATCTCGACCAACAAGCTTTTGCGTGATTTCTGGGTCCCCTAACACCATTTCTCTCTCCCTAAATGTTTGGTCTCTTAGTACGATCGAAGTGGTCTGGAAAAATATGAAGCATAGGCTCAAACTGGCTCCTTAGCATAGGTTACGCTAGAGTGTTGCCTCTGATAGGCCCAGCTGAAATACTATTTTTCTTTTTTTGTATTCCCGTATTTCACCCTGGAACCACTTCTAATAAATGGAAAATGCACATTGTATGACGTGTACTTTTCGAGATTGGTATAAGTGTACAATAAATTTCCTACTGGACTGGTGAAAATGGTTTTGGGTTCTTTAGAAATTTCGTCATTAGAATATATAAAAAAAATACTTTTTTTAACTGAAAGCAGGGAGCAACTTTAAAACTTAAATCGAGCGCAAATTATTCCGGGCTGCCCTCTCCTCAATCTCTCGCTCGTTACTGTAATATTGTTAGGGCTAAAAAAAACTTATTATTCCAAACAAATTTTTGAAAACAAGTTTTTAAAAATATTAAACAAATTTTTAAAAAATTGAATTTTTTAAAAACAAGTTTGTTATGGAAAGGCAGTGTGGTCTTTGTCGCTATTAAACTTCTTTTTCCAACTCAACGGCCCTTAGGTTTCAGCTGTGCCTTAGGTTTCGACCAAGGAATTGAGAAGGAGTCACCACCCCCCATATACGGAATAACTCCTGTTTGTTTTAAGTTTTAATCTTACTCCTTACTTTCAGTTGAAAAATTGTAATTTCTGATCGTTTTTTTAAATCATGCACTGGCCTAACCAGGGAATGATATGGGCTACCCATAAGCAATATAATTGTATATATTAATAATCCAAAATGATTGATAATGTCCTGCTTTTTCACTTTTACTGCTTAAAAATTAAAATATTGGATTGCCATTTAAATTTAGGAAAAAATGAAATTTTCAATGAACAATGGTTTTGTTGTATGCGGAAAAGGGTATTATTTTTTATTTGTTTTTCCATAAAGAAATTCCCTGGCGAGGCATAAGAAAACCTACCTCACCTCTCCCACCTCTATCCCGGTAGGTGTATGAATTCGATTATTTATGTAACATAGAAACAGATTGTTGCAATGGAATGGCCAATAATTCTTCCACCCCCTCCTAAAACTAGAAATAAACGCGTAGACTAAAATATTCACAGGAATCAAGAGGAATTTTAAATCAATTTGTCCCTCCTCCCTTTTCTCCAAAACTTATTCAATATCCATCTGAAGACTCGGTGAAAGTTGGAAAATTGGGGCATTAAAAGGCACCCTTTGAGGCGGTCTGGCCCCTTCCCTCGGCCTAAAAAATAACCTACCACCCTTCATCTTAATAGCTAGTGCACTTCTCCGCATCACTGTGTTTAGTTTTATGAAATATTAAGCAAATCAGTATTGTTAAATGAAGCTCTAAATTAAATAGTGGGAACTTTTTTATGCAACGAGAAAGGAGATATCACCACGCAGCACTCTTATTCAGGCTTAGTCCAAATAATATGAAAAAAAACTTCGTTTTCTTAAAGAGTTAAAGAGGCTGCGTCCCAAAGTCGAACCTTAAAACGTACAGGAATTAGGAGAGGCAGAAGGGGGGCTGCCGCCCCCCAAACCCCCCGTTTTTAAAGACTCTTTTGTACAGGTTTTTACTCGCTCTTGGCTTCGGAAAGGCCCTCTTTTAATTAACAAAAAATTGAAATGAATGAATAATGGAATACTTCGAAAAATGTTAAACACAAGAGGACAGGAGAACCATTGCGCCGAAACTAGTAATTAGTAACAATGAAGTCCCCCCACAACAAAAAACCTGTACAAAAGTCTTTAAAAGCGGGGAGTTTGGGGGGCGGCAGCCCCCCTTCTGCCTCTCCTAATTCCTGTACGTTTTTAGGTTCGACTTTGGGACGCAGCCTCTTTAACTCCTTAAGAAAACGAAGTTTTTTTCATATTATTTCTGTACGTTTTTCTACAATCCATGGTGGATGTAATTTAATAATTCCTGTACTCCTCGTACAGGAATTAGGACTGCCTCTCCTAATTCCTGTACGTTTTAAGGTTCGACTTTGGGACGCAGCCTCTTTAACTCCTTAAGAAAACGAAGTTTTTTTCATATTTCGTGAAAAAAAAAACCGCCCGATAAGGGACTTGAACCCTTGACCTTAGGATTAAAAGTCCCACGCTCTATCGACTGAGCTAACCAGGCATGTTTGAAGTCGAAATACCTGCATGTGTATAAATATAACTTTTAAATAACGTTTAAGAATTTCAAAAATTAACATTGGCTCTAATGGGGAAATAGGTTTTTCTAAGGTAGAAAATCGGGGGGTTAAGATTCTCCGACGAAACTTTCCAGGAAAATTACTCGGAGAATTCTGCGTCGAATGAGTCTTCGTACACCCAGATCCGATGTCAGCTGTGACCTGTAGGCGTGGCGAAAAAAAAAAGAACATGAACATTATGTGGCTATGTGTGGTTTCTGGAAAACAGGGAAGGAGTTATCGGATCGAGCTGAAATTTCGCGGATAAGCTCCTGGGCCCTAGGGGATCTTAACTTGTGAATTTCAGCCCGAACGGACAACGTTAAAGGGGGGGGGGTTGGGGAACCGAAACTTTCGGCCAGATTTTCCCCATGAAGGAAAAGTCGGAGGGAGATGAAATTTGGCAGGTTTCTTAGTTGGAACTAGGGCTACGATATGCATTCCTCCTAATCCCTCTGCGACCACTGGAACCGAAGATCGCTTAACATTGTCGTGGTTCGCCTCTTTAAAGAGGCACGAGTATGCCTCCTTGATGAAGGGAGAATAGATATTAATTCCATTCCCTTCCTTATACCTCATTCTATATTTGACCATTCAGGTGTTGAAATACATTTTTTTAGGCGTTTGCCTTTCCCCGCCCCCACCTAAAAAGGACCAACCACCATTCCTATAGCTGTTAGCTGATACGCAATTATACATTACTAAAAATGATTTCATAAAAAAATAACTGTACCAACTTAGTTAAATTAAGCATTAAAATTAATTAAGTCCAATATTAAGCCCAAATTACTCATTTATCTTGTATGCACTACATTACTTTTCAGGAACAGATGTTTCGCCGCGTGATATAACTTCCTCTGCAGCTGGAAAGCTCAATATATTGTTTCTTTATATTTTGAAATTAATTGGCTACCTTAGAATTCTCAATCGATTTCAACTTGGTCCTTTTTGGGGCAAAAACACAGATTGATGCAAAAAATGGTAGAAAACACGATTTTCCTGTGCCAAGATCTTTTGGTCAATTAAGAAGAACATTAAAACTTTAAATTTTCGTCCGAATGAACCCTCTCCTGATCTTCTAGGACCATTTGTTCAAAACAATCTCCCCTGGAAAAAGAATACAACAAACAAAAGAACACCCAACCTTAATCCTTCTTGTAGCAAAAAAAAAAAAATGCAAAATTTCATATTTTTCCAGATAGGAGCCTGAAATCTCTACAGTAAGGTTCTCAGATAATCCAATGGTGTGCTTTTCATTATGACAACTTAAACTTTTTTGGGCTGTTTCCCCCCTTTTTAAAAAATCCGGCAAATTTTCCCAGGCTCGTAACTTTTGGTGAGTAACATTAAACTAAATCAATTCTTCATATGTGGAATCAGCATAAAAGCCCATTCTTTTGGTGTATTATTTTTTTTCAAAATTTCTTTTTTCTATATTTTTTGCTACTATTGGCCAGAGTCGCTGCTCACTTACAGTTCGTTGCCACAATTGTGTAATATCTAGAATTATAATTAGTTTCATTACTTTGAAGTAAAAAGCCTGGTCTAATTCTTTAGAAAAGTAGAATTATGTCCTTGAATAAATAAAGTCAGAAGCTGTCTAGAATAAATTTTTAGTCATTACAAGTAAAACTCACAGTCTTTAATAGACAGGACACTTTACCACTCAGCTATGTTGATATATTGTTTAGGTATCACTTTAAAGTCTGGATTTAAATATATCTGTATGCATTTCTCCTTTTGTCACTAAAAGTCTGTGAAAAAGAATTAAATTGCATAAGCTTATTGTTTATGTTTTTAATTAATTAGCTGCAATTTTTATGTAATATGATTCTATGTTTATAGGTTTTCTTAATATATAATTAGTTTCGCTTTTATCAATAATCAAATATCTTAAACCTGGTCCTTTATGCGATTAAATAAAAAAAAACAATTGTTTTAACTGCAAATAAGGAGCGACATTAAAACTTAAAACGAACAGAAATTATTCCGTATATGAAAGGGGTTGTCCCCTCCTCAACGCCTCACTCTTTACGCTAAAGTTTTATTCTTTCTCACAACTCCACTTTTTAAAACAATAAAAAACTTTAGTGTAAAGAGCGAGGCGTTGAGGAGGGAACAACCCCTTTCATATACGGAATAATTTCTGTTCGTTTTAAGTTTTAATGTTTTTGGGAACAAATTAGCGTGGGAGGGGGCCAAGGTGCCCTCTGATTTTCTCGCTCACTTAAAAAGAGCACTAGAACTTTTAATTTCCGTTATAATGAACCCTCTGGCGATATTCTAAGATCACTGGGTCGGTACAATCACCCTTGGAAAAAAAACAAACAAACAAATAAACACGCATCCGTGATCTGTCTTCTGGCAAAAAATACAAAATTCCACAATTTTGTAGATAGGAGCTTGAAACTTCTACAGTAGGGTTCTCTAATACGCTGAATCTGAATGGTGTGATTTTCGTTAAGATTATATGACTTTTAGTGGTTTAGTATTTTCTAAAATAAGGCAAATTTTCCCAGGCTCGCAACTTTTGATGGGTTAGACTAAACTTGATGAAACTTATATTAAAATCAGCATTAAAATTCGATTCTTTTTATATAACTATTGGTATCAAAATTCCGTTTTTTAGAGTTTCGGTTACTATTGAGCCGGGTCGCTCCTTACTACAGTTCGTTACTACGAACTGTTTGATGATATTTGAAAACATGTTTGAAACGGTGTAAATATGTCGAACAGAAAGGGTCAAAAATGAATCTGATTTGTATAATGGTCGTAATTGTCATTAAATTTTTCATATACATCACCATATGGCTAAATCCTCTAATTTAACGATAGGTCTCGTCAAAACTCGTCACATAAGAAACCAGAAAAGAAGGAATTAATTCTTGTATATTTTAATATAGCTGATTATCTTCCCTAAAATGAGATTGGTAAGCCACTAATAATGAATACCTGTTGTTCAAAAGGACATCCAAAAGTTCCCCATAAACGAAATTGATTTTTAGGAAAGTCATTGCATGTAGATGTAAGGACGTGTTTAACTAAAATGCCAGAGCTTCGGACAAATGTTGCTTCACAGGTGCCAAATATATGTTGCTGTAAATAAATACATAGAAGTATGGTTAAAATAAGTAAAACCAATGAATAAAATACAACATAATTATTAGAGATACACTGGTTCGGAAATACATACACTATTCGGACATGTAATAGCGGAAGACACTCGTTCACAATAAGGATTAATAGTTAAGATTAAAAAAAAAGACCGACGCTTTTATTTCTGATACAGGATTATATTAATAAAAATCAGCGTCTGTCTTTTTTTCAAGTTTTTTGGAAAAGCTGTCTAAGAAATTCTTTCAAATAAATAGCTTTTGCTTTTTTTTGTCAGTAAGGATTCAAAGGAAAATGCATTAATTTATCATCCTTAATGAACCATAATTTCAGCCTAATTAATTTTTCCATTCCTGTTTTATCAGCTTCTGAAACACTTTACTGTACAGTACATATAAAACTTATTACTACTTGTATTATATTCGGGCCAAATTATAATCATACTTGTGGATAAAATCAAAATTGCGCAAAACTTCAGCGCCAGTTATGATAACCGTTCATAACTTCTCAAGTTGAGATTTGAGACTACAGATCGAACACAAGATTGAAGTAATAATTTTTTAAACTAGAAAAGATAGAAGCTTGCAATAGCAGATCATATATCTGTAAGAATAATCTGGAAATAAAACTAAGATACAGTGTTAATAGAGAATAGATATAGGTTGCAGCTTTGGTAACGAAAATGTTCTCTATTGTTGAAAATTTGATCTGCGTAAGCCACTAGTTGTGTTCTTTTTTCATAACTATTCCTATATAAAATCAGTAGGAACACAAAATGCTGTTTGATTGCTTACTTTTTGATAAGCGACTAGAGGATATGTGTCCAAAATCGTTATGAAAAAGCCCATACCTTCAAAATATACGGTTATCTGATAGTTAAGACTATAGAAGAGAGAGCAACTAGAAGACACAAATTTTAAAAATTAGCTGAATAAAAATTCAAAATTATTTAAGTGAGAATTTGAATTGAAAAGCAGTCTCCGCGCGAATGTGAAGGCACAAATGTGAATTTTCATTCCCGATTTTTCTTTCTTCTTTTGTTTACTTTTTTTGTCATTCTTGCATGAATAGATGATAATCAAGGATTCGGATACTGATAATCTGATAACCAGACGAACAGATAATTAGCTGCTGAGGGAAATCAGTGGATCATTCTGTGAAGGAAGGGTGTGACTAAGGCCTCAATAGTTCATTTTCAGGCATAGTTTTCAATGAAAAGAAATTAAAATCAACATGGAGAAAAGTGGACATTACAGGGATGAGAACTCCCATCTTGTTTCAAAAGTATCTATAGTGTAAAAAACAAAATCACACTGATACGCCTACTTGTATAAAGGGGGGAAGGGTGGGGGGACTTTTTCACGAGCAATATTTGACAGATGACCAGTTCCGTATCTAGGATTTTTTTTTCGAGGTGTGTTTTACACGATGATTTTTTTGGTGGGGGAGGGGTTTTTACACAAAAAACGTCAAAAAACGTACAATTTTTGTTAGATCCATTTTCCTTACGTTTTTTACGAGTCAGACAAACATTTGGAGGGGGGTCCAAACAACCTACCTCCCCCCTGAATACAGCCTTGCCAATGACCCCCCCCTTTTCAATTCTAAAATTTTGAAATTGCAACCTGATAAATTAATTTTGGCATTTTAAACCCCCTCTCTACCACCCCCAATAGAAATTTAAGGGATGCACCCTCTTCAAAGAATATTTTCATTTTCGAAGTACAGTTGGAGAAATTAAACTTAAAGTGGGTACTTGAGTAAGGATTACCTTGAAACACAATATTCAAAATGGATATACTAGATTTTTAACGCTACATTTTTTCATATGACAAGTGTTTTTAGCTACTATATGTTTTTCAAATCTTTTCTTTGAGTTTAAAATTTGATTTTATCCGAGAAGCTAATCAAAATATTATTTTGGCAAAGATAAGGTGACTTCCTAACGTTAAAAAGATAGCCAATGGTTGTGTTTTCTTATAACTATCTATACATATGTACAATCAGTAGAAATTTAAAAAACTTTTTAGTTGCCTTGTTTTCTTTAGCTACTATATACATACGTCAAAAGTCTCATTTAGAATTAGCTTCAATTATTATAAATCTAAAAAGCTTTCTTCGCAATTGACACAGATGATTGGTCAAAACATTCTACCCATTCGACAAGCCAGAATCACAATAAAATCTCTCAGAATATATTAAAAAAAGAAAAAAAATATCAGCTAAGGCAATAATCATTCTCAAGTATAGGTTCGATAAGGTTAGATCGAGAGACTGATTGAAACTAAATTTGCATTGAGACTGAAAGAGAGTATTGGGCTGTACAGACTAAATATTACCAAACATCTGTACAAATATAATAGTATAGCCTAGTACTATGTTGTTTTCTTATGAGAGAGATAGCAGTAAAATTTCTTGAGAATTTTTTGCTGAATAGATCCCTAAGTGCAGTGCCATCTATTCATTCATTGTAATGATATAGGTAGTATTGCGCAATACTGTAAAATTATGCTCCTGTGAAGTATTTTTCACAAAATAAGAAATTCCATTTTTCGCAAAATAAAGTTCTGATTTCGAAGAAAAATAGTATTTTGTTCTGAAAGCAACCAAACAGTGACAACACTTTCCTAGCGATTAAATAGCAAATAATATTCTTTTTTTCAAGTCATGATTTTCCAAGCTAACTAAGCGTTTTGCAAATTATGCTTTAACTATGGGATTTTTCGGAAAGTTTTTTTTTCTGGCGGTTCAATAGTAAAAAACTAAATAGTTTCATGAAAATTTTCTCTTATTTTGGGAGTTTAGCGCAACTACATCCCGGGTATGGCCTTGCTACAATTTGTGAAATAAACTTAAGAAAGGGAGTAATAGAATATATTCCCAAGTTTCTGCAGTAATTACAATACAAGAATATACACTGCATCGTCAACGGAGTCCAACAAAGTTTTTCAAGAAAGGGTTGGGAAGGATCCTTTTGCCAGAGAAACTTTAAATTTTTCACAAAAATAAAAAGATGTTGCAATTTTTCATGTTCTTTAGTTTTCCAGGAGAGGCCGGATGAACTCGCTCATCCACTCTCATAGGAGCCCAACTAAAATACATGCAAAAGTGGGATAATGAGGGTTCAGGAACGAAGTAGACCAAATCCATTTCGTTAACATTTCCAAAGCAGAGCTATTCCAACAACGCTTCAACCCTATATTTTTCAATGCAGTCATGAGGTCAGTCTTAATCTTAGCACCGACTAATAAGTCTTAGCGGAACCCTCTTGTTTCATGTAAAAAAAAATAATCCAGATGCCTCTGACTTTGTTCTAATTTATCGTCTTTATCTTTTAACAGAAACTTGTCATTCTTCTCATTACAAATTTGTCTTGGTATTGTTTAATCGTCTTATAAATTTATGATAAAAGAAATGACTTCAATCTACTCATTTAACTTAAGAATCTTATAAATGGTTCAGTGTTCAAGGCTCAGTGTATAAATGAGAATATTATAAACAAACTTCCAGAACTGATCTTATAACATAAGAATAAACACATTCGCTGAGGTTTTAATTTTGTGTTGTAACATCAGTGCTGGAAGTTTTTTTATAATGTGAATAGTTCTTATTTATTTTTTTTTCTTCGTGTGTTTAGTTGTCGTATTTTTTTGTGTGTTATTTTTTAGAGAGATTTTATTTTGTTTTTTTCCCATCTTTTCATTTTTTCCGTTGAGAAACGTTTCTGGATGTGGGGCCAAAATATTTGGAATATTTTTTAATTAAAGATTTGTTTTGTTTTTATTTTTTGTTCACTGCTTCATTGAAATTAAAACCTCTTTTTTCCTTGCTTAATTTCTTGTAAATGGAAAAGCAGTGGGGTCTAAGAAATTATTTACTCTGCTACTTTAAACACAAACATAAGAAAAAGCAGATCAATATAAATTAAAAAATTGTTTTGCTGACCTTTCCAATTTTTACAAACGTTTGTCTTACTTACCTCCATAATTTTGCCATAATCTGGACCTACAAGGCTGGAGCTTTCTAATTGAAATACAGAAGATATACCTTTCTTGAGGTTTTTCGACCAGAGAGAGTCATCACTGTGAAAGGACAAATTTTGGAACTAAAAGATACGAAAGAGTTCATTATTAGCGTAATTATAAGAGAAGGGGCATTTAAAAAGAGATCAAATATTCAGAAAAAAGTTTTGGAAAAAAAAGAACTGTCAAGAAAAGCTACTATAACACTCTCGGAGAGTAATAGCAAGTGATATTTAAAATCGTGTTTAGTCGCATGATTTATTATAGGTGGTCCTTTAATATTATCAAAGGGCAGATTCAATCTCAGAAAAAAATATGTGAGATAATGAGCCTGCCACCGTTTTATGTCTAGAGTTCGCTTTACAGAGCGAAGCTTGGTTCCCTGGTACTAAACTTCATTAACAGAAGAAATGAAGTCAAATA
The DNA here is from genome assembly GCF_032884065.1 of Artemia franciscana. Taxonomy (NCBI): domain Eukaryota; kingdom Metazoa; phylum Arthropoda; class Branchiopoda; order Anostraca; family Artemiidae; genus Artemia; species Artemia franciscana. The sequence continues at coordinate 26,145,769 of NC_088864.1, forward strand.
ATTCAAACTTAAAACAGTGCCTGATTAATGATTAATGAATCAATCTTTTTTCATTTACAAACTAGGTAAAGAAGAGACTAAGGGAATTTTACCAAAAATGTGATTTTTAGGCACTTGGCACTCTACATTTTCCAATCGGCATTGCTAAGGGTATGTCGTTTGTCAAACTCCATGGCATTCATTATTAGCAACCTGAAACTAGAGTAATTTCTTCTAACCTCTGAACTTGCCAGGAGTGCCGATTGGAAAGAAAGAATTGATCCATAGGGTTTGAAAAACACCTTCCCCGTTAAAAAAAAAAAAAAAAAAAAAAATCAAAAAATAGTTAACAAGTTTTTTCTTGTATGAACCAAGTAATGGGGTAGACATTTCCCGGGGGTACGCTGGGCACTATTTTTTTTGTCTAAAATTCAATTCACAGAACAAAGCTCGATCCTCTGGTACCGTATTTCTTAAATTAAATATTTTGTCAAAAATAATCCCAAGATATCTTTTTCAATCAATCAATCAATCAATTTATTGATACTAAAAGAAAAAACTATTACAAATCATCTAACTAGCATGTTTCAAAAAACTTGATATATACCCAACGCTTGTTATTTCTACTCCTAATTTTTTGTGGATTTTCGTCACCCATTTTGTTTTTGTTTGAAACCAATTCCTTGTTTTATATCTGTATGTTTGTTCAATGCACATGCTGTATAAGGAATAGAATTGACAAAGTTGAGATTAAAAATAAAATTTTAGTCTTTATTCCTTTTTTTTATCAATTATAACATGAAAATAAATCTAGCTAAACCATTAGATCAACTGTAAACTGTCATTCCTGCAAAAAAAAACTAAACAGAAAAAGGAAAGACCCCATTAGAGATGCGTTTAAAAACTAGCGAATAACGCCAATATCCTTGTACATTAAGCTACCTGACCCATCTCCCACCTTACCCTAAATGACATTTAACCCTTTCCGACGCGTCGTTTTCAATTACTTACTTACATACTTAACTTCCATCTGGCCTCGTTGGCCGATTCGGGGCTTCTCCTCTTATGGCATAATAACAATATTTTTGGCGTGCCTCCCATTTTTTGGCAGTCCTCGGCAGTACTGGGATGGGGTGGTCAGTAAAGTTTACCCGCCAGCGCTTGGGAGGTCGCCCCCCTTGGTGAGATTTATTCTTCCTTAAAAGGCTATTTTAAGCAGTTGGGCTGGGGACATACGCAGAACGTGTCTTAACCATCGGAGCTATTGCAGTTTGATGGTCTGCATGTTGGTTTGAGGGTGATTCAAGGAAGACAGTAGTTGTTCCTTTGATACTCAGTCAAGGCAAGTGATGCCGCTGAGCTTTAAGAGCAATTTAGATTCAAATGTCACTGGTCGGTGCTTGCCATCAGCTTATTCAGTTTATGTCTCTGCTCCATACGTTGCAACTGAAATCACTAAGGCACAGAAAAGTCGCATCTTCAGTTTTAAGGGCAGGTATTTATTTTTATAAATAGAGTGCAGTGACTTGAAGCGTGCAGAGGCAAGAGCCAGGCGTCGTTTGACGTCTTTTGAGAAGTCATTTGTGGATATCAGAACACTTGCTAGGTAAACAAACTGGTCAACTTCTGAATATATTAGGGAGCCTCTACACCAATTGACAATAAACTACGAGAAGATGGAGGAGGTTTTGGAGGAGTTGTGATTCTTCATCTTTTGAGACATACCCAAAAAATGATGAACTTCCGGTTTTATTTTGAAAATTTTTCTTGTCGCTTACCTTTATTGAGACCCTACCCACGACTGGATTCCTTGGAGTTGGTACCACAAAAAGCAATCGTATTACAAATACTGCACTACTTGAAGAAAAGATGTTCAAGAAAAAAGGAAGAGGCGCAGCAAATGAAATTGTTCGAAGGAACAAAATAATTTCACTTATAGATTAGTGTGACAACAGGACTGTCACGGCTGTTTGAAAATTTCTAGGAATTTGGGGTCCCAAAAAAGTGAAACGATGGGACAAAGAAAAAAAGACACATATTTTTGTGCCCAGGCCAGAAGATACAGTTCATTACGATTCGCATATGGGAGCTGTTGATAAGATCGATTCCCTGAATTCTTCATATCGTATTAAACCAGGACAAAAATGGACTGTCAAGCCTTTTTTCAATATTTTTCAATAGTTTGTAATTCATGGCTTGAATATTGTAGATTTGAAAGGTATCAAGGACTAAAAGTGAAACCAGTGCTTTTGTTTGTGTTCCAAAACGAATTAGCTGAAGTCCTACTTCTTCAGGAAGCCCCCCAGCAACGAGGTCGTCTAGGGATAAGGGACAAAAATGAAGAATTTATTGCAGTGCCCCAATCACGGCTAGTCCCTGTGGCCTGGGCTAATGAGAGCATAGGCTATGAAACTGAGAATCACTACCGATAGCCAGCTATGGCAAAGGACAGGAACAACGCTATAAGCTAGAAGTGTATAAGGAAGGCAGATTACGGATTATGTGTGGAAAGTGTGGTGTGTCTTTTGTCTTAAGAAAAACCGAAACTGTTTCGTGAAATTCAATGTTCGCTAAAATGCTGTGTGACTGTTTTTGTAACAGTGATTTTGAAAATAATTTTTTTAAAATAATTAGTACTTTTTACTAATAATTAGTACTTTTTACGGCTACCGGCTGTTGTCAAATGACAACATTTCAGATTTCAGTTTTCCGGTCGTGTTAAATTCTTGAAGACATGTTGAGTACATCTGGAGATCCCATACGTTCTGAAACGGCTGACTGTTTTTTTTTAACGGCTGAGAAAAATTCGAGTTGGAAAGGGTTTTTTGATCTAACCAAAAAATCTGGTTATTTTCGTCATGAAAACAAAGTCAGGTTAGAAGAATAAACTAACTCACCTTCCCTTGTGAGACTTCTACAGCGAAAGGCAACAAGAGTTGAGAGGGAAACAAGTCTCCGTCAGCTGCTCTAGAAAAAGACTTATCGATTCCAGACAACTAAAAAAAGAAAAGAAGTTACAGCTACGTTCATAATTAAGTCGAAGTGCCAATTTTGCCGTTTGTTTAACCATCAATTGGAGTGAAAACAATAAAATAGTGACTGCTGTAGAATATAAATAGATAAAAATTACGAATAAAAGTTTTTTTTTCCAGTTGAAAGCAAAGAGTGATAACATAATTTTAAACATACGGAAATTGTTCTTTATTCGAGGTGGGCTGCCATCCTCCCCAGCCCCCCACTTTTTGTGCTATTGTTTCATTTGTGTTTTATTAAATATTTTCCTCTGCAAAAAATACAATTGGTGGGCAATAGCAAGTCTTCTATTTATCGGCTGCCTTTCAAAACATTTGAGCGGAAAATTCTATTGTTTAAAGCCAATGCGCAGCAATATGCCCTTCTGTTTTTTGGACACTTTGAAACCCCTAGTTATTCCATTCCAACTACCCCTGGGTTTGAGTACTCTTTCTTGAAGTACTTGGGAAAACAAGATAAACATTACCGTAAAGTGCAAAGTGTTGAGGAGGAAGACTGTTCACTAGTATGAAGAATAATTTTGTATGTTAACAGTTTTAATGTAGCTTTATTTGCTTGTTTAAAAAAGGAAACTTTTTAAAACTTTTCTTTATGTTGTTTTCTTACCATATCCAGGATTATCCTAAATATGAAGCGGGCCACCACATTCTCAAATCCCAATCTTTACATTAAAGTGTAATATTTGTGTAGCAATGCTTCGAGGAGAAGTGCTAATTTAGTGCATTTTTTTTCCAAATAGACATGGTTTCCAAACTAAATTACCTTTTCCGCAGTAAGAGGTGTATCATCCCCTTTGCACCCATACTACACCCTTCACTCTATAAATAGTCTCTACATAAGTATTCCTGATAATGAAGGGGGGGGGTAATATTTTAAATCTTAAAATTAATATTAAGCATCTCTCATAACAAGCTTGAGAATGTTGGGTCAAAACGTATCCTTAGGTTTTGGTACTCCCCACGTTTCTTTAGAACAATCATTTGGTCTCCTTCTTAACGGCTAGTGTGCAACTACGGGTATTCTATAGTCATTAGACAAGTAAATTTGAAGCTAATAAAAATTAAAACTTCAGATTTGTCTTTTTAGAGTTTCCGTTTTAGAGTTCCCAAAAAATGGGTCCATTTCTAAGCAAAGCAATTTTTCGATTTTTTTTCTGTGGATAAAGGTCCCCTTGAACAAATAAGCAATGAGCATAAGTTTCAATCCTTTAACAACAAATTGTCGGTCAATTTTTGGACGTGTCAATATTTAAAGACAAAAAATTCTTCACCCTCTTGTCCCTTTCCCTAAATAATGTATTAAAAGCCTCCTTGTCCCCCCCAAACAGTCCCTGAAAAATTTAATTCGATCCCTCCTGGCATTCCCGATATGTTACAAATGCATCAGCTTGATAGTCAGTGTGAATAACTCGATTTCCTCAGCTCACAACTTTTTGTGACAAAATTGTTTGTCAAAAATCTATAATATTTGTGAGCCAGGTTTCTGGCTGCGAACTGGAGTGAAACTGGTCACTCCTCTTAAATTTTGTGCTAATGGGAGTATTGCATAGCACACTATTTGCGTTTACAACTTAATCAATCTGATATTTATGCCTATTGCATCCCTCATTTTCACTTATATTCATAGATTATCGAGAAAAACTACCCTACAGCATATTATATTTTTTGAAAACTAGTTTTAAAGATACATTAAAAAACTAGTTTTCACTGTATCGTCTTATTTATTGTATTGTTTTATAGTTTTATTTACTGTACAGTTTTTATGTCATTTACATTTTATTGAAAACTAGGGTGGCTGGCGTTAACCCCCTCCCCTAAAAAATAGCCCTCCAAAAATAGCCCACCAGAAAATACCTCCCTTCTCTCACGGAAAATATATCCCTTGGAAAAGACCCCTCGCAATAAATATCCCCCGAAAAATACTCCCCTTGTGGAAAATCCCCCTTGGAAAATTACCCCCTTGGGAAATATCCCACCCCTCAGAAAATACCACCCCCACGATGCTAATTGGTGTCCAATCCCTTTGGACCTTAAAAAAGGACTAGAACTCTCAATTTCTAATCTAGTGAGAACACACCGGTGTTTCTGCGACAATGAGGGGGAGATCTGGATGAGGAAGGGGTAATCCGCCTCCTGTACGGAATAATCTCTGCTTATTTTGGAGTTTAATATTACTCTTTACTTTCATAATAACAGCATAGGCCAGAAATAGTCCCAGAAATCACAAGGGAGTCGATTTCAATTTCCGATTTTGGAAATATTTTAAAGTTTCTTTTGTACCAACCTCCCCCGCCCCCAAAAAAATCTTTGCTGGAAAATAACCTTTTGCTGGATTTTTGCGGGAAAACTTTTCCACATAGGAGGGGATTACCGGCATGATTTTCAAAACAATAAGAAATTAAAGTCTTTTTCAAATGAAAGTGCGCTAAGATAAATTTTTCACCCGAGTTCCTCCGCAGGAAATTTTCTGGGTGGAATTTTTAGCAAGACTGGAATTATCTAGTGGGAAGTTCGCCGACAGGAAATTCCCTCTTGGACTCTCTAATCAGACTAATCTGACGCTTGGTCTCTCTAAATGCAATATCTAAGATATTGCAGATATACCCATTCGATAACCTGGATGCACATAGTTTTTTGTAATTTAGCTTAACATTCTTTTTAGCATTCCGTCAAGGTCCATTGTTCAGCATGTCCTGAAAATTTCAAATTAATGACCACAGATGTTCCTGAGATTTTAGTGATGCTCACTTTTGGCGATAAACATGCAAATAGTCTGTTATGATTTTTTTTCAATATTCCCCTCAATGTTTCCTGAGAGTAGTCATAAATAGATGTAGTAAAGTTAAGAGCAGTCACAGTGACAATTAAAAGTTGTCACGGTCAGAAGTAGTCACTGTCTCAGTGGCAACCAGTTGCATTTTAAACCAAAGTTGTAGTAGTAGTGGTTCTGAGAGTTTCAAGTTAATATTCTTACCCATTCCTAAGATATTGCAGATACACCTTTTGTTAGCTTGGATGTAGAGAGTGTCTTTTGGATTTTACTCCACATAACCCTCAAAATTCCCTGAAATTTCATCTCAATACCCTTAGTATTTTCGGGCACAACCCGGATCAAACATTCTCCCTTTTCCCAATGATAAATAGTAAAAGTTAAAAATGGATAAATTGGATAATTTGCCATCCTTACCCCAGGGCTAAGGGGCATGGCATCTCCAGAGGCATAGTTATTAGACATTGTGACTATTTTGGATAAAATGGCTTTTAAGATCTCTATCAATGCTAAGGGGGGGTATCTAAAAACCCTGAAGAGAGGGGAGGGTGATTACCCAGATTTCCTTTTTCAACATCATTCTTAAAATGCCTTTAAAGTTTCAACTTAATACCCTTATCCATGCCTTAGATATTGCTGTTTTGCCCTTTGACAACCCTCCTGTATATAGTATATTTTGATTTTGTTTTACATCCCCCTCAACATTTTATAAAAGTTTTACCTTAATACCTTTAGCCTTTTAGGAGACTCAGCCTCAAACAGGCTCCCCTTTCTTAATAACCAAACTTATGTATAAACAATGGGGAACTTATGCAGCGTGCAACACTTGCCCCATGGGCTATGGTTTTTCACCCCCTGAAATTTCAATCAGATGTCTTTTGGAGGAGGACGACTAAAAAGGGAATGGGAGGGGAACTGGTTGCTCTCCGACCACTTTTTAACATCCTTCTAAACCTGTCCTCACAGTTTAAACTTAATACCCCCAGATATCTCGAAATATTTTAGATACACCTTTTTGATAAACTTGATGCACTTAGTTACCTTTGGTTCAGTTTAACATACCCCTCAACATCCTCCAAAGTCTTACCTTAATACACTTAGTCTTTTTGAATGTATCCAGAATTAAACATTTCCCATCTTCCTGATGTTGAATCATGCCTGTCGATAACCGGCAAATTGCAAAATTTGTAATCTTTGCCCCGAGAATTTCGGGGCATGACATCCCTGGAGTAATAGCTCTTAGACCTATTGACTAGTTTCGACAATTCTCAATTTCAATAAGTGTTGGGCAGAGGGGCACCTAAAAAGTGCTATAAGGGGGGAGTTAGATGCTGTCCAATCTCTTCTGAATAAATCCTCAGCAAACCTTGACAGTTTCAACTTAATACCCTCAGAAGTTTCCTAGATATTGCTGATATTCCCTTTCCTCAGTTCAATCCATTTATTTAATACTATAAAATTTAACTAACGCAACAATAAAATCTAACGCAACAATATTCAACGAAAAACAAAAGAGTAAAACAAAAAAGAAAACAAATACGGTGAATATTGCGGCCCGAAAAGCTGAGCTTGTATGGGGCTTGATCAATATAGCAACATTACAAAGCCTAAAAAAATATAATAAAACACCTAATAAAAAAAAAATCTATGCATCAATACATAACAAAAAAGTGACAGAAACTTACGGACAAAAATAAAAATACGGGTAAAGATAAAAATACAAAGATTTTACTCTAGTTAAAAAAAACAACCTACAAGCAGATTTAAACATGATGGGAAAAGACTTTTCACATGAAATATCAGAGGGAAGATAATTATATAGCTTAGTAGCTAGAGAAAGATGCATTTGGGAAAAAGCGGCATTGGGGGAAGGTTGACCTCTGATCACAATTTTATTCTTAAAAATGACAATATAACTTTCAATTTCCATTCAAATGAGCCCCCTCAAAAATTTATACGACTTTTCATTCCACATGAATTGCCTTTGGGGAAAAAATAATACATTGGTGACCTATGGCCTTTAATATGGGCACCGTTATTGCGTCGCTTGTTAGTGAATTGATTCTTAGTTTCATTCTGGCTTATAGTGCAAAACCAGGTTGACTGGTGACATATAAAATTTAGCCCTCCCACATCACAAAATTTGAAGCCCCCTCGCCCTTCCTTCTCAGACACTACTTAAAAGTTTTAACTCTATTTCCACACAGTTTAAATTATAACTGTATTCTATTATTATTTTTCTATATATATTTACTGTCAGTTTAATAGCGTTCCAGAAATAAATGTAGATTAGTAACACATGATAGGGAAAGAAATTAATTCTGAGATATAGAATGCACATCGGGAACCTTTCATACACGCCTTTATGTGATATTTTAAGAGAAATTTATTTACGTTTTTCCTTTTATGTTCAATTTTGTAAGTTGCGCCGGATAGCGCAAGCCGATAATATTATTGAAATCTAGCTAAAAAGACATTGCTAAAGGAAAAACCTATATTTTTGTTCAAATCTAATAAATAATTGTACATTAAGCGTGAAAAATTCCTTATAAACCGTTGATGTTTTTTCCCGTTGACAATTAGATGACAGATATCTAAAAACAATTTGCATTTTTAACCGTACATTGCTCATGTTAATTACTATTAGAAAAATATTAAGATTGGTTTTCTCCTTCTCCTGAAAAGTTGATATTTTTTACACCAGAGGTGTGCACACGAGAACATCTAAGCACAGTTTATACTATTTAATAATAAAACATTTAACTTTTTTTAATTTAAGGGTATAAAAGGATATTTCCTATTGTACCTTAAGGTAAGAATGGGAAATAAAAGTCCTATAATCTTAAAGGAATCCTTTTCTACCGTAAGGATGTACCCAGTCCATTGCTCTGAGACAGGCATTTTAAGTAGCTTTATACTATAAATATGCATAAACAAGGCTTTAGACAGAGATTGAAGGGATGGGCTGATTGGGTTTAAAAATATATTTTTTCCTTTAAGGAAAAGCTTGAAGGAAGACTTTTGTACCTCCAAGGTTTTAGCAATTTCTTAAATATTTGAGTGATCTAGAATTTTTACCTGAAATTCCAAAGTATCATAGTGACTGGTGACCAAAAGTTCTCCTTCTAGTTGAAATCCAGTGCCAAATGATTCTTGACTGCTGAGTCTTGACCTTGAAGTGAAGTCCACATGGAACTTATATTCTTTGCCATGATTTAATAGACCTTAAAGTAAGATTAAACCTTCCTGAAACCAGCACTCAAACAGTTTAATTTATAAATGACAGAAACACCAAAAGGCCAAACTAAAAAAGGAGAACAAAAAAAAATAAAGACATCATGAATTGGAGCAAATAATTAGTAAGCTGTTTGCTTTGTCGGTTTGGTGAGCAGTGAACCCAGATTAATGAATATGGCTTTTAAAAGCGCTTAATTAGTCTTAAATCGTAACAGCTGAGGCAAGTTTACAAAGAAAAGAAGATTGAACCAAACTCAAAACGGGTCAATCATTTTAAACACTCGCAAAGTATGCCTAAAATGACGATTGAACGACAAATGGTCGTAAAACTACGGAGTAAAAGTTATGGTTTAAACGTTTTCTACTGAAATGTGCAACACAGAAATTTACTTCATGTCGAGAATATATAGTAAGAAGAGTAGGGGCCTTGTACTTTGCTCTTGCCAGAGTATTTTAATATTTTTTGTTTGTTTTTTCCATTGTTTGTTCCATTGTTCCATTTGTTTGTTTCATTATGGTTTTCATTTTTTTCAAGTTTATTCCATCCCCACTCTAACCAGTGGTGGCTCTGAGCTCTCTCACGCCCAAGGCAAAATCCTGATTAGACCCCCTCCCGTTTCCAATAAATTTTCAGTCAAAATTCTAACAATATGTCCATTTTTTGACCTTTTTCATTCATTTAAATCTGACTTTTTTATGTTAAGTGGGAAAATGAAAATTTCAGATTCAATATCCTTATAGTTATTGCAAACTTAGCCCTCTATTTTATTAAATAAAAAAAAAAAATAAGTTTTTTCAACTGAAGTAAGGAGGAACATTAAAATTTAAAACGAGCAGAAATTATTACGTATATGAGAGAAGATGCCCCCTCCTCAACACCTCGCTGTTCACGCTGTTGTTTTTTGGCACTTTAAAAATAAGTCACTCATTGTTGAAATTAAACGACCCTTGTGTTTCAGGAGTTGTTTTGAATGAATTTGTACAAATTTGAACTTTAGCGTAAATAGAGAGGAGTCGAGGAGGGGGCAATACCCTTCATATACATGATAATTTCTCTTCGCTAGTGTTGCTCCTTACTTTCAATTGAAAAAAGTTTTTTTTTAATTTAATTCCTCATCATTTTTTAAATAACGCCAGGATATTTGGCTTCACTTACACGGAAAAATCCCCCTCCTCATTGAAATAATCTCTGGACAATTCAATCCTGGCGAAAACTTACCCCAGACAATTACCCTTAACATCTCACACGTGAAATTTAGTTGGTAAAGAGAAGCAAGACATATAAAGAAATTTCGAAAAGGAATTCTGGCAAATTCCCCCAGTGTAAAATTTCCCCTGAAAAGTTCACTCTCTAGAAACTCCCCTCTCCGAGGAAAATTCTTCCTGTGCAAATTCCCCCCAATAGAAAACTTGTCATCCCCTCCCCACCCTAAATATGTATGCATACTTCGCTATAATAAATACTATGCGGAAAAAATGGGCAAATTTTATAATTTAAAGACCTTTCCCCATGGGCTGGGGGGGGATCATTTTATCTCCAAAGACATTAGTATTGGGTCTTTCAAGTATGCTGAAAAAAATAGCTATCTCGAAATTTTGATCGGACGATTTTGGGAACAGTGGTGTGGGAGGGGGCCTAGTCAAATGGGCGCCGGAAGGGGGCGTGCCCCTGGAAATGTGGAACTATAAAATAATTATAAGGAAACCAAAAGAAAAAGAGCAGAATAGGGAAAAAATACGGGAAACATGTGTGTTGCCCCATTGATGGCTGCCTACCAATAGATTTAGACCCTCAATAAGGAACATATAATTTCTAATTTATGACTTTCCAGTTTTCGACAACATTTTTTCTATATGATCTGGTTTGAGTAACATAAAAAAAATCTTCATATTAATGACTGGTAAGTAAAATACGATCCTTGTCAATAACGACAGCATGAGAGCCTAACTATTGACAACATTAAATCAAAGAATCAGCTTTTTATGGTGACCCTAAATACGTATTTATTTATTAGTATTTAGTGCAGTTATTAGTACATAGGACAAATCGTACAATTATAGAAAGCGCAAGTAAAACAACTTAATAAGAGGCATTTTCGGTAAAAATATATCGTCAAATTTTGCTTACATTGCAAGAGTACCCATGAGCTGATATATGAAGCTACTATAATCAGAAAACGTTTCCACTTAACTCTGGGAATTTTCTGTATTTTCCCCCTGAACAGATACATTTTTCTGTTTTATTATTATTTGTCTATTTTTACCAGGAGTTTTACAGTTATGAAGTATAAAGGTGTCAAATATATTGGCTTATGGCATTCAATATTAAATTTAAAATATAGAATTAAAAATATTCACTTGATTTTCTTAGTTTTTATGTTTTATTTCGATCAAACTACTTCAATAATGCGTTGCTTTTTATAACACTGAGTCTAAAAGCTCTTGAGCAGCTCTCTATAATTCTCTGTAGCTCTTCATGCTACAGTTTTCTTATTAAATAACATAATGTAATTTTATACATAATGCAGTTTTCATAATACAGTGTAGCGTATTAAATAACACGCTACAGTCTGTTTTTTTAAATAAATAAAAAACTAGTTTTTTTTCAACTGAAAGTAAGGAGCAACATAAAATTTAAAACGAACAGAAATTATAACGTATATGAGGGGGGTTGTCCCCTGCTCAAAACCTCGCTCTTCACGCTATAGTTTTTCGGCACTTTAAAAAATGTTACTCATTGTTCTAATTAAACGACCCTTGTGTTTCAGGAGTCCTTTTTTTAGGAATTGGCACAAAATTTAAACTTAAGCATAAACAGCAAGTTGTTGAGGAGGTGGCAACCCCTTCAAATATGTATTAATTTCTTTCCATTTTAAGTTTAATGTTGCTCCTTACTTTCAGTTAAAAAAACTTGTTTTTCTATTTAATTTCTGATAGTTTTTTTTAATGAATATCTTCCACCTCCACTGATATCTTCCTGCCAGGATATCTTCTCCACCTCCACGGAAAAATTCATTTTCCCACAGAAATTTCTTCTGGACCATGCGATCCTGGCGAAAATTTACCCCGGGTAGTTACCCTTAACATCTATACGCATAAAATTGAATTGGCAAAGAGAAAGCAATGCATATAAAGAAATTTCGTATAGGAATTCTGGCAAATTCACCCAGTATAAACATTTTCCCTGAGAGGTTCACTCCCTGGAAACTTCCCTCTCCATGGGAAAGCTCTCCCTGTCCAAAATCCTTCCAGCAGAAAATTTGCTCTCCCCTCCCCATCCAAAAACTGTGTGCATATTTCCCAATAGCAAATGCTACACATAAGCGATTGACAAATTTTATAACTTAGAAAACTCTCCCCAGCGGCTGTAGGAGGTCACTTTATCTCAAAAGACATAGTTACTGGGTTTTCAACTATGCTAAGCAAAATGGCTATCTTAAAATTTTGATCAGACTAGTTTTGGAAAAAAATTGCTGTGTGAGGGGGCCTAGTTGACTTCTAATTTTTTGATCCCTTAAAAAAGGCACTAGAACTTTCCATTTCTGTTAGATTGAACCCTCTCCCGACTTTACAAGTCCACTGGGTCGATAAAATCACTCCTGGAAAAAAAATAAACACACATCCGTAATCTTTCTTCTGGCAAAAATTATAAAATTCCATATTTTTACAGATATGAGTTTGAAACCTCTACACTAGGCTTATTTGATACGCTGAATCTGATGATTTTTTTTCATTGAAATTCTTCTTGGGGGTCTTTCCCTATTTTTTCGAAAGTAACAGAAAATTTTCTCAGGCTCGTAGCTTTTGCTAGGTAAGACTAGTCTTAATGAAACTAATATATTTGAATAAGCATAACAAGCCAATTCTTTTGATATATCTATTGGTACCAACATTCCGTTTTTTAAAGTTTCGGTTACTGTTGCGCCGGGTCGCTCCTTACTTACAGTTGATGGTGTGATTTTGTGTGATCCTTTCCCTTTTTCCGAAAGTCAGACAAACACTCTCAGGCTTGTAGCTTTTGATGGGTAAGACTAGTCTTAATGAAACTTATATATTTGGAATAAGCATAATGAGTCAATTCTTTTAATATATCTATTGGTCCGTTTTTTGAAGTTTCGGTTACTATTGATCCGGGTCGCTCCTTACTTACAGTTTGTTACCACGCACTGTTTGATCAAACAGTTCGTGGTAACGAACTGTAGTAAGGAGCGACCCGGCTCAATAGTAACCAAAACTCTAAAAAAAGGAATTTTGATACCAATACCTACATCAAAAGAATCGCATTTTAATGCTGATTTTAAATATATAAGTTTCATCAAGTTTAGTTTTACCCGTCAAAAGTTGCGAGCCTGAGAAAATTTGCGTTGTTTTAGAAAATAGGGGAAAACACCCCCTAGAAGTCATAGAATCTTGACGAAAATCCCACCAGCAGATTCAGCGTATCAGAGAACCCTCCTGTAGAAGTTTCAAGCTCCTATCTACAAAAATGTGGAATTTTGTATTTTTCGCCAGAAGGCAGATCACGGATGCGTGTTTATTTGTTTTTTTTTCCCCCCAGGGGTGATCGTATCGACCCAGTTGTCCTAGAATGTTGCAAGAGTGCTCATTCTAACGGAAATGAAAAGTTCTTGTGCCCTCTTTAAGTGACCAAAAAAATTGGAGGGTACCTAGGCCCCCTCCCACGCTAATTATTTTATCAAAGTCAACGGATCAAAATTCTGAGATAGCCATTTTATTCAGCATAGTCGAAAAACCTTATAACTATGTCTTTGGGGACGACTTACTCCCCCACAGTCCCCGTGGGAGGGGCAACAAGTTACAAACTTTGACCAGTGCTTACATATAGTAATGGTTATTGGGAAGTGTACAGGCGTTTTCAGGAGGATTTTTTTTGGTTGGGGGAGGGGTTGAGAAGAGGGGGATATGCTGGGGGAACTTTCCATCAATAGTTTGTCATGGGGGAAGAAAATCTCCATGAAGGGAGCGCAGTATTTACTAGCATTATTTAAAAAAAAAACAATGAAAAAATAAATATGAAAAAGTTCTTTCAGCTGGAAGTAAGGAGCAGCATTAAAACTTAAAACAAACAGAAATTGTTACCCATTTGAGGGGCTCACCTCCTCCTAATACCCCGCTCTGTACGCTAAAGTATTTTTAGTAATTTCAACCATTTATTCTACGGCTTTTGTGATTCTGGGGTCATTCTTAATGAACTGGGACAAAATTTAAGCTTTAGTGTAAAGAGCGAGGATCTGACAAGGGGGCGAACCCTCTCATATATGTAATAAAAATATGAGAATACAAAAGTTCGTTACGTAAGCTAATTTATAAGTTACGTAAATCTTTTACTAATAAAAATATTCGTAAAAAATTAAAAATTCTAGTTGCCTTTTTAATTAACCAAAAAATTGGAGGGCAACTAGACTTCCTCCCCCGCTCTTTTTTTCTCAAAATCATTCGATCAAAATTATGAGAAAGCCATTTATTAAAAAAAAAAATGCAAATTTTGTTTTAATTATTCCTCTGCAGAGAGCCAAAATCAAAACATGCATTGATTCAAAAACGTCCAGAAATTAAATAAAAAAAACACATTTTTTAACTGAAAGTAAGGAGCGACATTAAAACTTAAAACGACCAGAAATTACTTCGTATATGAAAGAGGATGCTTCCCCATCAACGCCCCGCTCTTTACGCTAAAGTTTTTTACTGTTTTAAAAAGAAGAATTGAGAGAAAGAGTCAAACTTTAGCGTAAAGAGCGGGGCGTTGATGAGGAAGCAGTCACTTTCATATACGAAGTAATTTCTGGTCGTTTTAAGTTTTAATGTCGCTCCTTACTTTCAGTTAAAAAAACTTGTTTTTTTATTTAATTTATCTATCAAAATCCAAACAGAGATTATTGAAATATTGATCGTTTTTTCTGCGTTACCAAAAGTGTTGTATTCATAAAACTTTACTGTTTCATGAAATGCTATTAAACAAATAGAAAAGATTTTTCAACAAAAGTAAGGAGCAAGTTTAAATTTTAAAACAAATTGAAATTACTCTGTATATAAGGAGGAATGCCCCCTTCTCTACACCTTGCTCTGTAAACAAAAGTTTTTTAACGCTTTGAAAAATCTTTTTTTTTTCAATTAAAATTGTCTTTTGAAACTTGGAGAAAAACCAAACTTCACAGAGAGAACAATGAGCTAAAGAGGAGACTGCCCCCTTCATATAAAAAATATCTGTTCAGATAATTTTTGAATCTGCTCCCTGCTTTCAGTTGAAACGCTTTTTTTTAAGTTAAGTTCTGATTGTTTTCCAAATCATACCCAGGCCTAACCAAAATATAATTTGAGGTACCGGTGCCTTAAATCCCTGGTTAATTGCTTTTAAAATGTGTAAATCAATAATTGTACGTGGATCAGTACCATCTTACGTTTAAATTTACAATTTCAATTTTGAATGAAATTTTAATACATTTAAAAAATTGGCGATGAATAGGAATTTTGGTAAAAAGTCCTTGTTAATATTACTACTGAAGAATTTCGGTTGGATGAAAAGGAGTATTATTGTTTGTATGGATGGAAATTCTATGACACTTGTGATCTCCTACATAACTTTTTCTAAACGATAAATACAGTACATACATTTATTTAAATACTTTGAAGTACCTCATATAAATAGAAGAAGAAAAATATTACCATTTAAAATTACTGAAAACTAAGCTCCTAGCAGTATTTGCCACCCCAAAGAAATTTCCTGGCGGGGCTGATGATAGCCTGCCTTGCCTTTTACACCTCTGTGCTGGTAGATATGGGAATGTATTATTTGAGCTGTATAGAGAAACATTTTAATTAATTGCTACTACCCCTGCCTCTTTCAACATTTATATGAAGCCTCATGAAGAGTAAGCAGTTTGTCTATTAAAGTGTAATTTCTTAGGAATCTACCCTACCCCTACATAAACAGTGACTCACCCTCATCGCATTAATGCAGATACGCAGTTACACATCACCAGAAATCCTAGTTTCATTACAAATAAAGCGAATCAACTTGGTTGAATCCAGTACTGCCACCGTGTGGCATTACCTCTTTTACAACTGGGAAACCTGAAGGATAGTTATCGGTACTTTTAAATCAATTAGCTTCTCAGAATTTTAAATTGATTCCAAATTCGTCCTCTTTGGGGTAAGGTCGTAGTTTAGTGTTTTAAATGTCAGAAAACAAGACATTCCCCTGGCCCAATCTGTATGGTCACTTAAAAAAAAAGCTTTAAATTTACGTTTGAATGAGCTCCCTCCCAATGATCTTGGACCTTCGGTTTGATACAATCACCCTTGGGAAAAAACAAAACGAATAAACATGCATCGACGATTTTTCTAATGAAAAAGAAAAAAAACGTGAAATTCCACATTTTAAAGATAGGAGCTTGAAACCTCTATGGTAGGACTCTTTGATATGATATATCTTTTGATACCGATAGATACATTAAAATAATTGGATTTTTATACTGACTTCAAATATATAAGTTTCATCAAGTTTATTATTACCCATCAAAAGTTACGAGCCTGAGAATATTTGCCTAATTTTTGAAAAAAAGGGGAAAACACTCCCTAAAGTCATAGAAACTTATTGAAAATCACACCATCAGGTTCAGCTTACAAGAGAAACCTACCGTAGAGGTTTCAAGCTTCTACCTGCAAAAATGTGGAATTTTGTTTATGTTTTTTTTTGCCAGAAGAACGATCACGGATGCGTGTTAATTTGTTTGTTTTTTTTCTTCCCAGGGGTGATCATATCAACCCATTGGTCATAGAATATCGCAATAGGGCTCATTCAAAACTAGATTAAAAGTTCTAGTGCCCTTTTTAAGTGACCAAATAAATTTGGGGGCACGTAGGCTCCCTCTCAAGCTCATTTGTTTCCCAAAGTCAATCCATCAAAATTTTGAGACAGCCATTTTGTTCAGCATAGTCAAAAATTTAATAAATATGTCTTTTGAGGATGAATTTATGCCCCATAGTCGTCGGGGGAAGAGCTGCAAGTTGTGAACTTTGCCCATTGTTTACATAAAGTATTGGTTGTCGGAAAGTATACAGAAATTTTCAGGGGCGATTATTCTGGGGGGGGGGGTCAAGGGAAGAAGCTTACGTGGGAGGATTTTTCTATGAAGGGAAGTTTTTCAACTTAAAGTAAGGCGCAACATTAAAACTTAAAAATAACATAAATTATTACGTATATGAGGGGGGTTCACCCCCTTATCAATGCCTCGCTATTTACGCTAAGCGTTTTGGGGATTTTTCCCCTTTTTTCAAAAATCAGGCAAATTTTCTCGGATTTTTGGCTTTGGGTGGGTAACAATAAACTGAAAGAATTTTATAGATTTAGAATCAGCATAAAAGCCAATACTGCCAGTTTTTTGGTTTGAGAGAGAGAGAGAAGTTTATTAATATTAAATAGAAGACAATACAAAATGCAATTCAAAATCGAATGACAATACATATAATTCCCCTCGAAAGGCTCCAGGGCCAGGGATACAAGGGGGATAAGAAAAAAAAATATTATATAAGCAATAAACTCAATATAGGCAATCACATATAGCAGTTTACAGGCAATGTATTTATGGGGGATACAATATAAGCAACAACTAGAAGGAGAAGAAAAAAAACATAGAGAATATACCTGAGGCCTGGGAGCAAAGTGCAGAGAGGAAAACCACACACCACTAACAAAACACAGGGGCCATCAACTCCTCAGAGGAAAAAAATTAATCTATTTGATTCTTTATTAAATGATCCTTAAGAATCCTTTTAAAAGTCCCAAAGGAGTGGCATTTCTGCACTGAAGAAGGTTGTGAATTCCAGACCTTTTGACAAGCCATTTGGGGACTGAAATCTGATCAAATAGTAGGGGTAGACGGAATGTGGATATTATTTAAAGAACGAAGGCTATATGGAGCTGAATCAGAAATAAACATAGGAGTCTTCCGAACAGATTTTGGAAGAGTGCCGTGAAGTTGATCAAAGACAAAAGAAGCACAAGAAATAATGTAAATAGACCGTAGACTTAAGAGCTGTGTTGGTGTCCATAACCAGACGCCGTGCTTTATTATACAAGACGGAAAGTGACCAGAGCGTGGACGGAAAAGTAGACATCCATACAATGGGGCAATAAGAAACATATGACTGGACAAGACAGAAAAAAAGAAGTTTCAGAACAGATCCAGGAAATGTGTATCTAAGTTTTCGAATGATACCTAAACTCCGTGAGACCTTAACCCTAATCATGGCTACATGGTTTCTGAATGAAAGGTTCTCAACAAGCAGGATATCAAGAAACCGGACGACCCGATTATCTGGTCTACACAAGGAGCCTTGTGACACCTGAAGGTGTGTAAGCTGAGGGAAAGCTACACCAATTCGAGAAAAAAATAAGAAAATATGATTTACCAACATTCAAGACCAAGTAATTGGCATTAAACCATGGCATAACTCTCTCAAATAATGCCACAAGGTTAGACTTGATATCACAATCCGTCTTCCCAAGGGTCCAAAAAGTGGTGTCATCAGCAAAGGCAACAAGAAAATCTTCATTAGGAGAAGTATTGGAACACGACTGAGCATCAGGCTGACACAGCTTGTAACATGCCAGAGGTCTGGTGTTTTTTACAGCCGAAATCAGATGATTAACATAAATCAAAAATAAAATGGGACGAAGAACAGATCCCTGTGGGACGCCATAATATACTTCAGAAGGGCTCCGGAAAAGCGGATCAATTGAAATAAGCCTACCAGAAAGATATGAATCAAACCAAGAATAAGCGTTTGAACTTATACCAATATGTGATGGTTTCCAAAGAAGAATCCAATGAGTCAAGGAATCAAAAGCTTTACGAACATCCAAAAATAAAGCTGCCGGGATATGATCAGAATCTATTGCCAAATGAATGAAATTCGATAAAGCTGGGCAAGCATGCTTCGTAGAGTAACTCGCTCGGAATCCAAACTGGAAATCATGCAAAAAATCCTTTGCATCCAGAAAACTAAGAAGCCTGGATAGCATAGCCTTCTCAAGAATTTTTCTGAAAACAGATAGGAGAAAAATTGGCCTATAATTAACAGGATCACTCCGAGAACCACCTTTATAGGGTACTATAGCCTTATCTCGCTTGAGAGATTCAGGAAAAATACCTTTCTCGAAAGACAGATTGACGAGCTTAGTCAGTGGTGACAGAATATCAGGCAGAATGGCACGGATAACCCTCGTAGGAATTTTGTCTGGTCCGGAAGAGGATGATCCTATAAGAGCATTCACGATACGAGCTACCTCAAATTCATAAACAGAATTCAAGACCATCGACTTCAAACATGAAGGTCCAAGAAAGGCTCTGAAATCGCAACGAGAATTCGCAGAGCTTGCAGAGGAAGCAGTTACCTTTCCTATATTAGCAAAATAAGAGGTAAGCTCTAGCTGAACATCTACATCTCCTTGGACGGTTTTACCATCGATTTTCAACATTGATGGAACTGAAGGCAGAGGGGGAGTAGGTCTAAGAACTGAACTAATTAAATACCATGTCTTCCTTACATCCTTCCCACATTCAGAAAATTTCCTATAATAATACTGAGACTTTGTCTTCCGACACAGAGAATTAAATATACTCCTATAGGCCTTGAATCGTTCGTGATGAGCTAAAGATGGTGAAGCCTTGTAAAGCTTCCATAAATAATTTTTCCTTTTCCAGATTTTATGGAGACCTGGAGTCATCCATGGATTCAGTGGTGCTATCCTTTTCAAAGTATGGGGCGCTGGACACCGATTGCAAATTTCCAGGATTCCTTCTTTAACTAAATCATAAAAGGAATCAAAAGAGTGCTTAAAATCTGAATCAGAAACCAAACTACCCCATGGTACATCAGCCAGACGAGAATTGTGTAGACGTAGCTCAGTATCACCATAACGGAAAAATGGGAGATTAGATGGTGATGCTATACGCTGCGCTTGATCAGAACTCTTATATCGGGAAATAGCGGGAAAATGATCAGAAATATCACTAACCAGCACCAAATTATCTAAAACATCTAGTGACGAAAAAATATGATCGATAAGAGACGCTTGTGTTTCTGTAACTCGGGTTGGTATATAAACTGAAGACAGAGTTACCGAAGAGAGCATCATTGACAAAAAATCAATAGTTGAAGCAGAATTTTTTATCCAGCAGGTTGAGGTTAAAATCACCCATAAAGATTAATTCATAGGGATGTTTTTGGACTGAGACCAAAACTTCTTCCAGAATTTTCAAAAACGAAGGAATAGATCCACTGGGGGAACCATAAACCATACCCACAACTAAATACTTACGCATTGATTTAATCTCAATAAATAGGGATTCAAAGATTCCTTCCTCATTTCTGCTCAAGTCATTTCGGACATTATATGCAAGACGATCAGCAATCAAACAGTTCGTGGTAACGAACTGTAGTAATGAGCGACCCGGCTCAATAGTAACCAAAACTCTAAAAAATGGAATTTTGATACCAATAGAATCGCAATCTACATCAAAAGAATCGGATTTTAAGCTGATTTTAAGTATATAAGTTTCATCAAGTTTAGTCTTACCCATCAAAAGTTAGGAGCCTGAGAAAATTTGCGTTATTTTAGAAAATAGGGGAAACACCCCCTAAAAGTCATAGAACCTTAACGAAAGTTACACCATCAGATTCAGCGTATCAGAGAACACTACTGTAGAAATTTCAGGCTCCTATCTACAAAAATGTGGAATTTTTTATTTTTTGCCAGAGGGCAGATCACGGATGCGTGTTTATTTGTTTGTTTGTTTTTTGTTTTTTTCCCAGGGGTCATCGTGTCGACCCAGTTGTCCTAGAATGTTGCGAGAGGGCTCATTCTAACGAAAATGAAAAGTTATAGTGACCTTTTTAAGTGACCAAAAAATTGGAGGGCACCTAGGCCCCCTCCCACGCCAATTATTTTTCCAAAGTCAACGGATCAAAATTCTGAGATAGCCATTTTATTCAGCGTAGTCGAAAAAATCTTATAACTATGTCTTTGGGAACAACTTACTCGCCCACAGTCCCCGTGGGAGGGGCTACAAGTTACAAAATTTGACCACTGCTTACATATAGCAATGGTTATTGGGAAGTGTACAGATGTTTTCAGGAGGATTTTTTGGTTGGGGGAGGGGTTGAGAAGAGGGGGATATGTTGGGGGAACTTTCCATCGAGGAATTTGTCATGGAGGATGAAAATTTCCATGAAGGGAGCGCAGGATTTACTAGCCTTATTTAAAAAAAAAACAATGAAAAAATAAATATGAAAGTTTTTTTTCAGCTGGAAGTAAGGAGCAGCATTAAAACTTAAAACGAACAGAAATTATCAACCATATGAGGGGCTCATCTCCTCCTAATACCTCGCTCTTTACCCTAAAGTATTTTTAGTAATTTCAACTATATATTCTACGGCTTTTGTGATTCGGGTGTCATTCTTAATGAATTGGGACACAATTTAAGATTTAGTGTAAAGAGCGAGGTACTGACGAGGGGGTGAACCCCCTCATATATGTAATAAAAACATGAGAATACAAAAGTTCTTTACGTAAGCTAATTTATAAGTTACGTATATCTTTTACTAATAAAAAGATCCGTAAAAAATTAAAAGTTCTAGTTGCCTTTTTAATTAACCAAAAAAATCAGAGGGCAACTAGGCTTCCTCCCCTGCTCTTTTTTTCTGAAAATCATTCGCTCAAAATTATGAGAAACCCATTTAGCCAAAAAAAAAAAAAAAAAAAAAAAAAAAATGCAAATTCGATTTTAATTATTCCTCTGTGGAGAGCCAAAACTAAACATTCATTGATTCAAAAACGATCAGAAATTAAACAAAAAAAACAAGTTTTTTCAACTGAAAGTAAGGAGCTACATCAAAACTTAAAACGAACAGAAATTACTTCGTATATGAAAGGGGCTGCTTCCTCATCAATGCCCCGCTCTTTACTCTAAAGTTTTTTACTGTTTTAAAAAGAAGAGTTAAGAAAAAGAGTCAAACTTAGCGTAAAGAGTGGTGCGTTGATGAGGAAGCAGCCCCTTTCATATACGAAGTAATTTCTGTTCCTTTTAAGAAGCATTTATAGAAGCATTTATAGAAGCATTATTCATCTGATTTCTATTTCCAATTGAATTATTAATAATATTTTCAAAATCTAAAGGATTATTTTGTAAATCAAGTAAACAATCCCCCAAAGAGTTGATACCAGCCTGGCCACTACTCATGGTGGATGGTAGTTCCGCCCCACGACCAAGCCCACCAAACCACAGGTATAAGAAAAAAATATAAGGAAAGAAGAGTAAAAAATAATATAATCAAGGTATGGATAAATAATGATAATAAAATCAAGGTAAGAATAAATAAGAAAAAACAGGGAAAGAGAAGAAAAACGAAACAAGGAAAAATTAAGAACTCTTTCCCCATGCCTCTCCCATTCAAAAATAAAAGCACTAAAACTCACAGTAAATGAGTTTGTTCTAATGCTATACTGTTGGTGCAAAAAAACAAAACAAATAGCAATACAATAAAAAAGACACAATATTTGTTGTAGCAGAAGATACCATTATATAAGTCACTATTACTATTTTTATTGCATCGGACCAAACTAACTCAACAAATAATTCAAGCAATACCTTTTTCTTATCAAAACACAAAAAGTGTCCGGGCTTCCACAAACTCACTAAACAAAAATAGAAAAAAAAAATATTCAGTCATGTAATGCAGTCCATAGAATTGCCCCGGCCATTTCCTTGCCTTCGCTGTCTTTGCGTTTGAATCAGGCTACTAATATCTGGTGGGATTTCATCAAACAAAAACATTTCCACTGGCCCTTGTATGGATCTATGGCCCTTTGTATGGATCTCGGAATCCAAGTTTCAAAACCTGTTTTTTCACGAATACTGGTTCGGATAGCTAAAAGTTTTTTTCGAGCTTCTCGAACAGACGGGGGAGAATCATCGGATAGAAAAACCTTCTGATTGCCCATGTTAGTTTTTCCACGAAGATTTCGATCCTGTTTTAGAACTGCCACTTTCAGCTCCCTGTTCTCCATGATAACCTTTATCAGCTTTTTTTCAGGCTTAACATCAGCTATCTTGTATTTGGGTACCTCATGGATTTCAATGCATGACGAAATTATACTATCGAAAATCGCCTTAGCGTTTACAGTATCAATCGCTGTCACGTTCCATGCTAGATTATTTTTATCAGTTTCTTTACTTTTCAGCTTCATCATTATATGCCTTAGGCTAGATAACTGCGATTTCAGTAAAGAATTTACATCAACCAGCACAGAAATGCAAGGTGACACCAGCAAGGGTGATCACTTTAGGCTTAATACCTTCCACCTCCAATTTCGATTCCAATACAGATTCTTCGATCTTAGAAATTCTTTGATCTAATCCTTTAAAATTAACATTCAGCTCATTTAACGTAATTGAATTTTCTTTAACAGTCTGTAAAACTAGACTCAAACTATCAGCTAGTGATTTCAATGAGATTCCTTCCATAGGACTGGATGTGAGAAAAAACTCGCCAGATTTTTCCTTCTTCCTTTTCCTCCCATTATACAAAATAGTAATTGAACTCCAAGAAAAAATAGACTGTAGAAATATACTACCACATAAAACTCCTTTAATTACTCACTTTGCGTAATATTGGCATCTGAATCTATCCAAAAAAATTTCGACAGCAAATTAACCTTGCTGAACACTAAATGAACGGTCGGACGCAAAGTAGGAGTATTTACCTCGAATGCATTCTTGTTTTATCAAAAATTTGTGAGAGTAAATCTGGTTTAGGATTTTCACTGAATGAATGCTATATGTGAACTGAGCAGCGTAGCAATTGTCATGAGAATTCCATTTTTAGTTTTGGTGAACTTTTTACTTTCAGTTTTTTATCCATATTATTTGATAAGATTCCCTTCTGACTTTTTTTTTGAACCTGTTCATTTTATTTAGTTGAATAGAACAATAAAAAGAAAGAGGGTCAATTTGACTGCTGGATAGCAAAATTTTGTTTTCTTGTTGCTATTCTATTTATTTTTTTTTAATATCTGAATATATAAGGGATTTAAGTTCAAGGAAGAATTCTCCTGTTATCTTACATCTAACTTGGAATTAATATGAGGTACATCTTACTTGGCCGTTATAAAATCAAAACGTGGTATCTATGCAGGCAGGATGATTTTTGAGTATATCTACTCCTTCTGTAAACTATTCTAAGGCGTAGGAAATTGCATAAAGACAAGTCTACATCTGTTATAATCTACCGAAGCAATAAATTTTTCTATAGTTTTGGTTTGATATTAATTTTCTTTTAAGACTAAATACATAATGATTAAATATATTCTCGATTAAATAAATTGATCCTTTTGCCAGGAATCCTTGTCATTTAAAATAGACTGTACTTTTTTTCAGTTTTGATACAATTTAAAAGTTCTTTTTACTTGAGAGTTTTTTCCTTATAGCATTTAAAGAAATATGCTTATTCATACAAAAAAATATACTAAAATATATTCCTTGTCACCCAGCCACCATTGCTATTTTGGCGTCTGCCCCCCTGGAAAATCTTCTGTCGGCACCCTTGCCTAGTTGTCCTCCAATTTTTGGTAACTTAAAAAGGGCACTAGAACTTTTCATTTCAGTTATAATGAGCCCTCTTCCGAACTTGGAAGGCCCACTAGGTCAATGCTACCGCTCCCGTAAAAAGAAAATAAATGTGTCCATGCAAAAATTACAAAATTCCAAATTTTTGCAGATAGGAGCTTAAAACCTTTCTCCCCTGAAAACGTCTGTATACTTCCAGATACCCAATACTTTATGTAAGCAATTGGCAAAGTTCACAACTTGCAGCTCTCCCCCGGGGGCTGTGATGCATAAAGTCATCCTCAAAGACATATTCATTAAATCCTTCGACTATGCTGAACAAAATGGCTATCTCAAAATTTTGATCGGTTGACTTTGGGAAACAAATGAGCTTGAGAGGGAACCTAGTTGCCCTCCAATTTATTTGGTCACTTAAAAAGGGCACTAGAACTTTTAATTTTCGTTTGAATGAGCCTTCTCGCGATAATCTAGGACCAATGGGTCGACACGATCACCCCTGGGAAGAAAAAAAACTAATAAACACGCATTTATGATCTTTCTTCTGGCAAAAAAAAAAACAACAAAATTCCACATTTTTGAAGATAGAAACTTGAAACCTCTACAGTAGGGTTGTCTGATAAGCTGAATCTGACGGCGTGATTGTCAATAAGTCTCCATGACTTATAGGGGGTCTTTCCACCCTTTTTTCCCAAAACCAGACAGATTTTCTCAGGCTTTTAGCTTTTGGTGGAAAGACCAAACTTAATGAAAGTTCTATTTCTGGAATAAGCATAATAAGCCAATTCTTTTGATATATCTACTGTCATCAAAAACTTCATTTTTTAGAGCTTCAATTACTATTGAGCCGGCTAGCTCAATAAGCGTTATAACGAACTGTTTTATTTTGATAGAAATAAAATTACTGAAATTAAAAATGATTGTAATGTTAGATTATTTGTTTCAAATTTTGCACAATAACATTTCTGCGCCTGGGGCAAGTGCCCCCTCTCACCCTCCCATAAAACCGCCTCTGCCTCTGACATAGATCTGGATTGGTTTTAAACCAAATCTGAAGAACAAAGATATGCTCGGGCCTAGTTTCTCCTAAATTCACAGAAAGCTTGTTATTGTCAGTGTAGGGATGTTACGATCGTTTTGTTGCTAATCTAGAAAATGGCCAACGGCCTTACCCAGAATTCATTCGTCGCACTTTAACAATTCTCACTACTATAGAGAAAACAACATCAAAACAATGCAGTGCCATTTCTAAAGCAAAATCATATTTTACGCAAAGGTTGCATTTTATAAAATCAGTCTTTTAGGCGGCTCCTTCATTTTATACCGCCGATATTTTTTGCAATTTCCCCCATATTCTCTCATATTTTGAAAGTAATTTACCCATTTTTTTTTTACCTTTTTTAGTACTTTTGAATCCCAAAAACATCGCCTCATCCCAAAAATTGAGTTTAGGCGCATATGCCTGAATTACTAATATTATTTGACTGCGTTTTGATACTGTTTTCGATTCTAACAATCATAGGCAACGGAATAGTACTGACTACATAAAGATCAAAGTGGGCTCCATGCATTATTCATTTCTTATGTTTCATTTTTTCACAAAGCCACTTCGTATGGAACAAATTGTCGTAGAAACTTCGAAGAGGTCTTATTCGATTGGAAATTGACAGCTCTAGTCTTATTTTGTAGAGCCGAAAGGGATTAGAGGGCAACTAGCGTCCCTCCATGCCCTATTTTGCTACCTTCTTCCTACGAATATCCGATCGAACGAAATAGCCATCTTGTTCAGCATAATTGAAAGACCTATTAACTATGCCCCTTGGGCCAATTTCATCCCCACAGGCCTTGGGGAAAGGACAGTAAGTTATGCAGTTCGCCCATTACTTACATACAGAATATGTTATTAGAAACAGAGGCATGTCTCCAAAAAGGCTAAAGGTATTAAGATGAAGCTTTCAGGGAATGTTGAGGAGATTTTGACCTAAATGAAACACACTATATACATGCAGATAGTCAAAAGATCGTGTTGGCAATATCTCCAGGGACGGCTGGAACTTTCAGGGTTGAAAACCCTGAAAGTTGAAACTTTCAGGGGGTGTTGACAGGAATGTTGAACTAACCAAGAGGCATTATGTGCACAATACTACTGCTACAACAACAACTACTACAGCTACTACTACTACTACTGCAGCTGCTACTGTGCCACTACTACTTGCAGGGGTAATAGTAACAAAATGAAGCTTTATGGAAATTTTGAGGAAACGCTGAACTATATTGAAACACGGTAAGGGCGTATCAGCTATACCTAATGAGGAGCTAAAGGGTATTAAGTTGAAACACTGTGTGCATTTTGAAGAGGATGTTGAACTAACCTAAAAGCACTATATGCTTACTACTACTATACTCCTACTAGTACTTCTAAGGCTAAGGGTATTAAAATGAAACTCTCAGGGGACCTTGAGATATATCAAAACAAAGTATATGCAACCAGGTTGCTATAATGGCCTATCAATAATATCTGAGGAGCAGCTAAGAGTATTAAGTTGAAACCTCATGGGCATGTTGAGAGGGATGTTCAACAAACCATAAGGTCCAATGTGCGTACCACCACTGTACTAACACTATTGCAAGTGCTACTACTACTAGCACCACTACTACTTTTAGTACTACTACTACTACTACTACTACTATTACTACTACTGCTGCTGCTACTACTACTACTACTACTACTATTACTACTACTATTACTACTATTATTACTACTACTACTAGTGCTACTACTTCGGCAATAAAACTAACAAAAATGACAACTTAAAAAAAAAGCATTGCCATAAACTGTTTAATTTGCATACCTAAATCACTCCTCTTGCAATTTTCGTCTTCAATGCTGCAGTAATTACACTGAATTCCCTCTATGACAATGTAAAAAAACAAAATTGAAGACAAATAATGATCAAAATTCATCTTTTCAAACCTACTATTAAAATTAGAGATGAAAGAGAACACGAGACAATGAGCAAACAACCATTATTGATAAGTCCTGATAAAATCTTAGTTTATTATGGCCACTATTGAGACCTAAATACGATAATAGAGGAAAATCTAGGAAATTTCAGAGCATACAAATTTAGATATTGTTTTATAGCTATACTGTTAGGCTAAGTGTCAAAAACGTATCTCATCAAAGCAACTTTTCGTAATGAGAATTTCGGTGAGCCAACTTACGGAGGAATGCTATTTTTGGTTTAGTTTATTCGGGACTTCTTTTATTAGCCAAGTAAATTACAATGGAAAAATAAATCATTTTGGCTTTTTCGGAAAAATAAATCACTTGATGTTTTTTTCGTCATCCTTGTGGCATTTTTGTGAACAAGGGCTCTGACATATATGTCATTCGGTTGAATTCGATTGCGTAATTTTCCTCAAAATCAATCGCCCTTTTGAATTGACGCCCCGCATTTTCGGAAATAGGATACAAAACTGAGGAAGTGGTGGGGGGAGGGGAGTGGGAAGTAAACTGTGTTTTTCCAAATCTAAGGTGTATAGTTTTTCTTTCTTTTTTTGTTCAATGCAAATTTTGATATAAAAAACCTTAATGTTTAAATACTTCTAACATGGCTTTATCATTTAACCTTTTCTACTCTTATTTCAGCTTTAAAAAAGGGGTGTGGCTCACCTGACCCTTGTTAATCGTAAAAATATTAAAAAGTAATACTTAATGCCTTTAATTTGGTATAACCTCCAAAAGCACGAGTGCAGGGGCCATTATGGTTCAATGCTAGAAAGACTTGGACCAGATGGCTCAATTATCATAATTAAATAAAAAAAGAAGCTTTTTTAACTGCAAGTAAGGAGTGACATTAAAACTTAAAACGAACAGCAATTATTCCGTATATGAAAGGGATTGTCCCTTCTTCAACGCCTCGCTCTTTACGCTTAAGTTTTTTATTGTTTTAAAAAGTAGAGTTGTGTCCAAGAGTCAAACTTTAGCATAAAGAGCGAGGCGTTGCGGAGGGGGCAACCCTTTCATATACGAGTAATCTATGTTCGTTTTAAGTTTTAATGTCGGTCCTTACTTGCAGTTAAAAAAAACTTTTTTTTTGAATTTCTGAACATTTTTAAATTAATGCATGTTTTGATTTTGGCTCACCGCACACGAATAATTAAAACAAAATTTGCATATAATTTTTTTTTTTGCTAAATGGCTTTCTTATAGTTTTGATCGGATGATTTTGATAAAAAAAAGGGATGAGGTAGGAAGCCTGGTTGCCCTCCCATTTTTGGTTACTAAAAAATGCAACTGGATTTTTTTTTATTTTTTATACGAACATTTTTGTTAGTAATTTAAGCAACGAACTTCTATTATTGTGTTTTTTTTATTACGTATATGAGGGGGTTTGCTCCCTCGTCAATACCTTGCTCTTTACACTAAAGCTTAAATATCACTAAAGCTAAAATTCTCGTTGAAAGTTTACACCAGGAAACTCCCTCCCCACAGAGAATTCTCCTATATAGAAATGTCCCCCCGGAAATATTTTTTTATACTTTCCAATAACAAATACTTTGTGTAAACAATGAGCAAATTTCAGAACTTACAGCCCTTTCCCCAGGAGCTGTAGAAGGATCATGTCATCCCCAAAGGCATAGCTATTGGACCTTATAACTATACTGAACAAAATACCTTTCCCTAAAATTTTAATCAGATGACTTTGGGGGGGAGGGCCATGGGAGGAGGGCAAGTTGATCCCCATTCTTTTAGTCACTCAAAAAGTACACTAAAACTTTTAGTTTACATTTGAATAAGCCCTGTCTCAACCTCTTAGGACCATTGGCTCAATACAACCACCCCTGAAAAAAAAGACACATCTGGGATCTTTCTTCTAGAAAAATGCAAAATTCCATGCTTTTGCAGATGAGTGCTTGAAATATCTCCAGGAGGGTTTTTTGATACACTGTATCTGATGGTGCAACTTTTATTAAGATTGCTTGACTTTCCAAGGGTGTTTCACCTCTTTTATGAAAGTCAGGTAAATTTTCTCAGGTTCG
Source organism: Artemia franciscana (assembly GCF_032884065.1). NCBI lineage: Eukaryota > Metazoa > Arthropoda > Branchiopoda > Anostraca > Artemiidae > Artemia > Artemia franciscana. Next base: position 26,175,480 of record NC_088864.1, read on the forward strand.
TAGTTTTTGGTGGGTGACGTTAAACTTGACGAATTTTACATATTTGGAATCAGAATAAAAACGTCATTCTTTTGATGTATCTATTGTTATCAAACTTTCGTTTTTTTGGGTTTCAGTTACTATTGAGCTGTGTCACTAGGTACTTGCAGTTCATTTTTCAGAGTTTTGGTTGCTATTGGGCCGAGTCGCTCCTTACTTACAGTTTGGTACCATGAAATGTTTAATATAGTATTTACTGATACCGTTTCTAAAGCATCTACTACTAAATTCTAAACACTTTTGGAGCATGTATGCCAGTAAGGCCACATATGTGCGCGATAATTTTTGTGGGGAATCAACAATAACGATAAAAATATAATTTGATAATTCAGATAAATTTAGAATTTTTTTTCTCACGTAAGTGAATGTATCACTGTGTGTAATATCTCATTTTCAAAGTCCTTTATGAAAATATTTACACCGGCATTGTCTTTCCTATATTAGTTGGCACCATTCATAGGGTGTTTGGCGTTCTCCCCCGGAAAATATCCCCCCCAGAAAATTACTCCCCGTGGGAAATCTCTTTGAGGAAATTTCCCTGAGGAAAATTCACCCTGACAATTTCCCCCTAGAAAATTCTTCAAAATGTAACTTACGAACGGGTGATCGGATCTCAATGAAATTTGATCTTTAGAAGGATATCGTGTCTGAAAGCTCTTATTTTAAATCCCGACTGGATCTGGTGACATTGAGGGGAGTTTGGGGGGGACCTACAATCATGGAAAACGCTTAGAGTGAAGGGATCGGGATGAAACTTGGTTGGAAAAATAAGCAGAAGTCTTAGGTATGTGATTGATATAACTGGAACGGATCCGCTCTATTTGGGGGAATTGAGGGGGGGTTAATTCTGAAAAATTAGAAAAAATTACCTATTTTTGACTTACAAAGGAGTAATTGGATCTTCATGAAACCTCATATTTAGAAGGACCTGGTAACTCAGATCTCTTATTTTAAATCTCAACCGGATCCAGCGTCATTGGGGGGGGGGACCAGAAATCTTAGAAAATACTTAAAGCGGAGAGATCAGGAAGAAACTGGATGGGAAAAATAAAAACAAGTCTAATATATGTGACTGATATAACCGGACCGGAACCGCTCTCTTTGGGGGAGTTGGGGGGGGCTATGGTTAATTCTGAAAAATTAGAAAAAACGAGGTATTTTTAACTTACGAAGGAGTGATCATATCTTAATGAAATTTTATATTTAGAAGGACCTCGTAGCTTAGATATCTCATTTTAAATCCCGACTAGATCCAGTGTCAATGGGGGGAAGGAGGGAATGGGAAATCTTGGAAAACGCTTAAAGCGGAGAGATCAGGATGAAACTTGGTGGGAAGAATTAACACAAGTCCAAGATACGTGACTAATATAACCGGACCGGATCCGGTCTCTTTGGTGGAGTTGGGGGGGGGGTAAGTTGGACAAAATTAGAAAAAAATGAGGTATTTGTAACTTACGAATGGGTGATCAGATCTTAATGAAATTTGACATCTAGAAGGATCTTGTGCAAAAAACTCTAACTGAATCCCAACGAGATCCAGTGACATTGGGGGGAGTTGGAGGGGGAAACCGGAATTCTTGAAAAACGTGAAAATTGAGGCATCTTCATCTTACGAATGGGTGATCGGATCTTCATGAAACTTGATATATAGAAGGATCTTATGTCTCAGATGCTCCATTTTCAATTTGAATCGGATCCGAGGACAAAGGGGGTTGGAGGGGGAAACAGAAATCTTTGAACACGCTTAAAGTGGAGAGATCGGGATGAAACTTGATGGGAAGAATAAGCAAAAGTTATAGATAAGTGATTGACATAATTGGAACGGATCTGTTCACTTTGGAGGAGCTGGGGGGTTTTGACTCGGAAGAATTAAAACAAATTGAGGAATTTTTTTCTTAAGAACGGATGACAGGATCTTAATGAAATTTGATGTTTAGAAGGAACTCATGTCTCAAAGCTCTTATTTGAAATCCCGACCAGATCTTTTAACATCGGGGGGAGTTGGATGGGGGAGCCTGAAATTTTGGAAAACGCTTAAAGTAGAGAAATCGGGATGAAACTTGATGGATAGAATAAGCAAATGTCATAGATACATGATTGACGTAACCATACTGGATCCACTCTCTCTGGGGGAGTTAGGATGTGGGGTTCAGTGCTTTGGCGAGTTTGGTGCTTCTGGACGTGCTAGGACGCTGGAAATTGGTAGGCGTGTCCGGAAGCTGCACAAATTGACTTGATAAAGTCGTTTTCCCCGATTAGACCATCTGGGGGCTGAAAGGAGAGGAAAAAGTAGACAAAATGAGGTATTTTTAACTTACGGGTGGGTGATCGGATCTAAATGAATTTTGATATTTAGAAGGACCTTGTGACTCAGAGCTCTTATTTTAGATCCTTACCGGCATTAAGCGTCCGATTTTCCTTTTAAATCAATCTATTGATTCTTAGAATTTTGCTAGAGCTCATACCATATGAGCTCTTGGCTCTTGGCTCGTCCGGCCTCGTCACAAGTGCCATATGACATCTTAGCTCTTGTTTCATGAAGTAATTGTAGCAGCAACATCATCGAAATCAGCCAGTTGGTAAACTAAAATGTCCCCTACTCCCACTGCCCAATCTAGAGAGGGGTCGGGATCTACCCCCGGGATCTCCCCAAGATTTTTGTCTCTTGCCCTCTTACCCTGTTTTTTCTTTTTTTATTCTTTTTTAGAATAAATTTGTCAATTATTGGCACCTTTGTCATATTCCCCCCCCCCCAAGATTTTGCTCATTGGTGCCCTTGTCTAATTGGACTTCTCCAAAGATTTTGCTCTACATTCACCCCTGTCTACCCCTAATATTTTGGCTAGTAACAACTGTGGTCAGTAACAGACCCGTGAAAAATATTTATTCGTACCTCTTAGCTCCAGCCTGTTTTTTCGTTGCACTTCCATCATAGGACAACTCATCTACAATTGTCACTCATTCCAAAGTTTAAAATTATTTTCTTTAACCATTTTCTTACCCTTTTGATATAACACAGCCCCCAGAAACACGAAACAAAAATAAAATGGGAAGATGAATTCTATTGATTGTTCTGCACTGTCCATTCAGCCAAAATTCTGAAATATTCCCAAAGTCCTTCTTTTTTTGTTTTATAATAATTTCTTTTGGGCTAATCGACTTCACATGAATGGGTATTTTCAGCTGGGGGTGTTCTCCGGGGGGATATGCCTAGCCCCTCTCCATAGGTTGGCGTTTCTGTGAATAAGAAGAATGATAGTCTTTGTAAGGATTAGTCTTTATATTAATTGCACACTTAATCAATTAGACAAATTCTCATCCTTGATTCATGTGTACCCTAAGTAATACAGCAAACTAAAAATTTATACCAGCTACCATGCGTCAATTATTCCCTAATTTCGCTCTGGCGTAAGCAGCCGCTGAAAAGCACAGACATCAAGCTTAAAAGATACATATGTTCGAAATTTGAGTTCTTTTGATTTTGACAGGGTTTGCTGACAGAACCAAGTTCGAGAATAATGACTTTTAGTTTGCAAATCCGTGACCTCTCAAGAAGGAATCGTTTGGTTGTACTGCGCGTGGGAATCTCCCTTGACAGCCAAACGTGTCCCCTAAGGAATACAGCAAACTAAAAATTTTAGCTGACTATACCAGCTACCATACGTCAATTATTCCCTAATTTCGCTCTGGCGTAAGCAGCCGCTGAAAAGCACAGACATCAAGCTTAAAAGATACCTATGTTCGAAATTTGAGTTCTTTTGATTTTGACAGGGTTTGCTGACGGAATCAAGTTTGAGAATAATGAATTTTAGTTTGCAAATCCGTGACCTCTCAAGAACGAATCGTTTAGTTGTACTGCGCGTGGGAATCTCCCTTGATAGCCTAACGTGTCGCAAAATTTGTGAAATGTCCCTCGGGAGCCAAACGTGTCGCAAAATTTACCGCATCCTGCTGCCCAAAATTCCAAAAAAGCCCTAAAAACAGAGCCACGAAGAGGCTCATTCGATGTGACATAAAAGTCAAACCAAGCAAAATTTGACCAAGGTGAAATTCCCAACAAGATAAAATTCAGTTTAAAGACATTACAACTCAATTTGCATTTAAAGAAGCATTTGCATTTGATTTAAAAGAAGAGCTCAACCCACACAAAACTTGGCATTCAAGCACCAACAACAAGCACTTTTTTCGGGAAAATAAACAGACTTTCTATTTTAATGTATTCTTGAACACAATCCTGGATTTTTCTTTGAATATTAAAAAACTTCTTGGGTCGGGTTTTATACGGATGTCTGAGGAAAAGTTTTGGTATACAGGAGGGAAAAAGCTTACTATGCAGAATTTGAGTCTTACAGATATTAAAACCGCATAGTGAAGTTGTACAGGAATCAATTTTTACCCTAATTTAACTACTTCACAAAGTCAGATCATACCTGGAATGCATTTTTTACCTCCTCGTCACCGGTTCGAACATTTTGGGTTGAGCTCAACTCGAAAACATTTTTTAGTTCGATATTTTTGCATTTAGTCCTTGAAAATGAAATTTTGTACAGGTGCGGTTGTGTAAATATGAGAAAACAACGCAGAGAGGGGTCTTGCCTCTCTTGAAACCCACAAAATGCACTACTGTTAATCAGAGCGAGTGTCATGTAGGTACACTATACAAGTGGAGCATATAAGAAAGTATCAGAAACACCTTACCCCGATTATTTGGAAAGAGGGAAGGGATGTAAGATCCTGACTAACTATGCCTGACGAGTCAAATATTTGGGTCAGGGACGTATACGAGAATTTCTCGTGGGGGTGGGAAGCGTCTTTGAAACAGGAGGTTAAAAGTCATACTAAAAAGATAACAAGGTAATCATGGGGTTTCAATGAAGTCAGGCCTAGAGGTGTTTGCGTGGTTTTGATGTAGAACAATTTCCGACTACGCAACGGGCTACAAACATTGCACACAGCCACAAGGCTACTCATTGCAAAATCTCAATTGGAAGTTGTTTTTCTTTTTTTCTAATGTGCTAAAACATCCACCACAAAATTAGCTAAAAAACAAAAGGAAATTATTACCGACTTAAATAGATGTATTTTGTTTTATATATTTAGGCACACGGAAATATATTATTGCTTCAGAACGTCTATACACATGAATGGTGATCAAATGATACGTAAACTGGGCTTTCAATACTTAGTATTTTCCTTAACAATCGGATATACAAGCTACGCGTCCTAAATTTTTGATGCAAATCTCCTCCTAACCAGTCAGCTGATACCCGTCAACCAGGCTTATACCGTTTACATGGATGTTTGAATTCAAAGTATAATGACGTGATAGTGCATTTTAATTGAATTATTCTTTTATCGAAACAGCTTTTAAGTGTTTTTGGAAATATTTTTTGTTGGACTTGTTTTTTAAAGGTAATTCTTTTTCGTTACATTTTTAACGTTTCTAATGATCAAAGAGCACTGTGAAACCTTGCATCGGATCCATGGTTAGCAAAAACCAGAGATGGAATTGTTACCAGCAAAACAAAGGTGATAAGTGAAAAGAAAAAGTTGGAACAAGCGGGAGCAGTGCCAATTTTATAACAAATTCTCTTCAGCATAAAACAGAAATTATTTACAACTTTTTGAAAAATTAGGTATTCTAAAGGCAATTAAACCCTTGAATATACAACCTGATTTTAGCGATGGAGGCAGTGAACATCCTTTAGGGAATGTGGAGACCATCAATCGGATGTGTCACACTCTTGAATTCATTTAATGATTGGGAAGTTACCACAAAGAGACAAGCAGCACTTGCCCTAGTCTTTAAATAGGGGAGGGGGGCTATGGCTCGTGTCTCGGTGATAGAATGCTCCCTAAATGCGGTTATGCTATTAAAAGATGAGTTAAGTTTCAAGTTGACAAAAAAAAGCCACGGCAGTTGATGAGCTATTTAATGTAGTTGAATAGAAAAAAAACTATAGAGATCTTCTTGAAGCAAGAAAAGATAGGCTATGTGTTTCGAATCTCAAAATAAGAAAGAGTGAGAGTAAAGTCAATTCGCAGAGATTAAACAGGGGGGAGGGTATGGCAAATGTATTTTTCATAATCTATGGGGGAGCAAATTTGTCCTTTTTTTCAGTTTTATCGATGAAAATGTCAAAAAAGATATTTCAGATAAAAATAGTCCCCACCCCAGAAACGGGATTCTTCTGAATAGAGGAAGGCAGGTGACCTCCTCTAGGCAACGCCAATGAAGAGGAACAGTAACAAGAATGAAACTAATTCAGCAAATCTAATAAACAAACTTTAGTTTCGCACACTCATTAGTAAGAAAAAAATAGATATAATGGCTTAGTAGTCTCAATGCAATCCAGATGTGCGACTGTACTTCCTACCAATCTAATGGTTTCTGTTTGAATTATTGCTTATTTTATATTATGTAAAGACAATAAGTATAATGGCTCCATGTTTCACTTTCACATATTAACCATCAGCAATTCGTTTGGTATTTTGATAAAAAATGAAAGTGTGAATTAAACATTACGTCATTATTTAAACAATAGTCTATAGGGACTACAGAAATCACATCAATAATCCAGATAATAAATGACATCAATCATTGAAACAAGGAAAAATGAAGCGGAAATCAAACCAAAAAATCAATTAATTTCTAGTCTTGACCTAAAGCATTTCGTGAGTCCTACTTACCGTTATGGCTATGGGATTTGAAATGTAAACTCGTTTTAGAAGAAAGTAAAAGTTCTTTGGACTCTTCTTTGTAATAAACAAGTAAAGTTATCACTATTGGCGTGCTGAACCACAAGGAGAGAGGTGGAGATACCCATTAGAATGAATAATAGACCCTAGGATGTCATCAGGAAGTTGGGGGGGGGGTATGTGAAAATCCGTCATAGGTTTAAATTTTCATTTCAATTTCAATGAAGTATTCTGCTTTTTTAACAATCAACAGTGTCCCCACTTCAGGCCTTACTATCCAGGCAAGTATACAACAGAAGAGGGGGCAGGGGGCTTGCAAAAAAGGCAAATGTTTGAAAACTATAGAAAAGGGGAGAAAAAAAGAATACCTCCTATATGCATTGTATCATCCCTTCACCTAGTCAGTTTTCGTCAATCGCTCATCGAAGTCAAAATCTATTTCAGTAATCTTATGGTAATAAACGTGAGTTTATGGGTCTCAACGTGAGTTTTAGGGGTCTCAACGTGAGTTTTATCACAGAGCAGTGTACTTTAAGTTTAGTTATTTCCTTTTTTTAATTAAACCCGGTTGAACCTTGAAATCCGATTGAACCTTATGAAGGAATACTTTTCGCATTCCTTTTCATTTGATACAAAAAACTCATATACCGTGTTTGAGCAATGACAGGCCAAATCATTGGGCCTCAAAATCATGTTTAAGGGCCGCTATAAAATTTTTACCGTGCCCCCCTACATCCCTATACTATTACACATAGAAAAAATCCGGTTTTGTCGACTGAAATAACTTTCTAATTATATTTGAATGCAGTCGTAGCTTTTAAACAATATCAACAAAGAGTATTTTATGGCACTTACTATTTACTAATTGACATATGGCGATCGCAATTTCTGTCGGTTGGTCTATCGGTCCTGGTTTTGCTAGATTGGGCACTTCCACAGAAGCTAGGACGATGAAATTTGGCAGGCGTATCAGGGACCAGGCCAGATTAAATTAGAAATAGTTGTTTCCCCGATTCGACTATCTGGAGGGGCAGTGGGGAGACGGTTAATTCGGAAAAATTAGAAAAAAGAGGCATTTTTAACTTACGATCGGATCTTAATGAAATCTGATATTTAGAAGGATATCGTGTCTCAGAGCTCTTGTTTTAAATCTTGACCGAATCCGGTGACATTGGGGGGAGTTAAAGGAGGAAACCTAAAATCTTGGAAAACGCTTAGAGTTTGGGGGAGTTGGAGGGGGGAAGCCTGAAATCTTGGAAAACGCTTAGAGTGGAGGGATCGGGATGAAACTTGGTGGAAAAAATAAGCACAAGTCCTAGATACGTTATTTACATAACCAGAATGGATCCGCTCTCTTTAGGGTGTTGGGAGGGTTAATTCGAAAAAATGGAAAAAATGAGATATTTTTAATTTACGAACGAGTGATCGGATCTTAATGAAACTTGATATTTAGAGGGATTTCGTAACTCGGACCTCTTATTGTAAATCCCAACCGGATCCAGTGTCAATGGTGGGAGTTAGGGGGGGGGGCGGAAATCTTGGAAAACGCTTAGAGTGAACAAATAGGGATGAAACTTGGTGGGAAGTATAAGCACAAGTCCTAGATACGTGATTAACATAACTGGGCCGGATCTGCTCTCTTTGGAGGAGTTTGGGGGACCTAATTCGGTAATTCGGAAAAATTCGAAAAAATGAGGTATTTTTAACTTACGAACGGGTGATTGGATATTAATGAAATTTATATTTAGAAGGACCTCGTGTCTCAAGAACTGTTATTTTCAATCTTGACCGGATCTGTTGACATTGGGGGGAACTGGAGGAGGAAACCGGAAATCTTGGAAAACGCTTAGGGTGGAGAGATCGTGATGATACTTAATGGGGAGAATAAGCACAGGTCCTAGATACGTGATTGACATAACAACACTGTAGTGACTCTCCTTGGGGGAGTTGTGAGGGGGGTTAATTAGGGAAAATTAGAAAAATAAGGTGTTTTTAACTTAAGAACAGGTGATCTGATCTTAATGAAGATCCGATAACTCATGTCCTAGATACGTTATTGACATAGCCGGAACGGATCCGCTCTCTTTGGGGGAGTTGGGGAGATTTGCTAGTTTGGGCACTTCCAGATAAGCTAGGACGATGGAAGTTGGCAGGCGTATTAGGGACCAGACAAGATTAAACTAGAAGCAGTCTCTTCCCCGATTCGGCTCTCTGGGGAGGAGCGAGTGAACAAGATAGTTGAGAAGAATTTTATTTGCCGACAAAACGTATGATTGTCCTTCTTAAGTATGGCTTGTGGTCTAGGTGTATGATTCTCACTTGGGGTCAGAGAGGTCTCAGGTTCGAATCCCAGAACACCCCAATTTCTACATGAAGAAGATCCGAGACTAGATACCCGATCAATTTAGTGATCGCTGAAAGTTGGCAGGCATATCAGGGTTCTAATCAGATTAAATTAGAAATAGTCGCTTCCCCAATTTGACCATCTGGGGGGAGGGGGAGTGGAAGAATTGTTAATTCGGAAAAATTAGAAAAAATGAGGTATTTTTAACTTACGAACAGGTTATCGGATCTTAATGAAATATGATATTTAGAAGTACCTCGTTTCTCAGAGCTCTTATTTTAAATTCCGATCGGATCTGGTGACATTGGGGGAGTTGGAGCGGGAAACTGGAATCTTGAAAAACGCCTAGAGTGGAGATATCGTAATGAAACTTGGTGGGAAGAAGCTCTTGACACTTCCTACTTCGTTACAAGTGCCGTATGAGCTCTTGGCTCTTGTTTTACACAGCCTTGTCAGAAAAATGCTATTTTTTGAGTTTCTGAATATTTACACTCTTGTTCTGACAAGTGCGAACTATAATGCAGCGACATGTATTTCAAATCCAATAAACCACAATCACAATGTTTCACGAGTTTGTGCCTAAAATATGGGGTCGTTTGGACTATAAATGGTAGATACAACATAATCGCCTGCAAACAGCGAAAATTGACCCAAATGAAAGAAGGGGCAAAATGTTTTATTTATTATCTATTTCAACAATTATAATTTCATAGCAATTTTTTTTAATGAAAACGCACAGAAACTTCAATGAACATAAAAAAAAGTTGCACGACAGCATGCAAATGATATATCATTTGCAATGAGACAAGATACATCAAACTAAATTAATAAAATGAAGAAAAAAGATTAATTCGTGTGTTGATTAAACACATCAAGTAGCCCCAGAGCCAGATTTACTAGCAGGCCGTTGGCCCACTAATTATTTCTAAGGTTCTATTTACTGTGTACCAACAGCTCAACGCCGGTTGAGTTTTGTTTTACTATGAATTAAACGGGAGTGTTTATTATTTCCTCTTTTGATAAACTTTTTAAGCGTCTTCTTGTTTTTCAATAGAAAGAGGGGATCATCACCCCCTTGCCCCCTCCACTGGATCTTATTTTTTCTTTTATATTATTAATGTAACAAAATGGTTGCATCACTTCATAACTTCCTTCGTCAACTTCAACAGTTAGTTTGTTCTTTTGAGCTATGGCTAGTCAAAAACTTGGTGTAACACTTATGCCGACTTTTTGCTGAATCGAGATGACTATTGCTTGAATTGATTTAAATCAAAAACGATTTTTCTTTTCTTTCATTTTTTACGGGTCTTTTAATTATTTTAGTAGTTTCGGCTTAGTTTAGCTTGATATATCTTTGGTTCTTTACTATTTGTACGTTATTCCAATTTCCGTTATTCCAATTTCCGTTAATCCAATTTCCTTTATTCAAATGATCCGAACTTTCAGCAAAAATTCTCTAACGTGTGGTGACAGTAGTTCTTAGAGCATCAAATACTTACATGTAGCGCAATATAGTTTGTAATTTGTGGCACAAGGATAAGAAAATCTATAAATTCAGAGTATGGCAATTTTTTGGCAATGCAATAAAAAGTAAGTCCTCTCTCTATTGCTAAATAACTAAGATTGTATTCATATGTAATTCACCTTCAATTTAAAAGCCTATTTGAAGTGGCAAATTGTAACCAAAGCCATAAAACATCAAACAGTTCGTGGTAACAAACTTTGGTAAGGAGTGACCAGGCTCAATAGTAACCAGAACTCTAAAAATGGAATTTCGATACCAATATATACATCAAAAGAATAGGAATTTTATGCTGATTTTAAATATGTAAGTTTAATCAAGTTTAGTTATACCCATCTAAAGTTATGAGCCTGCGAACATTAGCCTTGTTTTCAAAAAAGGAGGAAATTTCCCATAAAAGTCATATAATCTTACTGAAAATTACACAATCAGATTCAGCTTATCATAGAACCTTACTGTAGATGTTTCAAGCTACTATCTTTCAAAATGTGGAATTTTGTATTTTTGCCAGAAGATCACGTATGTGTGTTTATTTGTTTGTCTTTTTTTTGTTTTTGTTTTTTTCCAGGGGTGATCGTATCGACCCAGTGGTCCTAGAATGTCTCGAGAGGGCTCATTTTAACTGAAATTAAAAGTTCGAGTTCCTTTTTTAAGTTACCAAAGAAATTGGAGGGCAACTAGGCCCCCTCCCACGCTCATTTTTTCCCCGAAGTCATCGGATCAAAATTTTGAGATAACCATTCTGTTCCACATAGTCCAAAAATCTAATAACTATAGATTTGAGGACGACTTAATCCCCCACAGTCCCCGGGGAAAGGGCTGCACGTTATGAACTTAGCCCATGGTTTACATATAGTATTGGTTATTGGGAAGTATACTGACTTTTTCAGGTAGATTTTTTCTGGTGTTGGGGGTCAGGGGAGGGGGTTACGTGAGAGGATCATTCCATGGAGAAATTTATCATGGGGGAAGAGAATTTCCATGAAGTAGGCGCTGGATTTTCCGGCGTTATTTAAAAAAAAACAACGAGAAATCAAATAAAAAAACAAGTTTTTTTTAACTTAAATTAAGGGGCAAAATTAAAACTTAGAACGAACAGAAATTATTACGTATGTGAGGGGGGTTGTTACCTCCTCAATACCTCACTCTTTACGCTGGAATGTTTTTAGTAATTTCGAAAGAGCTATTTATTCTAATTAAACTGTCTTTGTGATTCAGGGGTTATTCTTATAGAATTAAAACAAAATTCAAACTGTAGTGTAAACGAGGGAGGTATTGAAGAGGGGGCGAACCCATCATATACGTAATAAAAATATACGAATATAGAAGTTCTTTGCGTAAGTTAATTTGTAAGTTACGTATATTTATTACTAGTAATAACGTCCATAAATAAAATTAAAAGTTCTAGTGGCCTTTTTAAGTAACCAAAAAAATTGGAGGGCAATTAGGCCCCCTTTCCGCCCCATTTTCTCAAAATTGTCCGGTCAAAACTTTAAAAAAGCCATTTAGCCAAACAAAAAAAAAAAAATATCTCGCTCGTTCAATACCTCAAAATTGTCGGATCAAAACTTTGAGAAAGCCATTTAGCCAAAAATATACCTCGCTCGCTCAATACCTTGCTCTTTACACTAAAGTTGATTCTTTCTTACAACTCTACTTTTTAAAATAATAAAACATTTTAGCGTAAAGAGCGGGGCGTTGAGGAGGGGACATCCCCTTTCATATAAAGACCAATTTCTATTCGTCTTAAGTTTTAATGTCGCTCCTTACTTTCAGTTAAAAAAAATGTTTTTTTCACTTAATATCATTAAAGCTGACTTTATCATCGCAGACATACTCGAAAGGACGTTAATCAATTTTAATTTCCGTATTAGAAAATTGATTAACATCAACTACATAATATCTACCTTGATTGCCTTGCAATTGGCTAACATATGTGAAATGTAGTTTTAAATGGAAAAGTTAGGTCATTAGTCCATCAATCTTTCTGTAATAGTGCTATGTTCCTTGTTTTGACTTTTAGAAAACGGTAATTTCATCAAGAAATTTCATTTGCTTCAAAAGGTTCTGATTTAAGCGTTGTCGAATTATTCTAAGAGTTGGGGTGTGTATCCACTTCCCAAATGTTTTGAAAGTTTAACAAACTGATAAAGTTTAAAGAATGAACACTAAGTTGGATTGAAATTTACATAATTATCCTATTAATGTTTTTAATAAGACATCAGATGAGTAAGTGCACCATAGAGGCAGCCACATATATGCAGACTGAGGTAGTTTCCTAGCAAGCTCTACAAGTTTTAAACCGATATCCGAAAGTCATTCGAGATTATAAATGTCTTTACCACAGAAGTAGATACATTAAACAACAAGAGCTAAGAGCTCATATGACACTTTTGACGAGAGATCGGATCCGGTCCGGTTATTTCAATCACGCATCTAGAGCTTGTGCTTATTCTCGAAATCGCCAAAGCACTAAAAATCCCCCAAACTCCCCTGAAGAGATCGGATCTGGTCAGGTTATGTCAATCACGTATCTAGAACTTTTGCTTATTTTTCCCATCAAGTTTCATCCCGATCTCTCCACTCTAAGGATTTTCCAAGATTTCCGTTTCCCCACTCTACCCCCGATGTCCCTGGATCCAATCCGAGTTGAAAACGGAGCATCTGAGACATGACATTTCTATATATATCAAGTTTCATTAAGATCCGATCACCCATTCGTGAGATAAATATACCTCAATTTTCACGATTTTCTCTCCCTCCAGTATCTCGTTTGCTTGCCCCCCCCCAGATGGTAGAATCGGGGATGCGACTATTTCTAATTAAATCTGGTCTGGTCCCTGATACGCCTGCCAGCTTCCATCGTCTTAGCTTGTCTTGAAGTGCCAAAACTAGCAAAACTGGGACCGACAGACAGGCCGACCGACGGACAGAAATTGCGATCGCTATATGTCACTTGGTACATACGAAGTGCCATAAAAACAACAAGTAGACCGAAAGTAACTTAATTGAATAGAAGGTGCAGCAATTTAAGAATAACTTAACTTTCCTCTTACCGTCAGCAGTGGCGACAGTTCAGATGTATTTTAAAGTTTCACCAACATAAATTTGCCACCCACCGAAAACAGGAAACTGACAGGATAGATAAATATCTGCAAGATAAAAAAGCAGTAATATTACTATTGAATAAAAGATATTAACACTTAAAAAGATTAAAGTAGCAGGGAGGCTAAAAATAAAATCTGATTCTTCCAATTGGCTTGGTGGAAACCGGCACAACCCTATATGTCTTGAAAAAATAAGAAAATCTGGGAACTCAATTTTTAATGCAGAAGTTGTTCAGTACAGGAGTGCAGGTTTTACACTTAAAAGCCGCTAAGTTTATAAATAAAGAACGTGTGTGAAAAATCAGCAGAAAATGACGAAAAACATATCATCATGTACATCTAGATAGCTTGACGTTCCTTATTGCTTTTGCAAAAGGCAGAGACTACCAACTGGGTAAACAAACAAAAACTAATGAATAGTGATTGAAGAATTTAAACTTATGCAAAAATATAACACTAAATATTTGAAAATCTAAAAATCAAAGCTATACATTAATATGTTTATTATTAAAAATATTCAAGATTAAATACTTCAAGTTATTAGTCGAGTTATGTATAGCAGAATTTCTTCAGAAGGCATATTAAGCTATCATGTACTATTGCATTTATCCCCTTAGTTGACTATTGAAATGTCAATAGAATCCTTTTTTTTTCGATTCAAGAAAATCACGTTTTTTACTTAATTTTGACATTTTCACACCAATCTATATTTGCCCAACAGCAAAGAATTGATTATTGAAATGCTTGACTCTGCGATACATGTAATTTGGACATGGCTGTACATACGTTAGTTTTGGCTTTTCGTTTAAATAGGAGAAGTTTCCCCTTTTCTCATCACGGTTTTGTCTGGCTATAAAAGAGATAATTTCTGTGATGAGAAAGACTTTCTTAGTTGTATACCAACTAAAATAAAATCATAGAGAATCCTGGTTTGCAGAAACGAATAGACCTAAGATAAAGCCAAGAGGCAAAAAATGTTTTCATTTTGATTTTTTTCGTACTTTAAGTGAAAAGGCGGTGAACTTGGTCATCAATTTTCATTTGTATGGCCTTCTGGCATCGTAATTTTGGTCATCCGTCTCAAAATTGAACCAACAGTAAAGTGGAATTCTGACTTTACTCGAGGAAGAGCGGTTTTCATTGACTGTCAGTGACATTTTGTCTAGTGGCTTAAAATACGACTTTTGAGTTCAATAACCTTGCGTCAGTGACAAACACTTCTTATTGGTTTAAAGCGATGACATGCAGTCCCTTCAATCTTATAAAAGACCATTCCATGCTCCTGATAGCTCAAATTTGAGACGACAGTAATTTCCAATACCTGCCATACATGCGTATGCGCTTCACAGTGCGTAAGTGCACTGGTCTAAAATAATAACATTAGGGGATTGCATTTAAAAAATGACTGTAATACGTGTGGACCATGTTCAGCACCGTGAATAATGTCTAATTGCGTGAAGTTTTGATAATATTATTCAAGCAAGTAAAGAAACCCCTTTTTTAATTCCAGTCTTTTAATCCGTTTTTAACCCCTTTTTTAATATAAGAAGGATACGATTATCGTTTGTATAACCCAGATAAGGGATATTTAGTGACTCGAGAATATAAGCAGATGGGATAGAAAAAGGACAGACGATATACAAAATTTGAAAATAGAAAAGGAGAGGGCATGCCATGTCGAGCCCCACGTCACACTAAAATCTAATACTCCAATTTATGATTAAATTGAACGCTAGAATTCCAGACTAATCGTTATTAAAGCACTAACTTCTAGTAGGCCACTACACATTTCTTAGTGGGCTACGTTCTATGTAATATCTCAGGGACAATTCCCTCATGTGATTGATCTGAAGGTTCCTTCTAAAGTAGCAATAGAAATTTTTTTCCTAATATTCAAACCCTTCCCATAATAAATAATTCTCTGAATCTTCTCCAATGGGTTAAAACTTTGCACTAAGGACGTAAACGTGGAGGGAGATTGGCCTACCTCCCTTAATTCTGAAATTTGCTTAAATTTCTGGGTACTTCTTGTTTTAAATTATCAAATAAGAATTTTTTTTTTTATTGAACTTCCAGAAAAAATTATTATTGGCTCTCCTTATCGAAGAAGAGCCCGGCGTTTGTGCTTACTTCGAACAACCTAGTTCTACATTCAAGTATGCCAACATTTTAACTGATTTTGTGGCCCGCTAATAATTTACAACTAGGGCCCGCGCGAAGATGAATTTTGCCCCAAATAGCTTATTGAATGACAGCGCAGTGCAACTCCGAAATTATAAAAAGCACCTACAGGTACTTTTTGCATATGGATATGCCTGTCTTTTCCTAAGCAAAGGCTGAATTTATCTTGAAACGAAAAGTTCCCAAAGTTTTGCACATGATCATTGTGCATGAAAAGTAGAATGGTTGCTATATTTCCCCCTTCATTAATCAGGGAAAGTACCTCATGCGAAAAGTACCGAGAACATTTTTTTTTCAGATGTGGAAATGGCCACTAGCATATCTTGCCATGCTATTATTCATCCCGTCACATAGTGTATCATCAGAGTTCCAGCAATGTCAAAAACATAAATTGAAGTATTTAGCAGGCGATGCCATGTCAACAACGGATTGCATCGGTCCTACTGGCGAACTTTACCCCAGGTAAAGAGATCCATTTGAGTTCCTCTATAGTTAAATGTTCATTATCTCTATATTTATCATACCTGATTTTTCATTTTTTTATTTATTGAACCTGGTAAGCAAGACAACGGAAAAGGTATTTTCTCCGAATGCCTTATTCATCTTGAACAGTATTTAGTATTCTTATAAGGCACAAGAGCCCGTCCAAGATTTTAGCACAGGGGAGGAGGGGCGAGAAAAAGGTGGAAACTTACAAGGTGTGGAAAGGAGAAAGAGGGTCCAAACCTCCTCCTCAGATATTGGCCTTTTTTGATTTTTCTTTAACGTCTTATAGAAGTCGACAATTAAGGTAGTTAAAACGCAGTAAGGCTGGGAACAACAATAAAACTAAAAAATAAAAATTATCTTGACGTAAAGAAGCGAAAATTGTGTTTTTATAGTTTTTAATTCAGACTATGGCAAAGAGTAAACTATTACCCATTTTACTATCGCTTGGTAGCACCAGAGTGTGTTTTTATGGTGCATTTCTACCTTTGTAACACTTCTAAATTTTAGATGGCACCAAAAGTCGCTTTTTGGTAAAAAGTAACACTCCTAGTTTGAAACATTTCGCAACAGTGGCAATCATTTACTAGGTTATCAAGGTGACACCTCTTGTGTCCTTTTAGTACTATTTAGAGCCTGTGTCTATGTTCAACGTTTTAGGAAAAAAATATGGCACCTTATTTATTCCAACCGTTTTCAAAATGTAAATAATAAGCAAAGCGATCTTGTTAGAATCAGTCTCTGAGACAGATAGGCTATTCCCACATCCTTGGTCCTAATTCAATGTCTTTTGATTCTGGTTCTAACCTTCTTTGCAAATGAATAATTTATGTATTCCTTTCTATCTGGGGCACCTTTAGAATACTATGTGATTATGCCCCTCCGTTCCTTTACTGAAAGGCTTTTCCCGAAGTCTCAACTCGATCTGCGAGCTGTGAGACGAAAGTGGGTATCGGTGTTAATTTACGTGTAAAATCATCATATTTTAATTAAACCTATTGACTGCATGCAATCTATATAATAAGATAATGGGTGCATGAAAACGATGAATCTGTCCAGTCCTTAAACTTCTTTTATTTAATTTTAGGCTATTTCCTGAAATCTCCATAAATCTATTTTCACGACAAACTTTTACTATTAAGGTTGATCGAGAAAAAACTGTCTGAATCAGCTATAAATGATTGATATTTCTCTGATATTATGAAACTTTAATGTCTTACAGAGGACAAGAAGGATGAAAATAAAATAGAAGGACAGTTCAGACTAGTGTTTGATGTTTGGAAGGTTTAGTAAGACAGTCTATGAAAAATAAAGAAGTTGGTAGAAGAAATTAAGACTCATGGTGCTGTAGTTACGTCAGATGACAAACGGACAACCTGTTACAGTAAAATAAATACATCTACATATATAAAAATAAGTTGTCTGTCTGTGGATCTGTCAGGTGACGTCATGTTTCTGTGTCGACTGACGTCATGTTTTCGACTGACGAAATTACAGACCGGGACATCGGGACGCAAATGACGACCGGGACACCGGCACATAGGGAATATAAATGACGACCGGGACACAAGGAATGTTCGATTAGCAATCACCATCAACAAAGCACCGGGACACAAATGACGACCGGGACACAGGGAGTATAAATGACGACCAGGACATAAGTAAAAAAAAATAAAAACTAAAAAAAAGGTAAAAACTACAAAAAAACTAAAAAGAAAAAAAAAACTAAAAACTAATAAAAAACTAAAAAAGCTAAAAAGCTAAAAAAAATTAAAAAAGAAAAAAAAATGAAAAAGGAAAAAAAATGAAAAATAAAGGAGAAAAACAAAACTAAAAAAAGGTAAAAAACTAAAACCTAAAAAAAGACCAATTCAAAAACGAATGTATATACAGACCGGGACACAAATGACGACCGGGACACCGGGACATAACTACCGGGACACAGGGATACAACTACAACAGGGACGCCGGGGGGCTCAGGGGGATATATAAATGACGATGGCGACACAGGGAATCGTCGATTAGCAATCACCATCAACAATGCTCAAGGGCAATCATTAGAATCATGAGGTATAGATCTGAATACGGATTGTTTTCCCATGGACCATTATATGTTGCATGTTCAAGAGTCGTTAAACCTGACATTCTATTTATATGCACAGACAATGGGACAGCAAAGAATGTTGTATATTCGCAAGTTTTACGTAGTTAAAAACACACACACACATATATATATATATATATATATATATATATATATATATATATATATATATATATCTATATATATAAAAATAAGTTGTCTGTCTGTGTGTCTGTCTGTCAAGTGACGTCATGTTTCTGTGTCGACTGACGTCATGAAGTTAGTTGTCGTCATTTTTGCTATGACGGTGACGTCATTAACGGTATTTAAGACATTTGTTCACGGAAAAATGTTTAATTGTAAAATTACTGAAGAACCTACAATGGCAACAGCCGAGGAAGCTGCTCAAAGAGTTTATGCCAAAAAACTTGCTGCTGATAGAGAAAGTAAGAAAAGAAAGCGTTCCGAGGAATCACAAGAACAGCAAGAAAACAGGCTTGCAGCTGATAGAGAAAGTAAGAAAAGAAAGCGTGCCGGGCAATCACAAGAACAGCAAGAAAACAGGCTTGCGGCTAAAGAACGCAAAACCGCGCAGTTAGATGAAAATCCACCTGGACAGCGAGAGTCAAAACATATCAAAACTGAAAATGATAGCGATGATGATTGGGTTTGGGATTTTGACTTGGATAAGGTCATCAATGCCTACCAGATTTAAGTTAAAAAAACAAAGGTTCTTCGATATGTACTTCATAGTGACGCTGAAAAATAAAGAAGAAAAAGAAAACTGAAAAAAGAAAAAAGGTAAAAAACTAAAAAAAAAACTAAAAAGAAAAAACACTCAAAGAGAAATTACAGACCGGGACACAAATGACGACCGGGACACAGGGAATATAAATGACGACCGGGACACAGGGACACAACTACAACGGGGACGCCGGGGGCACAGGCGGGATATATAAATGACGACCGGGACACAGGGATTGTTCGAATAGAAATTACAGACCGGGACACCGGGACACAAGTGACGACCGGGACACCGGGACACAGGGAATATAAATGACGACCGGGACACTCAAAGAGAAATTGCAAACTGGGACACCGGGACACAAATGACGACCGGGACACAGGGAATATAAATGACGACCGGGACACAGGGACACATCATTAGAATAATGAGGTATAGATCTGAATACGGATTGTTTTTCCCATGGACAATTATATGTTGCATGTTCAAGAGTCAGTAAACCTGACAATCTATTTATATGCACAGACAATGGGACAGCGAAGAATGTTGTATATTCGCATGTTTTACGTAGTTAAAAACATATACTTATATCTATCTCTATTCACAGGTGGGACACAGGGACACAACTACAATGGCGCGTAACGACTTACGCGCACGGGGGGGCTTGGAGGGGCGCGAAGCGCCACCCCAACAGCTAGTAAATGATAAGAAGAACAAATACTGAAATTGATCTGAACTGAACACTGATCCAAAGCAACGATAATAATGATAATATTCGATTTTGAAGCTTTTGAGCATGCTACAAAAAATTGAATAAGCATTATCAGTGATATATCCTCCACTCCTAACATTTTTCAAATAACCTTTGTCATTGTTGTTTGTGTCACAAAATCTCTTCCACGGGAGCCATTGAGCTACAAGAAATTCCATAATTTAAAGAATATGTAAGGCGTTCTTCAACAGCTTCACTGGGCGTTAAAAGAGTTCATTTGGCCATATGGAGGGGTTTAAAATCACGTTCAGGGGGTGATAATGGATTTGCCGCTAAATTGGTTTTATGTTAAATATGTCCTTCTACTTTTGAGCCTGAAAACATTACGACTATTGATGGTTCCGTCATCTCTTACTTTGAAGGGATCTAAAGCAAAACATAGTTCAGGTTTTGGATTTGTTTGTGGACCTCTTTAGAGAGCAAATGACGTCTATAAAAGGCCAAACCGATTCAATTCAATGTAATTTGACCAAGCAAGCAGCAACCTCCAGATGAATCATCTGTGTTGGCTAATCTTTCCTTGGAAAAATCGAGGACTCCCCAGTGAATACAACCAAAGTTGAAGAGTCCCAATAAATTGGAGTTCACACTTGCATAGTTTACTGTATCTTTATATGTTTGTACAGGTTTTTGACGTCATCTTCACTTTCATTTTTGCCTCGTTTTGACTTTCGATGTCGTTTGTCTTCTAACTGCACAATTCTCTGTTGTTCATTATCATGTGACACGTTGAGATACTTTTTCACTGCCGCATATCTTTTACTCCCAATTTTTTTTTTGTTCGCCTAATACCCATTTTAAGGGTCAGAAGTGACCAAGGGGCAACTATTCTCCATCTCTTTACTATCTTCCTAACCAGCATCCTGTATCCTCCAAAGATATTCGACCAAAATTTTGAGTTGACCATTTTGTTTAAAATAGTCAAAATTTCCAGTAAATAAGAATCTGGGGATGACATAACAACCTGCAGACCATAGGCAAGGGCCGAAAATAATGCAAGTTTGAATTTGTTCAAACATAAGTTTTATAATGAAAAAAGAACTAGTGCAATATCGTGGTTGCAGTAATTGCTGCAACCTAGTAAAAAAACACTTTCAGAGCTCTTATTTTAAATCCCGACCGGATCTGGTGACATTTGGGGGAGTTGGAGGGGGAAACCGGAAATCTTGGAAAACGCTTAGAGTAGAGAGACCGGGATGAAGTTTGTTGGGAAGAATAAGCACAAGTCCTAGATACGCAATTGACATAACTGGACCAGATCTAATCTCTTTGGGGGAGTTGGGGGGTTTTCCAGTGCTTTGTCAAGTTCATAACCGGACCCGATCCGATCTCTCGTAACTAGTGCCATATAAGCTCTTAGCTGTTGTTCCATAGGGGAATTTTTTTTTGTCTTATCCGCAGCTAGTAAGGCAGAGGAAAATCATAGGGTGCTTTTTGAGGATTCCTTAAAGGAAATTACTACATCTAGAGCACTTCCTGATTAACAGATAACAATATTTAAAATAAAATAAAATTTTGACAGAAAAATCTACATTTTCGTGTAAAAGATGAGAAATGACGTCATAACCGTATGTTTTAACCATTAGTCTTGGTCGCAGCGGTAGCTTCAGCCTAGTAAAAGACGACACGGCCCATAGTAACGGAAAAAATGGTCTAAAATCCCTAAGGAATGCATCGGTTCAAAACAAATAGTATGCCATAACAACCATAAATAACGTAAAATGTATACAAGGCAGCATCAAAAATAAGAATATACGGCCAACTATTACACTGTAAGTCGAGGGCGCGTACAATATAATTATCTGGAAGAGTGTGTCAAGAAAATTTAATGGTGATAGTCGAAGCTTGATTAATAGTGAAAGAAACTTCAAAAGTTTTGCTGATTAAAGAACAATAAGAAGTAATTTGGTAAGATCCTGGACAAGGTGGCTGAAATAAAGTATAAATATCCAACAATACATTGTGATTGTTGTAAATAGATAATCGTGGACGTAGTGGTAGCTGCAACCCAGTAAAAGGCGAACACGGCCCAAATTAACTGAAATATCAAAATAAAATGTAATTTTTGACACAAAGCAAATCAACATGGGCTTGATGAAGCAAAACACGTTTCTTTTGACAAGATAGTGTAACAGAAGTGTATTCAGAAATTTGCTTTTGTGAATATGGTGCCATATTTGACTGACTTTGCTGCCTGATTCTCTTTAGTTCGTCTTTTACTGTCCCAAATAAGAAAAAAATCATAGGCTTTTTCCTGTGTGTGGTGTATTTATCGTGTTTACATATGGAACTGAATCTTGCTCAAAGATATATATATATATATATATTATATTATATATATATATATATATATATATATATATATATATATATATATATATATATATATATATATATATATATATATATATATATATATATATATATATATATATATATATATATATATATATATATATATACTAGCTGTTAGGGTGGCGCCTCGTGCCACCCCAACACCTAGTTGGTTGTGGGGCTTCGCGCCCCCCCAAGCCCCCCCGCGCGTAAGTCGTTACGTGCCATATTAGTTACGCACCATTGTAGTTGTGTCCCTGTGGTCCACCTGTGAATATATATATATATATATATATATATATATATATATATATATATATATATATATATATATATATATATATATATATATATATATATATATATATATATATATATATATATATATATATATATATCTAAATAAGTTGTCTGTCTGTGTGTCTGTCTGTCAGGTGACGTCATGTTTCTGTGTCGACTGACGTCATGAAGTTAGTTGTCGTCATTTTTGCTATGATGGTGACGTCATTAAAGATATTTAAGACATATATGTTCACGTAGAAATCTATTAATGTTTAAGTTTAAAATGACTGATGAACTTACAATGGCAAAAGCCGATGAAGATGCTCAAAGAGTCTATGCCAAAAAACTTGCTGCTGATAGAGAAAGTCAGAAAAGAAAGCGTGCCGAGGAATCAAAAGAACAGCAAGGAAACAGGCTTGAGGCTGTTAGAGAAAGAAAGAACAGAAAGCGTGCCGAGGAATCAAAAGAACAGCAAGAAATCAGGCTTGCTGCTGATAGAGAAAGTAAGAAAAGAAAGCGTGCCGAGGAATCACAAGAACAGCAAGAAATCAGGCTTGCTGCTGATAGAGAAAGTAAGAAAAGAAAGCGTGCCGAGGAATCAGAGCAACCTGAAAGTTATCTCCTGGCATTCAGGTACAGCCCAGTCGATGATTATAGCTTGAGTAGATGTGTTCAAATCGGGACAATGTCTAAAATTTGTCCCTATTGCAAGGCCTTGAAATTCAATGGTGAAACAATGGGAATGTGTTGCGCCTCAGGAAAAGTTAAACTTCCGCTATTGGCTGCACCACCAGAGCCATTGAAGACTTTCCTTACTGGAACTACGTCAGAATCTAAGCGTTTTTTGTCACAAATCAGAAAATACAACTCATGTTTCCAAATGACGTCGTTTGGAGCCCAAATCGAAAATCCAGATCAATTTATGTCTACTTTCAAAGCAAAAGGGCAAATTTATCATAGAGCAGGGTCCCTTCTACCATTCTCAGGCGAGAATCATAAATTTTTACAATTGTACTTCATCAGTGATAGAAATTCTGAATTGAATGCACGTTGCGAAATTTCTCCCAACGTTGAAAGGACAATCGTTTCCCAATTACAACATCTTTTCCGCGAAAATAATAATTTAGTGCGTCTGTTCAAAACAGCCATCGATTTGATGCCTACTGATACGCATAAAATTGTTATTTCCGCTGACAAAACGCCTCCTGGCCAACATGTGCGTAGATACAATGCTCCAACTATCGACGAAGTGGCAATCGTTATGGTCGGTGATCAGTTTTTACCTCGAGATATTATTCTTCATAAGCGAAACGCTCAGTTGTTAAGAATTGCTGAAACTCATCGATGCTACGATGCCCTACAATATCCTATCATTTTTTGGGAGGGAGCCGACGGCTATCACTTTAATATTAAATTGATGAATCCAGCCACTAACAAAGAAATGAATAAGAAATGCAGTGCAATGCACTATTATTCCTATAGACTAATGATTCGGCAGGATGAAGAAAATTATATTTTAAAATGCCGTGAATTGTTTCACCAGTTTGTCGTTGATATGTATGCTAAAATTGAATCAGAACGTTTGCTATATATCCGCCTGAATCAGACCAAGCTCCGCTCTGAACAATACATTCATTTGCGAGATGCAGTTATAAATGACGGTAATACCACAAACGTTGGAAGATTAACAATTTTACCTTCGTCATATGCTGGCAGTCCCCGTCATATGCATGAATATGCTCAAGATGCTATTGCGTATGTTCGTCTCTATGGTCGTCCAGATTTATTTATTACATTTACATGTAATCAATCTTGGGACGAGATACTGCAGCTTTTACTTCAAGGACAATCGGCGGTTCATAGGCATGATATTACGGCCCGTGTCTTCCGGCAAAAGTTGAAATCACTGATAAACTACATAGTAAAACTTGAAGTGTTTGGGTCAGTGCGATGCTGGATGTACTCAGTGGAATGGCAAAAACGAGGTTTGCCACACGCACATATACTAATCTGGCTACATAAAAAAATTACTTCGAACGAAATTGATGATGTGATTTCCGCTGAAATACCTGATAAAAATGTCGATAAGGGGTTACATGATATTATTGTAAAAAATATGATACATGGACCTTGCGGTGCACTGAACGAAAATTCACCATGCATGGCCAAAGGAAGGTGCACAAAGCAATATCCTCGACTTTTAGTATCAAACACAATTACTGGCAATGATGGTTACCCACAATATAGAAGAAGATCTACTGAAGATGGCGGTAAAACAGGAATAATAAAGAAGCGTAACGGTACCACCATCGAAGTAGATAACCAGTGGGTTGTTCCATATTCCCCATTATTATCAAAAACATTTAATGCACACATAAACGTTGAATACTGTAATTCCGTAAAGGCAATCAAATACATATGTAAATACGTCAACAAAGGCAGTGACATGGCAGTTTTTGGCTTGCAGCCCGAAATAAAAGATTTCGACGAAATCTTACAATATCAGGCTGGAAGATACATAAGCAGTAATGAAGCTGTTTGGCGAATTCTTTCATTTCCGATACATGAACGTAGTCCAGCTGTTGTTCACTTAGCGGTACATTTACAGAATGGTCAACTTGTTTATTTCACGCAAACTAACGAGCAACAAAGAGCCCTGAATCCACCGGATACAACATTAACAGCTTTTTTTTCGCTTTGCAAAAATGATTCTTTTGCAAAAAACTGCTGTATACTGAAGTGCCTTCGTATTACACGTGGAATACTAAAAATAAAGTATTTGAACTTCGAAAACAGGGTAAGTCAGTCGACGGCCAACCTACCATCTTCAAAGATACCACGATAGGAAGACTCTACACCGTTCACCCCAATCAACATGAATGCTTCTTTCTACGCCTGCTTTTGGTGAATGTACCCGGTCCGACATCCTTTGAGTATTTGAGAACTGTAAACGGTACTATACATGACACTTACCGTAGTACATGCCAAGCTCTGAATTTATTGGAGAATGACCAACACTGGGATAACTGCATCAATGACGCGTGCGAAACGTCAACCCCAAGTCAAATTCGTGCATTGTTTGGCATCATTTTAACAACTTGCTCTCTATCAGCTCCTACAGAGTTATGGGAAAAATATAAGTCAAAAATGTCCGAAGATATACTCCATCGAAAACAGTTAGAGACGTCAGATATGACTTTTGATTTTACGTCAGAAATTTATAACTACACTTTAGTTATTATAGAAGATTTGTGCGTACGAATGGCAAACAAACCTCTTCAGGATTTGGGAATGCCTTCACCTAACCGTATCGCTGCTGTTTCGACATGTGTAGAATTGGATCGAGAAACAAAGTTACAGTACGAGTGATCTATTGTCGTATGTACAAAATAACATTTCCAAGTTAACGTCGGAATAAATACGATAATGCATTGTGTCGATAACAACGTTGGAGAAATTTTCTTTTTGGATGCGCCAGGAGGTACTGGTAAAACGTTTGTGATAAAACTGATTCTGGCATCAATTCGATCAAAAAATGATATAGCGTTGGCAATTGCGTCGTCCGGAATAGCCGCAACATTGCTGCCTGGTGGAAGAACTGCTCATTCCGCTTTGAAATTGCCTCTGAATTTGCATTCTACAGAAACTCCCACGTGCAATATTTCCAAATCATCTGGGATGGGTAAAGTATTGCAGCAATGCAAACTTATTATTTGGGATGAGTGCACAATGGCACACAAAAAATCGCTCGAGGCTCTGGATCAATGCTTGAAAGATTTGAGAGGGAAGTCGAAAACCTTTGGCAGCACATTAATATTGCTTGCGGAAGATTTCAGGCAAACATTACCTATAATACCTAGATCTACTCCTGGAGACGAAATGAATGCTTGCCTGAAAAATTCTAATTTATGGGCACACGTAAAAATATTAAAATTAACTACAAATATGCGTGTCCGATTGCAAAACGATGACTCTGGTCAAACATTTTCAGATCAATTGCTGGCAATTGGAAACGGAAAGCTCCCAGTAGACTCAATTTCAGGACGTATACAACTACCTGCTGATTTCTGTAATTTAGTGACGTCCAAAAATGAATTGATTGAAAAAGTATTTCCGAATATTCTAAAAAATTATAAAAATAATAAATGGCTAAGTGAAAGAGCGATTCTCGCACCCAAAAATATAGACGTCCAAGAAATCAACAATATTGTTTTGACAAAGATTCGAGACCAGGCAGTCCTTTACAAGTCAGTCGACACAGTTTTGGAACAAAATGAAGCGGTTAATTATCCATCTGAATTTTTAAATTCCATAGATCTTTCAGGGTTTCCACCACACGTGCTACAACTAAAAATAGGCGTACCAATAATACTTTTAAGAAATATCAACCCACCAAAGCTTTGCAATGGCACGCGACTTGCCGTAAAAAAAAAAAAAACAATGGAAAACCTAATAGAGGCCACAATCTTGACAGGGCCTTTTGAGGGTGAGGCTGTTCTTATTCCTCGCATTCCCATGATTCCAACGGATCTGCCTTTTCAATTCAAAAGATTGCAATTCCCAATTCGATTAGCATTTGCAATCACCATTAACAAAGCTCAAGGTCAATCATTAGAAAAATGTGGTATAGATCTTAATACTGATTGTTTTTCCCATGGACAATTGTACGTTGCATGTTCGAGGGTCGGTAAACCTGAGAATCTATTTATATGCAGCGACAATTGGACAGTGAAGAATGTTGTATATTCGCAAGTTTTACGCAGTTAATTTGTATTGTATCTATCTATCTATCTATCTATATAAAAACGAGTTGTGTGTATGCATGTTTGTTTGTTTGTAAAAAGAGCGTTTGCATATGACGTCATTATTAGTACATACGGCTTTGTATATGCACAGACAATGGGAAAGCCAAGAATGTTGTATACTCGCAGTTTTTACGTAGTTTGAAACACATATATAAATCTATCTATATTCACAGGTGGGACACAGGGACACAACTACAATGGCGCGTAACGACTTACGCGCGCAGGGGGGCTTGGGGGGGCGTTAAGCGCTCCACCAACTAGGTGCTGCATACAGCTAGTAGGTGCCAACAGCTAGTATATATATATATATATATATATATATATATATATATATATATATATATATATATATATATATATATATATAAGGGATCGGGATGAAACTTGGTGGGAAAAATAAGTACAAGTCCTAGACACATGATTGACATAACCGAAACTGATCCGCTCTCTTTGGGGTAGTTGGGGGTGGGTAATTCTGAAAAATTAGAAAAAATGAGCTAATGTTTTTAACTACGTAAGACTTGCGAATATACAACATTCTTGGCTGTCCCATTGTCTGTGCATATAAATAGATTGTCAGGTTTAACGACTCTTTAACATGCAACATATAATTGTCCATGGGAAAAACAGTCTGTATTCAGATCTATACCTCATTATTCTAATGATTGCCCTTGAGCTTTGTTGATGGTGATTGCTAATCGAACATTCCCTGTGTCCCCGTCGTCATTTATATATCCCCCTGTGCCCACCAGCGTCCCCGTTGTAGTTGTGTCCCTGTGTCCCGGTCGTCATTTATATTCCCTGTGTCCCGGTGTCCCAGTCTGTAGTTTCTCTTTGAGTGTCACGGTCGTCATTTTTATTCCCTGTGTCCCGGTCGTCATTTGTGTCCCGGTCGTCATTTGTTGTTGCCATTGTAGGTTCTTCAGTCATTTTACAATTAAACATTTTTCGTCCACGATCTTCTTACAATTAAAAAGTAGAATTGTGGCAAAGAGTCAAACTTTAGCGTAAAGAGCGAGGGATTGCGGAGGGGACAAACCATTTTATATACGGAGTAATTTTTGTTCGTTTTAAGTTTTAATGTCGCTCCTTACTTTCAGCTAAAAAAATTAGTTTTTTTTATTTAATTTCTGAACGTTTTTGAATTAATGCATGTTTGGTTTTGGCTCTCCGCACATAAATTATTAAAATTAAATTTGTATATTAATTCTTTTTTTGGCTAAATGGCTTTCTCTTAGTTTTGATCAGACGATTTTGAGAAATAAGGGGTGGAGAAGGAGGCCTAGTTGCCCTCCAATTTTTCGGTTGCTTAATAAGGCAACTAGAACTTTTAATTTTTAACGAACGTTTTTATTAGTAAAAAATATACGTAACTTATAAACTAGCAACTTACGTAACAAACTTTCATAATCTTATATTTTTATTATGTATACAAGGGGGTTTGTATCCTCGTTAATACCTCGCTCTTTACACTAAATCTTAAGTTTTGTACCAATTCTTTAAGAATGACCCCTGAATCAGAAAGGCCGTAGAATAAATAGTTGAAATTACTAAAAATACTTTAGCATAAAGAGCGAGGTATTTATCTCCTCCTCAATACCTCGCTCTTTATGCTAAATTATTTTTAGAACCCCTCATATACGTAATAATCTGTGTTCGTTTTAAGTTTCAATGCTACTCCTTCCTTTCATTTGAAAAAACGTTTTCATGTTTATTTTTCATTGTTTTCTTATAGTAATGCTAGAAAATCATGCGCCCTTTTCCTTGAATTTTTCTTCCCCCATGACAGATTCCTCCAAGGAAAGATCCTCCGACATAGCCCCTCCTCTCAGCCCCACCCCCCAAACAAAATAAAATCCCCCTGAAAACGTCTGTACACTTCCCAATAACCATTACTATATGTAAACACTGGTCAAAGTTTGTAACTTGCAGCCCCTCCCCCAGGGATTGTGGGGGAGTAAATCATCCCTATATACATAGTTAGTATGGTTTTCGACTATTCTGAACAAAATGGCTATCTCAAAACTTTGATCCGTTGACTTTGGGAAAAAATGAGCGTGGGAGGGGGCCTAGATACCCTCCAATTTTTTTGGCCACTTAAAAAGGGCACTAGAACTTTTCATTTCCGTTAGAATGAGCCCTCTTGCGACATTCTAGGACCACTCGGTCGATACGATGACCCCTGGAAAAAAAAAAACTAATAAACACGCACCCGTGATTTGTCTTCTGGCAAAAAATACAAAATTCCACGTTTTTGTAGATAGGAGCTTGAAACTTCTACAGTAGGGTTCTCTGATACGTTGAATCTGACGGTGTGATTTTCGTTAAGATTATATGACTTTTAGAGGGTGTTTCCCCCTATTTTCTTAAGTAAGGCAAATTTTCTCAGGCTCGTAACTTTTGATGGGTATAACTAAACTTGAAGGAACTTATATATTTAAAATCAGCATTAAAATGCGATTCTTTTGATGTAGCTAGTGATATCAAAATTCGTTTTTTTAGAGTTTTGGTTACTATTGAGCCGGGTCGCTCCTTACTACAGTTCGTTACCACGAACTGTTTGATAATACTACTGCAGTTACTGTAGGAAATGAGGTTAGGAACTGGCTTTGTTTTAAATCAGGAGTTAAGCAGGGTTGTGTTCTATCCTTCTTTATATGGATCATTTTGATGGACTTTGTCTTCAGGAGCACTGGAAAGGCAATGGGAGACAACAGAATCAAATGGGGGGGGGAACTCTCCTGGACTTAGATTATGCTGATGATCTAAGCATCCTAGATAAAAGTGTGTTTAAAATGAATGAACTTTTAGAGGTTTGGCGTCCCTAAGACTAGGAATAAGTGAAGATGAAAAGATGACATCGGGTAAGGAAAATTTACCTTGATAGTATTATTAGTAATTAAGGTGGGAGCAGTGAAGATGTTAAAAGTAGAATAGCCAAGGCTCGGGATGTTTTTTCACAATTAAAAACAGTTTTAAGGAATTAGAATATAAGTCTGCAAACTAAGACAGTGGTCAAATATGGCTCTGAAGCATGGGCATTCCGAAAAGATGAAGATTTACTCGATTTTTCCAGAGAAATTGCCTACGGATTGTTATGGGTGCGCGACTGACTGATCGTATTTCCAACAGTAGGCGGTACGAAAAAGTTGGTTCAATCCCGCTTTCTATGGCTATAACGAAAGAAAGATTGGCATGGTTAGGGCACGTTCTGTGGATGAAGGATGACAGATTGCCGAAGATTGTTCTTTTCGGCCAACCGTCAAGGGCTAAATGGAAAGCAGGTCGTCCTCGTCTGGGGCGGGAGGATGTCATAAAGAAAATTTCAAGGAAATAGGAACTTCTTGGGAGGGCGTAAAAAGGAATAGATTGGGATGGAGAAGGAGTGTGTGTAGCTGTGTTGGCCTCAGGTGGCCTGGTGCTCCAGTGAGTTGTTAGCAGTAGTAGCAGTAGTAGTAGTAGTATATATATATATATATATATATATATATATATATATATATATATATTATATATATAAAAATAAGTTGTCTGTGGATGTGTCTGTCTGTCTGTCTGTCGAGTGACGTCATGTCATCATGTCGTCATGTTGTCATGAAGTTAGTTGTCGTCATGTTTGTTATGACGATGACGTCATTAAAAGAAATTAAAAAAATCGTTCAAAGACAAATTTTTAATTGTAAGAAGATCGTGGACGGAAAAATATTTAATCGTAAAAGAAGAAGATCTACTGAAGATGGCGGTAAAACAGCAATAATAAAGAAGCGTAACGGTACCACCATCGAAGTAGATAACCAGTGGGTTGTTCCATATTCCCCGTTATTATCAAAAACATTTAATGCAGACATAAACGTTGAATACTGTAACTCCGTAAAGGCAATCAAATACATATGTATATACGTCAACATAGGCAGTGACATGGCAGTTTTTGGCTTGCAGCCCGAAATCAAAGATATCGACGAAATCATACAATATCAGGCTGGAAGATACATAAGCAGTAATGAAGCTGTTTGGCGAATTCTTTCATTTCCGATACATGAACGAAGTCCAGCTGTTGTTCACTTAGCGGTACATTTACAGAATGGTCAACGTGTTTATTTCTCGGAAACCAACGTGCAACAAAGAGCCCTGAATCCACCGGATACAAAGTTAACCGCTTTCTTTTCGCTTTGCAAAAATGATTCTTTTGCAAAAAAACTGCTGTATAGCCACAATCTTGACAGGGCCTTTTGAGGTGAGGCTGTTCTTATTCCTCGCATTCCCTTGATTCCAACGGATCTGCCTTTTCAATTTAAAAGATTGCAATTCCCAATTCGATTAGCATGTGCAATCACCATTAACAAAGCTCAAGGTCAATCATTAGAAAAATGTGGTATAGATCTTAATACTGATTGTTTTTCCCATGGACAATTGTACGTTAAATGTTCGAGGGTCGGTAAACCTGACAATCTATTTATATGCAGCGACAATTTGACAGCGAAGAATGTTGTATATTCGCAAGTTTTACGCAGTTAATTTGTATTGTATCTATCTATCTATCTATCTATATAAAAACGAGTTGTGTGTATGCATGTTTGTTTGTTTGTAAAAAGAGCGTTTGCATATGACGTCATTTTTAGTACATAAGGCTTTGTATATGCACAGACAATGGGAAAGCCAAGAATGTTGTATATTCGCAAGTTTTACGTAGTTTGAAACACATATATAAATCTATCTATATTCACAGGTGGGACACAGGGACACAACTAAAATGGCGCGTAACTAATATGACGCGTAACGACTTACGCGCGCGGGGGGGCTTGGGGGGGCGCGAAGCGCCCCACCAACTAGGTGTTGGGGTGGCGCGAAGCGCCACCCCAACAGCTAGTATATATATATCTATATATATAAAAATAAGTTGTCTGTCTGTCTGTCTGTGGATCAGGTGACGTCATGTTTCTGTGTTGACTGACGTCATGAAATTAGTTGTCGTCATTTTTGCTTTGACGGTGACGTCATTAACGGTATTTGAACGCAAAACCGCGCAGTTAGATGAAAATCCACCTGGACAGCGAGAGTCAAAACATATCAAAACTGAAAATGATAGCGATGATGATTGGGTTTGGGATTTTGACTTGGATAAGGTTATCAATGCCTACCAGATTTAAGTTAAAAAAACAAAGGTTCGTCGATATGTACTTCATAGTGACGCTGAAAAATAAAGAAGAAAAAGAAAACTGAAAAAAGAAAAAAGGTAAAAAACTAAAAAAAAACTAAAAAGAAAAAACACTCAAAGAGAAATTACAGACCGGGACACAAATGACGACCGAGACAGAGGGAATATAAGTGACGACCGGGAACCTCAAAGAGAAATTACAGACTGGGACACCCGGACACAAATCACGACCGGGACACAGGGAATATAAATGACGACCGGGACACAGGGACACAACTACAACGGGGACGCCGGGGGCACAGGCGGGATATATAAATGACGACCGGGACACAGGGATTGTTTGAATAGAAATTACAGACCGGGACACCGGGACATATATAAATGATATATAAATGACGACCGGGACACCGGGACACAGGGAATATAAATGACGACCGGGACACTCAAAGAGAAATTACAAACTGGGACACAGGGACACAAATGACGACCGGGACACAGGGAATATAAATGACGACCGGGACACAGTGACACATCATTAGAATAATGAGGTATAGATCTGAATACGGATTGTTTTCCCCATGGACAATTATATGTTGCATGTTCAAGAGTCAGTAAACCTGACAATCTATTTATATGCACAGACAATGGGAGAGCGAAAATGTTGTATATTCGCATGTTTTACGTAGTTAAAAACATATATTTATATCTATCTCTATTCACAGGTGGGACACAGGGACACAACTACAATGGCGCGTAACTAATATGGCGCGAAACGACTTACGCGCGAAGCGCTCCACCAACTAGGTGTTGGGGTGGCGCGAAGCGCCACCCCAACAGCTAGTATATATATATATATATATATATATATATATATACATATACTAGCTGTTGGGGTGGCTGTGAAAATCAAAGAGTTCGTGGTAACGAACTGTAGTAAGGAGCGACCCGGCTCAATCGTAACCAAAACTAAAAAAAACGGGATTTTGATACCAATAGTTATATATATATATATATATATATATATATATATATATATATATATATATATATATATATATATATATATATATATATATATATATATATATATATATATATATATATATATAACTATTGGTATCAAAATCCCGTTTTTTTTAGTTTTGGTTACGATTGAGCTGGGTCGCTCCTTACTACAGTTCGTTACCACGAACTCTTTGATTTGATTTTTTTTTTTTTTTTTACCGAGAGAAGAAGAAAAAAAGAATGACGAAAAGACAGACGGATAGCGATTTCAGTAGGCATTAAATTGAACCAAATCTCAAGATTGAACAATTTCCTTCGGTTGTAAATGTGGGCCAGAGTTGTTCTATTATAGACATTCGAAATTTGTATTAAAAAGTAAAAACATAACTTTTTCTCAAAATCACCAATTGATTGCCTGAACGTTTTTCTAATATGCCGTATTTAGTCCACAGAAAATAAATTTGCAAATATATACAATAATATGAAATTATTATTTGAGTACTGGGCTTGTTTGAATCTTCTGTTTTGCAATACATAGTTGACAAATTATTAAGGGGGCGAACGGAAAGTTCCAAAAGCTGATTTTTAGGTTTGATTTTTCGATTCCTTCATGGAATTGCCTGGAACACGAGACGGCACACAAATGATAATGAAGTTCGGCACTTCATTATCGGAATGTATATATATATATATATATATATATATATATATATATATATATATATATATATATATATATATATATATATATATATATATATACTAGCTGTTGGGGTGGCGCTTCGCGCCACCCCAACACCTAGTTGGTGGGGCGCTTCGCGCCCCCCCAAGCCCCCCCGCGCGCGTAAGTCGTTACGCGCCATATTAGTTATGCGCCATTGTAGTTGTGTCCCTGTGTCCCACCTGTGAATATAGACTCGTTTTTATATAGATAGATACAATACAAATTAACTGCGTAAAACTTGCGAATAAACAACATTCTTCACTGTCCAATTGTCGCTGCATATAAATATATTTTCAGGTTTACCGACCCTCGAACATGCAACGTACAATTGTCCATGGGAAAAACAATCAGGATTAAGATCTATACCACATTTTTCTAATGATTGACCTTGAGCTTTGTTAATGGTGATTGCAAATACTAATCGAATTGGGAATTTCAATCTTTTAAATTGAAAAAGCAGATCCGTTGGAATCATGGGAATGCGAGGAATAAGAACAGCCTCACCCTCATAAGGCCCTGTCAAGATTGTGGCCTCTATTAGGTTTTCCATTGTTTTTTTTTACGGCAAGTCGCGTGCCATTGCAAAGCTTTGGTGGGTTGATATTTATTAAAAGTATTATTGGTACGCCTATTCTTAGTTGTAGCACGTGTGGTGGAAACCCTGAAGGATCTATGGAATTTAAAAATTCAGATGGATAATTAACCGCTTCATTTGGTTCCAAAACTGTGTCGACTGACTTGTAAAGGACTGCCTGGTCTCGAATCTTGTTCAAAACAATATTGTTGATTTCGTGGACGTCTATATTTTTGGGTGCGAGAATC
This sequence comes from Artemia franciscana, assembly GCF_032884065.1. Taxonomy (NCBI): domain Eukaryota; kingdom Metazoa; phylum Arthropoda; class Branchiopoda; order Anostraca; family Artemiidae; genus Artemia; species Artemia franciscana. The sequence goes on from NC_088864.1 coordinate 26,210,585, forward strand.
GCTCTTTCACTTAGCCATTTATTATTTTTATAATTTTTTAGAATATTCGGAAATACTTTTTCAATCAATTCATTTTTGGACGTCACTAAATTACAGAAATCAGCAGGTAGTTGTATACGTCCTGAAATTGAGTCTACTGTTTGACCAGAGTCATCGTTTTGCAATCGGACACGCATATTTGTAGTTAATTTTAATATTTTTACGTGTGCCTATGAATTAGAATTTTTTAGGCAAGCATTCATTTCGTCTGCAGGAGTTAAACTACGTAAAAATTGCGAATATACAACATTCTTGGCTTTCCCATTGTCTCTGCATATACAAAGCCGTATGTACTAATAATGACATCATATGCAAACGCTCTTTTTACAAACAAACAAACATGCATACATACAACTCGTTTTTATATAGATAGATAGATAGATAGATAGATAAAATACAAATTAACTGCGTAAAACTTGCGAATATACAACATTCTTCGCTGTCCAATTGTCGCTGCATATAAATAGATTGTCAGGTTTACCGACCCTCGAACATGCAACGTACAATTGTCAATGGGAAAAACAATCAGTATTAAGATCTATACCACATTTTTCTAATGATTGACCTTGAGCTTTGTTAATGGTGATTGCAAATGCTAATCGAATTGGGAATTGCAATCTTTTAAATTGAAAAGGCAGATCCGTTGGAATCTTGGGAATGCGAGGAATAAGAACAGCCTCACCCTCAAAAGGCCCTGTCAAGATTGTGGCCTCTATTAGTTTTTCCATTGTTTTTTTTACGGCAGGTCGAGTGCCATAGCAAAGCTTTGGTGGGTTTATATTTCTTAAAAGTATTATTGGTAGGCCTATTTTTAGTTGTAGCACGTGTGGTGGAAACCCTGAGAATAATATCTCGAGGTAAAAACTGATCACCGACCATAACGATGGCCACTTCGTCGATAGTTGGAGCATTGTATCTACGCACATGTTGGCCAGTAGGCGTTTTGTCAGCGGAAATAACAATTTTATGCGTATAAGTAGGCATCAAATCGATGGCTGTTTTGAACAGACGCACTAAATTATTATTTTCGTGGAAAAGATGTTGTAATTGGGAAACGATTGTCCTTTCAATGTTGGGAGAAATTGCGCAACGTGCATTCAATTCAGAATTTCTATCACTGATGAAGTACAATTGTAAAAATTTATGATTCTCGCCTGAGAATGGTAGAAGAGACCCTGCTCTATGATAAATTTGCCCTTTTACTTTGAAAGTAGACATAAATTGATCTGGATTTTCAATTTGGGCTCCAAACGACGTCATTTGGAAACATGAGTTGTATTTTCTGATTCATTTATATTCCTTATGTCCCGGTGTCCCGGATATAAAAATAAGTTGTCTGTGTGTCGAGTGACGTCATGTCACCAGGTCGTCATGTCGTCATATCGAGTGACGTCATGTCATCATGTCGTCATGAAGTTAGTTGTCGTCATGTTTGTTATGAAGATGAAGTCATTAAAGGTATTTAAGAAAATCGTCCAAAGACAAATTTTTAATTGTAAGAAGATCGTGGACGGAAAAATGTTTAATTGTAAAATGACTGAAGAACCTACAATGGCAACAGCCGAGGAAGCTGCTCAAAGATTCTATGCCAAAAAACTTGCGGCTGATAGAGAAAGTAAGAAAAGAAAGCGTGCCGAGGAAAAAATAAAAAAAGGAAAAAAACTGAAAAATAAAGGAGAAAAACAAAACTAAAAAAATAAAAATAAAAAAAAAATAAAAAGGTAAAAACTCCAAAAAAACTAAAAAGAAATAAGAAAAAAACTAAAAAACCTAAAAAAAAGTAAAAACAAAAAAAAAACTAAAAAGAAAAAAGGGGAAAAACACAAAAATTTATTCCATCAATGACGACCGGGACACTGGGAATATAAATGACGACCGGGACACAGGGAAACAACTACAACGGGGACGCCGGGGGGACTAAAAAAAAGACCAATTCAAAAACGAATTTATATACAGACCAGGACACCGGGACACAAATGACGACCGGGACACAGGGAATATAAATGACGACCAGGACACTCAAAGAGAAATTACAGACTGGGACACCGGGACACAAATGACGACCGGGACACAGGGAATATAAATGACGACCGGGACACAGGGACACAACTACAACGGGGACGCCGGGGGGCACAGGGGGATAAATAAATGACGACGGCGACACAGGGAATGTTCGATTAACAATCACCATCAACAAAGCTAAAGGGCAATCATTAGAATCATGAGGTATAGATCTGAATACGGATTGTTTTTCCCATGGACAGTTATATGTTTCATGTTCAAGAGTCGGTAAACCTGACAATCTATTTATATGCACAGACAATGGGACAGCGAAGAATGTTGTATATTCGCAAGTTTTACGTAGTTAAAAACATATATATATATATATATATATATATATATATATATATATATATATATATATATATATATATATATATATATATATATATATATATATATATATATATATATATCAACAGCTAGTACTATATATATATCTATCTATCTATATAAAAATAAGTTGTTTGTGTGTCTGTCGAGTGACGTCATGTCGTCATGAAGTTTGTTGTCGTCATGTTTGTTATGACGATGACGTCATTAAACGTATTTAAGAAAATCTTTCAAAGACAAATTTTTAAGCAATTAAAAGCTTTAGCGTAAAGAGCGAGGGATTGCGGAGGGGACAACCCGTTTTATATACGGAGTAATTTCTGTTCGTTTTAAGTTTTAATGTCGCTCCTTACTTTCAGCTAAAAAAATTAGTTTTTTTTTATTTAATTCTCATACATAGCACTAATCACTTTAATGTATTTTTCTGGTATACCATATAAGGATAATACCTTTGCTAAATCTCTTCTATCAACGGAATACGGTTAGCCTACGGTAGCTCCATATATTCTTGGGTAATTCATATCCGATTTATCTTAGCTTATGATCTGACCGTTTTCTGTCCGCGGCAACCATGAGAAACTTCACGAAACAATGACTTGAATGTAGACTTACCTGGTAGGAACTTACCTGCATTAAAACCCAGTTTGGCGTCCCTCATATCTAAAGACAAATAACCGTTTATGTTTTTTCTCTCTTTCAGTGAAGCAGTATCACGCTTAACTCGTTCTATGAAAGGCCCAAGAAAGGGAAGGAGCAAAGAAACTTCAAATCCATTAGAAGTACAGAAAAGCCTGTTAAATGCCTATGAAGCTGCTAATAGTATAAGAGAACAGTCATTACTTAGAACAGGTGAGCTTTAAGCAGGAAAATAAAATTTAGAAATTCTTCTCCAAAAAGAATAGAGAAATTTCATTCAACTTTTGGCGCATTCAAATACTTCATGATTCACCACTACTCTTGGTAATTAGATAATTATCAGCTCTATCCGACCAGAGAACAGACCAAAAATTTACCTGAAACAACACTAATTCATAAAACATTTGACTGCTAATCCCCTTGTGCTTACTTTCAGCCACAGTCCAGGTACATTCAAGAAAACTTTTATCAGAAATGGGATACATCACAGTGCCAGAAGGAGACGGTGGTCAGGGTACTGAACTATTGATTAGTTTTTTTAATATCGTATCGAAGCATAGCAAAGGTACATAAAATCGTTATTGCTTATCCGGGAAGGAGGAGTTGAAAAGAAATGCAAGAAACATACTGTTTCCATTTTTTTTTTTTTAATGGTGAAGGTAGGCACGCTCATTATTGTGATATTTATGATATGCTTTCAGTAAAGGGAATGATATTATTGGTATCGTAACAGTGCTGCCTAAGTAAAAAGCAAAAAACTTTTGCAAAAAAGAAAATTATTTATTTTTTTCTTTTCGCAAGGGAACTTCGTATGAGAGGAGTTGTTATAGAAACTGTGGAAGGGACTTATCCAATTTGAAATCAAAAATTTTAGAGCCGTTCTTAATAAACAAAGTCAGGGAAGGGCAACCAGCCTCCGCCCCACATCCATGCCCCGTTTTTGCTGACATATCCCAAATACCTCCGATCGAGATTTTGAGGACGGTAATTTTTCAGAATACCTGAAAGGTCCAATAACTATGCATCTGGAGATGGCAGGGTCTCCTCACAGCTCGTAGGGTGAGGGGTTTAGGCTATGCGAGTTACCTGTTATTTACTTACAGATTTTTTTAATGGGAAAGGGGAGTGGGGCATGTTTGATCCTGGGTCTCCAAAAAGGCTGAGGGTATTTAGCTTGGAAGTTTCAGGTAATGTAGAATTAAATCAGAACACTTGTGCATGAAGATCAGTGCAAGCTGAGGTTTATGTTGAACTAACCGAAATGCACTCTGTGCATTCTACTAATACTAATACTAATTTGACTGAAACCACTTGTTACCACAGCTACTTGCAACTTATATTGCTTAAGACTGCAACTACTTTTAAATAAGAATACTTGCAACTACGACTGCAACTATTTGGGACTTTGACTGCTTGTGACTGCAAATGCTTGTGGCTGCAACTACTTTTGAGTGGACTGTAACTACCCGTAACTGTCGGTGCAGCAACTCAAGACTGTGAGCAATTATGATTGCGAATAATTCAAACGGCAACAATTACAGCTGTAATTGCAATTGCAACAGGGACTGCTACTGATAGTTCTACTGCTACGATTACACGTACTGTTACTCCTACCAATACTACAATCATTAAACTAAATCAAAAGAGTTTAAGTTCATCCAGGTTTTAAAAAGGACACATAGACACAACTTTTCAGTAATAGAATTGGATCTCGACTAAAAAAATTAAGAGAAAGCTAGGGGGGGGGGGATTAAATTAAATCAAAAGATATGATGTGTATCCAAATCGTCAGAAGGTTTTTCGAGCAATATTCAGGAATACCCAAGGCTGTTACTTTGGAATTTTCAGGGCTTGTTTTATGTTTAACTAAATCATAAGACACTGCGTGCATCATAGGCTGTCAAAAGGCGTAAAGTGCGTACAGCGTTGTCTTTACATTTCTTTGAAAAATTTCTGTTGAGACCTTTTTTTTTGTAATTGATCTCAGGAACAGAACAGGGTATTAAGTCAAAACTTTCAGAATCCTCGCCTGGTTCCTCGTGCCAGGCTACAGCAAAATGTGTAAACTGTCAATGCAATCACGAGTCATTCTCATTGAAAGGCCAAATCCTTCGTGAACTTATGTCGAAACGGTGATCAAACAGTTCGTGGTAACGAACTGTAGTAAGGAGCGACCCGGCTCAATAGTAACCAAAACTCTAAAAACTGGAATTTTAAATAAATTTTTATTTTTTTTATTTTTTATTAAAAATTTTTTATTAATGCGCAAGATGTTGTAAAACTTCGGAGGGATTTCTGGCCGCAGGGGAGATAAACATTAATGAGGACAAGGTTGGCAAGATGAATAGCAATATAACAATCACTCTCGTGATAACATAAAGGGGGTGGTGAAAACAGCTTCTTTTTTTTAAACATACTAGGCTACCTGATAGTCTGCCATAGTTTTGTGGGCACTCTTAGAAAAAACTAAATGTTCGTTACTTCTGCATAGGGAGTTTAAGCTCACTAAGCTAGGGGATGTTCCTGGAGGAATAAAATATCAAAATTTTCTAATGTCTGATCTAAAGAAACGTCTTTATCCTTCGTACCGTTAATATTGAACGAGCATATAGTGATGGTAGTCATAGCACTCATTTCTTTGCATAAGATTAAATAAAAAAAAACAAGTTTTTTCAACTGAAAGTAATGAGTGACATCAAAACTTAAAACGCACAGAAATTACTTCGTATATGAAAGAGGCTGCTTCCTCATCAACGCCCCGCTCTTTACGCTAAAGTTTGACTCTGTCTCACAATTCTTCTTTTTAAAACAGTAAAAAACTTTAGCGTAAAGAGCGGGGCGTTGATGAGGAAGCAGCCTCTTTCATATACGAAGTAATTTCTGTGCGTTTTAAGTTTTGATGTCACTCCTTACTTTCAGTTGAAAAAACTTGTTTTTTTTTATTTAATTTCTGAACGTTTTTGAATCAATGCATGTTTTGATTTTGGCTCTCCGCAGAGGAATAATCAAAACAAAATTTGCATATTTTTTTTTTTGGCTCAATGGCTTTCTCATAATTTTGATCGAATGATTTTGAGAAAAAAAGAGCGGGGGACGAAGCCTAGTTGTCCCCCGATTTTTTGGTTAATTAAAAAGGCAACTAGAACTTCTAATTTTTTCCGAATCTTTTTATTGGTAAAAGATTTACGTAACTTATAAATTAGCTTACGTAAAGAACTTTTGTATTCTCATGTTTTTAGTACATATATGAGGGGATTCGCCCCATCGTCAGTACCTCGCTCTTTACACTAAAGCTTAAATTTTGTCCCAATTCATTAAGAATGACCCCCTGAATCACAAAAGCCGTAGAATAAGTAGTTGAAATTACCGAAAATACTTTAGCGTAAAGAGCGAGGTATTAGAAGGAGGTGATCCCCTCATATGGGTAATAATTTCTGTTTGTTTTAAGTTTTATTGCTGTTCCTTACTTCCAGCTGAAAAAGCTTTTTCACTTTTATTTTTTAATTGTTTTTTTTTTAAATAATGCTAGTAAATCCTGCTCTCCCTTCATGGAAATTTTCTTCTCCCATTACAAATTCTCGAAGGAAAGTTCCCCCAGCATATCCCCCTCTTCTTAACCCCTCCCCCAAACCAAAAAATCCTCCTGAAAACGCCTGTATACTTCCCAATAACCATTACTATATGTAAGCACAGGTCAAAGTTTGTAACTTGTTGCCCCTCCCACGGGGACTGTGGGGGAGTAAGTCGTCCCCAAAGACATAGTTATAAGGTTTTTCGACTACGCTGAATAAAATGGCTATCTCAGAATTTTGATCCGTTGACTTTGGGAAAATAATTTGCGTGGGAGGGGGCCTAGGTGCCCTCCAATTTTTTTGGTCACTTAAAAAGGGCACTAGAACTTTTCATTTCCGTTAGAATGAGCCCTCTTGCAACATTCTAGGACAACTGGGTCGATACGATCACCCCTGGGGAAAAAAAACAACAAAAAAACAAATAAACACGCATCCGTGATCTGCCTTCTGGCAAAAAATGCAAAATTCCACATTTTTGTAGATAGGAGCTCGAAACTTCTACAGTAGGGTTCTCTGATACGCTGAATCTGATGGTGTGATTTTCGTTAAGATTCTATGACTTTTAGGGGGCGTTTCCCCCTATTTTCTAAAATAACGCAAATTTTCTCAGGCTCGTAACTTTTGATGGGTAAGACTAAACTTGATGAAACTTATATATTTAAAACCAGCATTAAAATGCGATTATTTTGATGTAGCTATTGGTATCAAAATTCCATTTTTTAGAGTTTTGGTTACTATTGAGCCGGGTCGCTCCTTACTACAGTTCGTTACCACGAACTGTTTGATATAGGATGCCAACATGCTCATCGTGCTCTAGCTTCGCTATTACTTGAAGAGCATAAACATGGTTTTGAGGTTCATTTTTGTGCACTCGATGTTTCAAAAGCATTTGATTCAATATGTCAATGTCAACTTTGGTATTCTTCAATCCAACTTGGTGCTAATGTGTCTATTATATCAACTCTTCGTTTTTGGTATGCTAATTCATATGTTCGACTCAAGTCAGGTGACACCTACGTTGGTAATATCCCCATCCGTTCTGGTCTTAGGAAAGGAGGAGTCCTATCCCCGTATCTTTTTGAAGCTTGTCTTTATTCTGTTTTGCCACGTGTTAATCCTTCATGTTTTTAGGTCTAACAAATCTTAAGTATATTGCATATGTAGATGATTTACTTTTGATTAGCCGCACTCAATCTAGCCTAATTAAGTCGACCCAGCTTGTTTCTAGGTCTTTTGAGGAAATCGGCCTCAGACTTAATACTGAAAATTGTGGATATTCAGTTTTTGATACTAAACATCAAAGTGGTAATCTTGTTTGTGGTTCTTTTCAAACAGTTCGTGGTAACGAACTGTAGTAAGGAGCGACCCGGCTCAAAACTCTAAAAAATGAAATTTTGATACCAATAGCTACATCATAAGAATCGCATTTTAATGCTGGTTTTAAATATATAAGTTTCATCAAGTTTAGTCTTACCCATCAAAAGTTACGAGCCTGAGAAAATTTGCGTCATTTTGGAAAATAGGGATAAACACCCCCTAAAAGTCATAGAATCTTAACGGAAATCACACCATCAGATTCAGCGTATCAGAGAACCCTACTGTAGAAGTTTCGAGCTCCTATCTACAAAAATGTGGAATTTTGCTTTTTTTGCCAGAAGGCAGATCACGGATGCGTGTTTATTTGTTTTTTTTTTTTTTCCCAGGGGTGATCATATCGACCCAGTTGTCCTAGAATGTTGCAAGAGGGCTCATTCTAACGGAAATGAAAAGTTCTAGTGCCCTTTTTGACCAAAAAAATTGGAGGGCACCTAGGCCCCCTCCCACGCTAATTATTTTCCCAAAGTCAACGGATCAAAATTCTGAGATAGCCATTTTATTCAGCGTAGTCGAAAAACCTTATAACTATGTCTTTGGGGACGACGTACTCCCCCACAGTCCCCGTGGGAGGGGCAACAAGTTACAAACTTTAACCTGTGCTTACATATAGTAATGGTTATTGGAAAGTATACAGGCGTTTTCAGGAGGATTTTTTGGTTGGGGGGACGGGTTGAGAAGAGGGGGATATGCTGGGGGAACTTTCCATCGAGAGTTTGTCATGGGAGAAGAAAATTTCTATGAAGGGAGAGCAGGATTTACTAGCATTATTTAAAAAAATAACAATTAAAAAATAAATGTGAAAAAGCTTTTTAAGCTGGAAGTAAGGAACAGCAATAAAACTTAAAACAAACAGAAATTATTACCCATATGAGGGGCTCATCTCTTTCTAATACCTCGCTCTTTACGCTAAAGTATTTTTAGTAATTTCAACTATTTATTCTACGGCTTTTGTGATTCAGGGGTCATTCTTAATAAATTGGGATAAAATTTAAGCTTTAGTGTAAAGAGCGAGGTACTGACGAAGGGGTGAATCCCCTCATATATGTAATAAAAACATGAGAATAAAAAAGTTCTTTACGTAAGCTAATTTACAAGTTACGTAAATCTTTTACCAATAAAAAGATTCGTAAAAAATTAAAAGTTCTAGTTGCCTTTTTAATTAACCAAAAAATCGGAGGGTAACTAGGCTTCGTTACCCGCTCTTTTTATCTCAAAATCATTCGATCAAAATTATGAGAAAGCCATTTAGCCAAAAAAAAAAAAAAAATAGTATGCAAATTTCGTTTTGATTATTCCTCTGCGGAGAGCCAAAATCAAAACATGCATTGATTCAAAAACGTTCAGAAATTAAATAAAAAAAACAAGTTTTTTTAACTGAAAGTAAGGAGCGACATTAAAACTTAAAACGCACAGAAATTACTTCGTATATGAAAGAGGCTGCTTCCTCATCAACGCCCCGCTCTTTACGCTAAAGTTTTTTACTGTTTTGAAAAGAAGAATTGAGAGAAAGAGTCAAACTTTAGCGTAAAGAGCGGGGCGTTGATGAGGAAGCAGCCTCTTTCATATACGAAGTAATTTCTGTGCGTTTTAATGTCGCTCCTTACTTTCAGTTAAAAAAACTTGTTTTTTTTATTTAATTCAGTTAAGCTTGTTTCTTCGATTCGGTGGCTTGGTATTAGAATTTCTTCATCTTTATCGGCTTTTCGATCTTGTGGGCTTAATGATAATAGAAGTAATCTTAAATTTGGGTGCGCGAAAATTGTCCCGAACAGAGGCAGATTTTCAAGAAAGGTTTAATACAGACTTTATTCTGCATATTGCGATCACTATATTGTTTCTCGCCGGCTTTCGCCCGCTTTTTAATAGTCAAGATTTATAACATATAAGAGTTCCGTATTTTCGCTATTCCAAATATTTGTTGTATCTGCCGCGTTCTTATAAAATCGGAAAATTATAAAGTTTTGTGCCACTGATATTATTTTCAAACAGTTCGTGGTAACGAACTGTAGTAAGGAGCGACCCGGCTCAACAGTAACCAAAACTCTAAAAAATGGAATTTTGATACCAATAGCTACATCAAAAGAATCGCATTTTAATGCTGACTCTAAATATATAAGTTTCATCAAGTTTAGTTCTACCCATCAAAAAATAAGAGCCTGAGGAAATTTGTCTGATTCTAGAAAATAGTGGGAAACACCCCCCTAAAAGTCATATAATCTTAACGAAAATCACACCATCAGATTCAGCGTATCAGAGAACCGTATCGTAGAAGTTTCAAGCTCCTATCTACAAAAATGTGGAATTTGTATTTTTTGCCAAAAGGCAGATCACGGACGCGTGTTTATTTGTTTGTTTTTTTTCCCAGGGGTGATCGTATCGACCCAGTGGTCCTAGAATGTTGCAAGGGGGCTCATTCTAACGGAAATGAAAAGTTCTAGTGCCCTTTTTAAGTGACCGAAAAAATTGGAGGGCACCTAGGCCCCCTCCCACGCTAATTATTTTCCCAAAGTCAACGGATCTAAATTCTGAGATAGCCATTTTATTCAGAGTAGTCGAAAAACCTTATAACTATGTCTTTGGGGACGACTTACTCTCCCACAGTCCCCGTGGGAGGGTCTACAAGTTACAAACTTTGACCAGTGCCTACATATAGTAATGGTTACTGGGAAATGTACAGACGTTTTCAGGGGGATTTTTTGGTTGGGAAGGGGTTGAGAAGAGGGGGATATCTTGGGGGAGCTTTCCATCGAGGAGTTTGTCATGGGGGAAGAAAATTTCCGTGAAGGGAGCGCAAAATTTTCTAGCATTATTAAAAAAAACAATGAAAAAATAAATATGAAAATTTTTTTCAACTGGAAGTAAGGAGCAGCATTAAAATTTAAAACGAACAGAAATTATTAAGCATATGAGGGGCTCACCTCCTCCTAATACCTCGGTCTTTACGCTAAAGTATTTTTAGTAATTTCGACTATTTATTCTACGGCTTTTGTGATTCAGGGGTTATTTTTAATGAATTGGGACCAAATTTAAGCTTTAGTGCAAAGAGCGAGGTACTGACGAGGGGGTGAACCCCCTCATATATGGAATAAAAACATGAGAATACAAAAGTTCGTTACGTAAGCTATTTTATAAGTTACGTATATCTTTTAATAATAAAAACATTCGTAAAAAATTAAAAGTTCTAGTTGCCTTTTTAAGTAACCAAAAAATCGGAGGGCAACTAGGCTTCCTCCCCCGCTCTCAAAATCCTCAAGATTCACTCTCAAAATCTTTTCTCAAAATCATTCGATCAAAACTATGAGAGAGCCATTTAGCCAAAATCAAAACATGCATTGATTCAAAAACGTTCAGAAATTAAATAAAAAAAAAGTTTTTTTAACTGAAAGTAAGGAGCGACATTAAAACTTAAAACAACCAGAAATTACTTCGTATATGAAAGGGGCTGCTTCTTCATGAACGCCCCGCTCTTTACGCTAAAGTTTTTTACTGTTTTAAAAAGAAGAGTTGAGAGAAAGAGTCAAACTTTTGTGTTATTTTATTTTCCTTTCCTTAGTGTTTTTACTCGGCTTAAATTGTGAAAAAACAAGCGGGTAACAAATAAATTATTATTGTTATTATAACTTTCCAGATTGTCAAAAAGTGTCTGTGCAATATCCTAGGAATAGCTAACGATTTTACACTGGAAATGTTGGGCCATGTTATCGGGGATTAAGAACTAAATTAAAAGACAGTATGTGCATCCAGGTTGTCCAAAGAGTGCATCGTAATATCTCAGGAATGGCTTAGGGTATTAGGTTGGAATTTTCAGGACATGTTGTAGGAGATGTTGGAGTGATCAAAAAACATTATGTTCATCCAGCTGGTCAAAAGGACATATCAATCAATTAGTAATTTTACTAACCCATATAAAATGACACGAAAGTGCCCATATGGAGTAAAGAAAAAAAAAGAGAAGAGAGAAAAAAAAAGAAAGAATCAGACTGATAAACAATACTAAATAAATAAATTATTATATTATAAATTAATTATACGGGTAACAAATAAATTATTATTATCATTATAACTATCCAGATTGTCAAAAAGTGTCTGTGCAATATCCTAGGAATAGCTAAGGGTATTACATTGGAAATATTGGGCCATGTTATCGGTGATTAAGAACTAAATCAAAAGACACTTTGTGCATCCAGTTTGTCCAAAGAGTGCATCGTAATATCTCAGGAACGGCTTAGGGTATTAGGTTGAAACTTTCAGGACATATTGTAGGAGATGTTGAAGTGATCAATAGACACTATGTTCATCCAGCAGGTCAAAAGGACATATCAATCAATCAATAATTTTATTGACCCATATAAAATGATACGAAAGTGCCCATATGGAGTAAAGGAAAAAAAGAGAAGAGAGAAAAAAAAGAATCAGACTATGATAAACAATACTAAATAAACGCACTATAATATGGGTGCTACGGTCTAGAGATGAAACAAATTCGGCATGTCGTTGGTCTACAGCTACAAATGGATCAGTAACACCATATAGTTGCGTAACTTTGCGGTTACGAGCCCAAAGAGGAAGACTTAGAAGATACTTTGCATACTTGTAATATAGCTTACGGATTGTCCGCAAATCAGTCATGGTAAATAGCTTCCAAAAAGGAGCTAGGGCTAGGATATGAGGGATTGTGTAAGCGTTATAGAGTCTAGCCAAAACATTCTTACTGTAACGTGTTTTAGCATTAACTAGTAGTCCATAAGCTGTTCTAGTCTTGTGCTGAAATGCCCAAGTAGCCCTGCACACGTACTTTTTAGGTCAGTACCAAGAGGTAAACTGTGGTACTATCAGAACTTGGTCGTTTAGAATTCAACTTAATACATTCACTCTTACTCGGATTGAAATTTAGTCCAATATCGTTATATTCCTCACTTAAACTTGCAAAATTCTTCTCTATTAAAGCCAGGATTCTACTCAAATTAAGAATATCGTCAGCATAATTCAAAAGCGATAGGTCCAAGCCACGAAAAATAAAGCTCACATCAACTTTCTTCTGGACATCGATTACACAGTTGTTAAATAGCGGTGGTGAGGGTATAGCACCTTGTCGAATACCTTTATGTACGGGAATGGACCTGTCAATTAAATCAGAGTTTTTACCAGAAAGTGACTTAGCCTTTACATTTAATCTCCGATACATGTTTAGAAGGGTAGCTATTACTGTACTGTTCATATCACGAAGCAGAGCCGCTAGTAAAAGTTGAGGGGATTCCAGAGTCAAAAGCTCTGCTGATATCATGGCCGGCAAGAAACAGTGGATCCTCAGACGAGGCGGTTTCGAGTATAAAATTTGCAAGGATGGAGTGGACGTGCACACGGCTAAGACCGTTTTTAAAACCGAACTGATTTTCTGGCGTGGAGCAAGTCTGATTGAACATATTGATCACAAGGGATTCCATTAGCTTGCACAACACAGGAGAAACAATGATTGGGCGGTACGACTGGCAATCGGTACTATCTTTACCCTTTTTGCAAACAGGTGTAATGACCCCAGTACAAAAAACATCCGGAACTTGCTCACAATTGAAAATCATTTGATAGAATAGTTCTGAATGATTTATAAGGGACGGAGACCCGTGAACGAGATGCATACCACATAACTGATCAGCGCCACTAGAATGTTTCTTCTTCATTTTCAGTATCGCGTCGCGAATATTCTGGGTTGTCACGACAAATCCAAGATCACAATTGTGGGACTCGAGGGCTTGATCGAGCTCTAGGTTGAACTTTCTTTCGAGATTATCATTCGGAGAGGCGAACTCCCTGTTGAACTTAGGAACGGGTAAGGATATTAAGTTAAAACTCTTGGTAAATGTCGAGGGGGATGTTGAACTAACCAATAGAAACCATCTCCATCCAATTTGTAAAATGATGCCTCTGCAATATCTCAGGAACAGCTAAGTAGGTAGGTAGGTAGGTACATTTTTATTTAAAACCTTTATATCATATACATATCAATTAGTCAAAAAAAGGCCGTTCTGGCCTGTAATAGCGACTACATTCATGCTACTTAAATCATCAATAATACTAACTCATTAAATGCACAGAAAAAAGAGTGTATATATAAACATATACACACATACACATATCTTAATAAATATATATATACACATACATACATAAATACATATACATACATATATACATACACATACAAATATACATACATTGCTCGATGATTTTAGCATACATATATACATATACATACACATACATAAATACATACACATATACATACACATACAAATATACATACACCACTCCAAATAATTACTCAGATTTGAAAAATTCTGGATAGCCCACTCTCATTCAATACGCTTCCCTTCACCATCCTGATCATTTATCATTCAAAAAATGCATTTTTAACCGGTGCTTAAGCTGTGGGAGACTCTCTGACTCCCTTATATACTCTGGGAATGTATTCCAAATTGTCGTGCCTATGTGTCTTGTCACTTGCCCCGATCGCGTTGTATTCCTTACCTCATTAATCAGATCATTTCCATGTCGGGTAAAATACGGATGGTACAACGAATTATGTTTAAAATAACTTCTAAAAACTTCAGGTCCTAAATTATTCAAGCATTGAAAAACAAAAATGCCTATCTGCATATCTCTAATTTGACCTACATTTAGTAAATTCAGCTTTTTAAATATACTTAACGTACTATCAGTTCCTCGGTCATAATTTCCAATAATACGTACAGCTTTATTTTGCTGTACCTGTACTCTTTTATAATTTGTGTAAAAATCACTTGCCCATATCATACATCCATAATTAATATAAGACGATACTAACGAATGGTACAATGAAAGCATTACTTTAGTTGGAAAAAAAATATTTAAGTTTACGCAGCATCCCAACACCTCTTGAAACTTTCCATGAAATCACATCACTATGTTTTTTCCAGCTGAGTTTATTGTCCACTATAAATCCCAGATATCGAGTTTCTTGAACTTCTGCTAGAGTAGTTCCATTATATATAATAGCTCCTGGTTAACTTAGAACTTTCTTGACATTTTCAGAGGGATGATCGAATAATGTTTGTCTTTATTCAAAGTTGTAGCAATGTGTGGTAAAAATTACTTCAGTCCTATAGAAGCCCAAAGATTATGCAGATTTCAATCCATTTATTTGAATATTATTCTGCACACCCGTCCATCGAAAGTTCTATAGTACAACTATTATCAACATTTGTTGCAAAATTTTGTCCAAAGAAATAGCATGACAAACTCTTGATTCTTAATAAGATTAAACTAAAAAAACAAGTTTTTTTCAGCTGAAAGTAAGAAGCAACGTCAAAACTTTAAAAAAAATTATCATGTAATTGAGGGAGGTTTCCACCTCCTCAACAACTCGCGCTTCAGGCTAAAGTTGTTTAGTACTTTAAAAAAAAGTTTCATGTTGTTCTAATTAAACAAACCACGTGTTTCAGGAGTTGTTCTAAAAAATTGGGACACAATTCAAATTTTAGCGTAAACAGTGAAGCGATGAGAAGGAGGCAACCCCTCTCATATATGTAATGATTTCTGTTCGTTTTAAGTTTTAATGATGCCTCTTACTTTCAGTTGATTTTTTTATTTAATCTCTGATACATTTTTTAAATAATGCCAGGAAATCTGGCTCCACCAAAACGGAAAAATCCCTTTTCCCCACGGATATATCCTCCAGAAAATTCGATCCTTGTGAAAATTTACCAAGCGTAAATTTGATTCATCAAAAAGAAAGCAAGACATCAGATGAATTTCGTATAGGAATTCTGGCAAATTCCCTCAGAATTAAATTTCTCCTGAAACTTCCATCCCCATGGAAAATTATCCCCGTGGAAAATCCTCCAGTAGAAAATTCTTCCCCCTCCAACCCGAAAATGTTTGCATACTTCCCAATAACAAATACTGTTCGTAAACAATTGGCAAATTTTATAACTTAAGGGCCTTTCTCCAGGGGCTGTGGTGGGGGGGGGGGTGGTCGTGTTATCTCGAAAAGCATATTTATTCGGCCTTTCAACTAAGCTGAGCAAAGAGGCTATCTCAAAATTTTAATCAGACAATTTTGAGAAAAAGAGGTGTGGGAGGGGACCTAATTGCCTTCCAATCTTTTTGGTCACTTAGATAGAGCACTAGAACTTTTAATTTCCATTCGAATGAACCTCTTCTCGGTGTTCTAGGGCCGATGGGTCAATTTGATCACCCCAGGAAAAAAAAACAAATAAACACCATCCGTGATCTTTCTTCTAGCAAAAATGACCAAATTCCACATTTTTGGAAATATACCCTTTAAACTTCTACAGTAGGGTTTTCTGATACTTTGAACCTTTTGGTGTGATATTCATTGAGATTCTTTGACTTTTAGGGGTGTTTCCTTTTTTCGATTTCAGGCAATTTTTCTCAGGGTCGTATTTTTTTTATAGTTAAAGGTAAACTTTATGAGACTTACATATTTGGGATCAGCATTATAAGCCAATTCTTTTGATATATCTGTTGGTATCAAAATTCCGTCTTTTTTAGAGTTTTGATTACTGTTGAGCCGGTTCGCTCCTCACTTACTGTTTGAAAACCCGAAGAAAGCCTTACAAATATTCATTTAGAAATATTTACCTATAAAAAAATTATGTCAACAAAAAAAGAATAGAAAATAATTCAGAGAAAACCTTTTTAAACGTCCAAAGAAAATTAAACTTAAGAAGACCAAGTCAAACCTAAAAAATCAAGTCAAGCTTAAAACGAACAGAAACTACCACAAAGAAGACTAGGCTAACGACCACTATGCATTCTAAAGACCAGAACATAATTTGCGCTTGTGATGTAATTTGCACTTCTTATCAGTGAAGCCCTAATGACGTCCTGCTCTTTAAAAGAAATAAGGGACGTTAGTCATACTCCTTTTGTGGTAGTTCCTATTCGTTTTAAGTTTGACATGATTATTTATTGTAATTTCTCTTCGTTTCAGGTCTCATTTATTTATTGACTCTTATAGTTTTACACTTGAATCCCTATTTCACTTTATTTCTGCTGCTCTTTTGTCTAATGTAGGTCTTTACTTTTCTTTGATAAGCCTCTTTTGTGGATTTTTTTTTTAATTGATTCCAGAAAAGGCTTTGGAACCAATATTTCAGGGTATTACCGTGTACATGCCTGGAAATCGGGGTTGAATATTCTGTGTAGCCCACTGGGGTCAACCCTAGTTATAGATTAAATTAATCTTGCATTGAAAGAATTGACCTTTGTGGAATGTATTTTGTGGTTAGGTCGCATTTTGATAGCTGTATATTTTTCAGCTGTTTTTTCTTGTATTTTGTCTCTTATCTTTCGTAAAATAAGAATGGTTTAGCCGAATTCCGATAGTATTTGGATCTGTCTTAAGAATAAATTGACTATTTTTATGCTGCATATAGTAAAGAATAAAATTCTTTGTCCAATTGAAAACGATAGCTCACCTACTAAAAGAGAGAAAAGGAAATTTTGTTTTTAGAGAACTTCTTTCGGTGCATAAGACACTTTTAAATCAAGAACTGTGTAAAAGATTAGATTTCCGCGGTAACTGATATTTTTTTTTTAATTATTCAGAACGAAGTTTGTTTGAGAACGGATCATACATGTCGGATTCAGCCTCGAGAGCGCGACCAACAAGATGTGACGGAGAGCCAGGAGGGCGCTTATGTAAAACTAAGTATAATACAACAGCACCTCTGTATGGCGTATCTCTAACTTCTGGACAACCGGTGACAATTGTACAAAAATTTCCTGACTTACTTCAGCAGGTTATTTTCGAAGTATGCGAGTAAGTGAAATTTTGTTTGTTTGTAGCTTTCAAGAAAAGATAATATAAAACTACACAGAAAAAAAAAATCAACTAATGACAGACTTGTGTGTTAAAACCTTCTGTTTCACGAAAACCATGTTAGATAATAAGGTTGATATTCAAAGTTTTTACCGGACAAAAGTTCCAGTTATGTTGTGAGCACCTTATTCTTGTGAATTTTTCCGAACAAAATGAATTTTGATTCGCCAATTTATTGTTAGAGTTTACAGATGGCACTAATCGTCCCTGTCATGCAAACGGGAGCTGGGGGCAGTGGGACCGAGCCTGCTCTTGACACCTCGAGATGTTTTATACAAGGCTTGTCTTTTTTCACATATTTTGCTCATGTTTTGTTTTTAGTTTTCCTCGGCTCTAAATAAAACGAACTTCTTTCTTAAAACAAATTCATGCAAAAATGACTAAAAAATCTGTTGTTTTTTTTCTATAAAATCCAAACAGACAATTTTATATACCCAAACATTTGCTACATACCTAAAAGTATGAGAGGAATCTTACTATTCCTTAGAAAATCATACTCTTGAACTATAACTATAAAACAAATGTTGTCGACATATTACGACCAGAAATATTTTGATTGAGCAAGCAAACACAAACGGAAAAAAGACACCGGTGTAGAGATTTAGTTGATCGTTTTTGGACTTTTTTTCTTCCTAAAATTCGATTGCTTGAAACTATCTATATAAAAGAAGATAAACAATAAAAAAATGTTTTGTTAACTGTGGAACCACATACAACAAAGGCTACAAGACTCACAAGACTAGAACATCCTTTCAGCTTGACTAATCATGGAAATCAAAATTTTCATTGGACACGATGTTCTTTAGAGCGTTACACTTCTCAAATGTAAAATCAGCTCAATTTCCTACAAAAAGATTAAAAAAAAAATTCTGTTCAAAGCTTAAAGTATTTTGGTAGTATTACATAGATGTCTATTAAAGTCGCTTTTTAATTTAGTGTTTTTGCTTCCTTAATATATTTGTTGGGCTTTACATATATCGAGATCTTTTTATGGTTTGATTTCGTTCTGGAGTGCAATTCTAAAGGTTTTTGGAAATAGTAGACCTTGGAAGACAGTGGATGGCAATAAGTAAATAAATATGAACCTATAACGGAATTCTATCCTCGTAGGAAGCGAGAGAAATTATTAGAAACACAAATAACATCGTAAAACTATCACGTCTTTTCTATAGTAATATACAGCAGGAAAGGGTGATTTGATGTGAATAACTTCATATCAATTAAGAACTTTAGTGATTATAAAGCATACATGGTATATAGCAAAATAGCCCACCTTGAAAATTATTGCATGCTTTTCGCATGTTTTCATACATTTGGTCGGGTGTTCCTATAATGTTTATACTTTAGCCGATCGTCATTTTTGTCTTTTAACATAAATCCAGTCAAAAAGATTTCTTTTGAAGATTGGTAGATGGTAGCTGGTCAACTTATGATTCATGATGGTTTAATTTTTTTATGAATAAATAATATATCTCAATGAAAAGTGAATCACAGATATCAATGTAAAACGAAGTCAGCTGATAAGACCAACTAGCCTGAAAACTATCGTGAATGGTGGCTAAAAAAGAGAACATTATTAACAAATTTATCGGCTATAATTGTCTTGACTTAGCGAATTGACGTTGTTAATTGATTCAGGATTTCAGTTTTGCTGCGATGTAAGAATATAATCAATTTTATCAAGTTGTTGATTTACATAGTCGGAGAAGTATACAGATTAACGGCTTATTTAAAAGCTATTAAGGTAGTCATTGTGATTTAGTGCTAGCAACTACTAGCCAAGAATATTTTTCACTAGTCACCGCCCTATAGCCAAAAGGCCTTAAGTATAATGAGAGTATATATGTTATATTGAAAAAAAAACACACCTGAAAACATGATGTTCCTATCGGATAATCCAATTATATCAGTTTCAACAAATTGCTAGCGTCTGGAAACAGGGTCGAATTCAGGATTGCCTAAGACCATAGGTAGGTGTGCCTTGTTTACCTCTCATTCCAGGCAATCTAATGGTCCTATGTCAATTTTAAATTCTTGGTCAACCTACCTGAGTCTGTAGGCGGCCGTGCCTTGCTAAAAGATAACAAACATGTATTGGTCCAATAAGAGGGGCATAATTACTCCCGCAGTTTGCCAGTGCCATTTAAATAAACACTTGGAAAACTGTAGGTTTTATGACTATCTTAGCTCTATGACTATTGTCATCTCTATAATACTACTTAATAATAATAATAATAATAATAATTTATTTATAACCCACAAAGTACATTAAACTGTGGAGTAAACACACAAAAAAAGAAAAAAACAAGACAAAAAACATAACAACATAAATAACATAGCAGCATAACAACATACAACATAAGTAAATTACCTCAATAAAAAAATGGCCAAAGAGGGTCAAAAACACCAATCATTTGCCGAGTTTTAAGACATATATCTTTAGATAAATGTTTCAGTCGCGAGGGCGCATCAACGATGTCAAATTTAGAAACGACTGTATGATTCCGATACCACCGAGGGAGACGCAGCAAATACTTGCAATACTTAAAATATCCTGAGCGTATTTTCTTTGTATCCTTCTTGCGAAGGAGGAAAGCAAAACCAGAAAGATAAGAAACAGCAGGGGCACAAAAACTAGAATAAAGACGGCATAGTCCTTTTCGGTTATACCGACCACGATTTGGTGAAATTTTCGCGTATCCAACCCACATACTTTTCAGCACGCTGGACGTAATAGCGGAGCAAGTAGACGAAAGTGACGTGGAAAAAGAGAGACCCAACCATTTAATACTTACTGAACATGGTATTGTTGAAGAACCCAAGCAAAGAGGTGATGCTGGTGGAGGACTCCCAAAACACAAAAACTCACATTTGGAGGCATTAACTGAAAGGCCTACTGTGGATAGTGCGGCTGAAAGCCGGTAAAAGTTGGTAATTAGACTATGTTTTGTCCGGCTAAGAAGCAGAACATCATCAGCATATGTAACGTGACTAATGCCTAAATTATCATTGTAAAAAATTGACGGTTGAAGACGTTGGAGACACGAAGCTAAAACACATTTAAATATGCTCGGGGATAACACGGCACCTTGCCTAACGCCTTTTTTAACAGGAATATACTCCCCTACAGTGCCATTCCACTTCACCCTAACTGAAGAATTAGCATACCAATACTTAAGCACGGAAACAATATATGTTTCCGTTTAAGATTATTAATATATGTATCGTTTAAGATTATTCGATATATGTATCGAATAATCTAATTATATCAGTTTCAACAAATTGCTATTGTTCGTCTGGAAACAGGGTCGTATTCAGGGTTTTTTCTTTTTTTGGGGTGGGGGTGTGCAAAAGGATTTTTTCAGGGTTTTCCAAAATACGCATTAAAAATTTGCTTACATTCACTTTGTTACGTTTTTACGAACCGGAAAAACATTTAAGGAGAGGGGGTGAAACCCCCTAGCCCCCTCCCCTGGATACGGCTTTGTCTGGAAATATACTGATCTATGCTGTAAATGTATATAAATTGCAATAAGCCTTTCCGTTGCGACTCCTTACATTCTTGAGAACCTCATGTATGTGGTTTTACCTATGCCAGTTGCAGACAGTTTAACTCAATAGCAATTAAAGAAAATAGAAAATGTTGAGCTTGAAACTAGTCTATTTGGAAATCATATTTATCCTTTTGCAAACTAAAATTGGCTCTCTGAGGATAGAAATGCATTTTATGTAAAAATTGATAAAAAAGATAATGACATGCCTTTAATTTTCTGCTGATTTAAACTTTGTTCTTTACTTTCAGGTCGAAGGAGTGTGATATTCTCAGAGGAGACTGTGTCCAAACATATGTGCCTTATTTATTTCTTGTCATACCTCTTGGACCTGTAACACTCACAGGTCAAGACTATGTCCTTGTAGAATCAGGCTGTGTTTGTAAGCCGAAATTTGGTTCCAAATCAAATGAGCCCAACATAGCTGATGCATTGCCTGGATTTGTATGATTAGAGCATCATAGTATCATAAGCATCAGCATCAGTAAAATGTGGACACAAACATCAGTGCATCAGGGAAATAACATAATGGTTTTGTTTTAATTTGACGAATTTTCTTAATGAAAAAAAGTGAATGAGGACCGTGTATTGACTCGCAAGTGCCACTAATATACATATTTTGACGCCGAAAGAGAAGTTTTATTTTCACCAAACTGCTATTTATTTATATTTCTTAAATTATTAAATATTTAAGTGTTGATCTCTCCTTATATTTGAATAGCGATGTGCTCTAAACAAATTTGATTGATTCCTCATGGCATCTATTATAAATTGAAAAAGCCTTACTAAAACAAATTAAACCCCTCTGAAATATATAAAATAGCTGATAAATGTCAAGTGTCATTGAAACGGTGGTTTTAAAAATCCAGCATTGAGGATTTTCGCTTTTGAGGATTAGTGAAATATCCAAAATAAATGTGAAGTACAAAAAAACTACATCTTTACTGATTCGATATTAAAATATTAGTGCAGAAAAAAACCCGTAATCATAAAATAAAGTAGCATGGCAGTCCTCACTGAACCAAAGAAGCATACAGAACATTAAAGCGGAAATAAAAGTACTAGAGTAGGCCTAAATTTATAGTTTTATAACGTTTCAATAGTTTGTGGTCGGACGTTAAATAATTTAATTACAATGAACGGCTAACACTATGAATTATTAAACAAACCGGGTTTTGTATTTGAAAGCTATGACTAAATGGAAAAGAGAGCCATAAAAGGCTTAAAGAGTTCGTAGGCATTGGAGGATTAATATGATAATCTACAAATCTATACCGATTGTATCCGGCATGGACTTTGCACTTCGAGACTACAAAACCTAGTCCTACAGCAGGGGTTTCAAGTTAAGTCTTGTTAAAGGGCCTAATTTTCTTTTTTAATTTAGGAAACATTATTAATAACTACCTATTTTATACAGGTAGCACTGCATATAACACAAGTTTAATCTAAACGAAATTGAATTAAAATGGGTAAAGTATTGCCGTAATTCATAGATCTAGATACATTAGCTTAGAAATATTATCGATTTATCTCATTGAATCACTTTTATGGTAGTTTTATAGTAGCGTGTGGTTTAGTCCTAAAATAACTCCACTTAGGGTTTCTGAACGCTAGAAATGTGCCCACCACAATAGTAGCTCTTTTACGAAATTACTGATAGGAAATAGTGTTATACAGGTGCCGAGGCTTTGAACCAATCCTATACCGGCACATTATACGTGTTACGACGACTTAAAGCTAAATTTTATCCCCAATATTGAAAGTTTTGGCGTTGTTTTTAGAAAATTAAAGGTAATAAAAAAAATGATTAACATAAAAAAAATGAAAGCTTGCATCTGCAATAGTATGGAAACACACATGAAATTTAATCTTATACAAAAGAACATAACAGAAGTAGATTTATATTCTCCTTACGGGGAGGCTTTTATGTGTAAAAGCAACATTGACATGAAAAAACTAGGCATCAAAAAGTGGTTTCCATGATAAGCATATATCCTTCCTTGACTTAAAATACGTCCTCAGGCTACATGTCAGGCAAATACATCCACTAAGCCATATTCAGCACTCGAAAAAGGGAAGTAAAAAGATATAGAAAAAAGTAACTAGCCTTCTGAAGCAAACTAAATTGAACTATAAAAGTGACTGAATAAAAAACAACCCAAACAAAAGAAAGACGATTTAAAATTAGATTAAGTAAGAATTCTCTCCAAGGTGATTACTACAGCCTATCTACTGACCTGATTTGTATCACTTTAGCCTATTGGTCTTGTTTTAAAACAAGAAGGAATGTAAGATGAGTCTTTTTGTACTAAGTTATGATAAATGGGGCTTATAAAAATGTTCCCAGTATCTGATTTTTAGCAGGATCATTGTGTATATATTTTTTCAATTTCAGTTGCCTTCCTCAAGAGTTGTTGTAAGGCCTTTACTGTGGCTGCTAGAGTTGCTTCGTCCAAAATAAACAAATAATCTTGGTATTCAAAAACGTGGAGGTCTAAAGCATATTGAAAGTCATCATTTTTGCTTTTAGACTTTTGAGATTTGTCGATTGAAAATTTATATTCATGAATCCTTTCTCCCAACTATTTGGTTCTGCCAATGTAAAATTTACCACAGGAACACATGACTCTATTCGCCACTACCAAGAAGAGGATAAATTTTAGCTTTCCCTTAATTCAAAAAAACAAAACTATCCCATCTTTAGTTTATTTTTGAAGGAGACGAAAATATCATTTCTGTAAAAATGCCCCAAGCTTAATGCTGAGTTCGTGGATGTGTGGTAATTTTGTAAAATTTTACATTTTTTATGGTGTTGTCCAATGAATGATGGAAGGGTTCTTTATTTTATTATTTTTACCTTTTTGATTTTTTTCTATAATTTCCTCAACAATCCTGATGATGCAACCATAACAGATTAAAATTACTTTGATTTATGTTAGTACAGACAGCATGGCTGTCTGAACAGAATTGGTTCTATAATATGACTATTTCCTCGAGAGCAACAACAGTATTGGTTGTCTAGCGGACCCAATTCCAATTTGAGTTAAAAAAAAAAAAAAAAAAAAAAAAAAAAAAAAAAAAAAAAAACTCTCGTCATTTCTTTGTTATAAACCTATTTCTGCACAGTTTAGTCTGGCTTTGAGTCTGCGGCTATTCACCACTTTAACTGGAAAAATATGAGAGTATGTAAACTAGCCATTCCTGTATTAGACAGTTTTAGTATATTTTAACATTGATTATACTTATCTATCATTGTACAGAGGTTTGTCCAAGAATGATGAATTTCAACTGCATGATTAATCTAAAGAGCCATAATTTCTGCTGTGAGTGCACAGAAAGATGTATTTAACTGCACAGTAAGACACATTTTAACAAGACCAATATTATTCTTCAGACATTTTTTCCTCTCTAGGTCAAGATTTGAAAAATCAGACATGTACCTTTTCAGTAATAAATGACTCAATTGCTTGTTCTGTTTTTAGTAGCTCCCACATGCTTCCGTCTTCAATAAGCCAAATAGAGGTAAAGTTTTAGGCAATATAGCCACCAATATGGAGAACATGTGCATAGTCAGCATCTTGTCTAGGAGGGGGGGGGGAGAGGGCAGCTGATTCTGTGACGGAGGGAGGATGAAATTGTATCGGCAGTTCACAAAACCTCACATCGCCAGCAAGTTCTATATTACCTTTTGAAATCTCTATTCATCAACAATCACCAAAAATCCCAAATCATCAATTAGCTTCAGGATTAATCTTCTTGAATTGTTATACTCTTACCATCTTCATACAACACTATAATATAATAAACCTACTATCCAACTTCTAATTTCCAGAAAACAATAACACGATAAAAGCAATTTGACACAAATTACTGACAGCTTCTTGTTCTAAGAATTCAATTCAAAAGTTTAAGGCTGGGTGATATTAAAAATCAAAATCGATATATCTATAAATCAGACAAAAAAATCAATCTTGGACACGGTACTTGGAAATTTCTGTTTATTTTAAGAGAAGAAAAGTTGAGCTTCATTTACCTTGGTAGTATTATTAGTAAGGACGGTGGGAGCAGTGAAGATGTCAAAAGTAGAATAGCCAAGGCTCAGGGTTTTTTTTCCCAACTAAAAAAAGTTTGGAAGAATAGGAAGATAAGTCTGCAAATCAAGATTAGAATATCGGAAGGCACAATGCTGACAATGGTCAAATATAGCTCTGAAGCATGGGTGCTCCAAAAAGCGGATGAAGGTTTACTAGATGTTTTCCAGAGACATTGCCTACGGATTGTTTTGGGTACCCGGCTGACTGATCGTATTTCAAACAGCAGGCTGCATGAAAAGTTTGGTTCAGTCCTACTTTCTAGGGTGATAATGAAAGAAAATTTGAGGTGGTTAGGGCACGTTCTGCGGATGAAGGATGACATATTGCCGAAGGTAGTCCTTTTCGGCCAACCGTCTAGGGCTAAACGGAAAGCAGGTCGTTCTCGTCTGGGGTGGGAAGATTTAATAAAGAAATTTTAAAATAAAATGGGAACTTGTTGGGAGGGTGTAAGGAGGGAGGTTTGGAATAGATTATGATGGAGGAGGAGCGTGTGTAGCTTTTTTGGCCTCAGGCGGCTTCGTGCTGCGGTGAGTTGTTAGTAGTAGCAGTAGTAGTGTTTATTTTCAGCCTTTTCAACCATCTACAAGTGAACATTCAACAGAAAATACTAAAATATACGTTAATATATAGAGCAAATTTTAAGTTCTAGGGAGGGGGAGCCGCCTCAATGTCAATGTCCGCCTCAATAACTCAATGTCTATCGTCATCTATGAATTTAAATCCAGTGGCATAAATAGTAGAATATAGAACACATATTCGTCTTATTTCAAAATATTAAAAGGTAATTATATTTTTAAACAGCTTAGCTGCTTCAAAGTTTGACACTAAGCATTATAGTCTCTAAAATAATAGGTTGTTTTCAGTATTTTATTCGGAAAAAATGCTCAGGCCCATTCAAAGAAGCCGAAAAAATTAGCTTCTTTTAGGGATAATTGTTGAATTTCATTCCTTGCCATCTGTAGTATAGCTACTCATTTCGTTGTATTATTGTGCAAAGAAAATAAGAAGACTGATCTTGCTGAAATACTTGCTTCTTAAGGAAAAATTAAATAAAAAAAAACTAATTTTTTTAGCTGAAAGTAAGGAGCGACATTAAAACTTAAAACGAACAGAAATTACTCCGTATATGAAATGGGTTGTCCCCTCCGCAATCCCTCGCTCTTTACGCTAAAGCTTTTAATTGTTTTAAAAAGTAGAATTGTGGCAAAGAGTCAAACTTCAGCGGAAAGAGCGAGGGATTGCGGAGGGGACAACCCATTTCATATACGGAGTAATTTCTGTTCGTTTTAAGTTTTAATGTTGCTCCTTACTTTCAGCTAAAAAAATTAGTTTTTTTTTATTTAATTTCTGAACGTTTTTGAATTAATGCATGTTTGGTTTTGGCTCTCTGCACATAAATTATTAAAATGAAACTTGTATATTAATTCTTTTTTTGGCTAAATGGCTTTCTCTTAGTTTTGATCAGACGATTTTGAGAAATAAGGGGTGGAGAAGGAGGCCTAGTTGCCCTCCAATTTTTCGGTTACTTAAAAAGGCAACAAGAACTTTTAATTTTTAATGAACGTTTTTATTAGTAAAAAATACACGTAACCTAAGAATTAACTTACGTAACAAACTTTCATAACCTTATATTTTTATTATGTATACGAGGGGGTTTGTACCCTCGTTAATACCTCGCTCTTTACACTAAATCGTAAGTTTTGTCCCAATTCTTTAAGAATGACCCCTGAATCAGAAAGGCCGTAGAATAAATAGTTGAAATTACTAAAAATACTTTAGCATAAAGAGCAAGGTATTTATCTCCTCCTAAATACCTCGCTCTTTATGCTAAAGTATTTTTAGAACCCCTCATATGCGTAATTATCTCTGTTCGTTTTAAGTTTAATTGCTACTTCTTCCTTTCATTTGAAAAAAAGTTTTCATGTTTATTTTTCATTGTTTTCTTATAGTAATGCTAGAGAACCCTGCGCCCTTTTCATTGAATTTTTCTTCCCCCATAACAGATTCCTCCAAGGAAAGATCCTCCAGCATAGCCCCCTCTACTCAGCCCCACCCCCAAACAAAATAGAATCCCCCTGAAAACGTCTGTACATTTCCCAATAACCATTAATATATGTAAACACTGGTCAAAGTTTGTAACTTGCAGCCCCTCCCCCAGATTGTGGGGGATTAAGTCATCCTCAAAGACATAGTTGTTATGGTTTTCGACTATGCCGAACAAAATGGCTTTCTCAAAATTTTGATCCGTTGACTTTGGGAAAAAAATGAGCGTCGGAGGGGGCCTAGATGCCCTCCAATTTTTTTGGTCACTTAAAAAGGGCACTAGAACTTTTCATTTCCGTTAGAATGAGCCCTCTTGCGACATTCTAGGACCACTTGGTCGATACGATGACCCCTGGGGAAAAGAAAAAAAACAAAACAAAAAAAAACAAACAAATAAACACGCACCCGTGATTTGTCTTCTGGCAAAAAATACAAAATTCCACATTTTTGTAGATAGGAGCTTGAAACTTCAATTGTAGGGTTCTCTGATACGCTGAATCTGATGGTGTCATTTTTGTTAAGATCCTACGACTTTTAGGGGGTGTTTCTCCCTATTTTCTTAAATAAGGCAAATTTTCTCAGGCTCGTAACTTTTGATGGGTAAGACTAAACTTGATGAGACTTATATATTTAAAATCAGCATTAAAATGCGATTCTTTTGATGTAGCTATTGATATCAAAATTCAATTTTTTAGAGTTTTGGTTACTATTGAGCCGGGTCGCTCCTTACTACAGTTCGTTACCACGAACTGTTTGATATATGAATTGCGTGAGAAAAAGATACTACGATAATAAATATTTAATGTTTGAAGTTACTTGCCCTTTTTAAGAGACAGCTGAATGGAGGCTTTACTCTAGATGCGGGAGGGATGGGCTTAGAAAATATTCCCGAAAATACTAAAGTTTGTATTGATAAAAAAAATTTGATGAATTTTGTAAAAATTGATAAAGTTTATATCAAAAAGT